>NC_134855.1:96608471-96919304 GCF_049852395.1 Peromyscus maniculatus bairdii | reverse complement strand
TAAGCTCTAGGCCAATGAGAAATGTGTTCCAAAGGAGGTGGACAGTGTTCCTGGGGGTAATACCTAGTAAGATGTGTTCCGGTCTCCACTACAAACGCACATGCATTTTTAGAAGTGGGTGTTTAGGCTGAGTATGATGGTATATGTTTATAATCCCAGCACTCGGGAGATAGAGGCAGGAGAATCAAGAGTTCAAGGCTATCCTCTGCTACACAGAAAATTCAAGGCCAACCTGGGCTACATGACACAAAGCCTCAAAAAAAATTTTTTTTTTAATTTTCTCTCTCCTTCAGGGCCAAGGATCCAAAAATATTATTTGAAATTCTTTTTTTGGTTATTTTTTTGAGACAGGGATTCTCTGTGTAGCCTTGGTTCTTACTCTGTAGGCCATGCTGGCCTCAACCTCTCAGAGATCCACCTGCCTCTGCCTCTTTAGTGCTGGGATTGAAGGCGTGCGCTACCACCGCCCAGCTATTTGACGCTGTTATCCTCAACTTAGTTTTCTGTCGATCATTTGTGGGTGTGAATTATAGATACTGGTCTTATACTAGGTTATTATTGCTTTACCTTGTTCAGTTTGGACCGTCCCAGACTCTTCTAGTTGGCTTTTTGTCCGTATGAACTACCTACACTTTTCCTTCCTGTTTGTTTGTTTAGACTTGCTATCCACACATGTTCCAGGCTCCTCTTGTCTGTTTCCTGTTCCCCATCCTCGAAAATGCCCTTTATCCAAGACATAATGTTGGTGCCAAGTTGTAACCCTAATAACTATGTCTGGAAGTTGGGGCAGATGTGGCAGGTGGGCAGGAAGAAGTTGTAACCCCAGCACCTTGAAGAGGATTTTCCCAGAAGTAGCAGCCAGAATTGCAAGTCCTTAGCTGAGAAATAGGTGACTCACCAGCTCCCAGCTTGTCTCCTCCCTCCCCCTCTTGCTGACGTGACTGTACCTAAACCAGCTTAGACAGAGGGACCTTGGTCAGAAAGTATCTCCACCCATGAGACCAATGAAGAATGGCCAGTCTCAGACCAAGGCAAGACATTTTACTCATGCCCAGCAGACATCTCCCATGTTTGTTCCATTAGTGTGTTATTGGTACGTATTCAGAAAGGATTAAAAAGTATTGCCCTTAAATCTATATCTTTAATAAAGCTTTTATTTTTTCCTTTGAGACCAGTCCTCAAATATCCCAGGCTGGTCTTGAACCTACCATGTAGCCAAGGAGACCTTGAACTGATGCTCCTGACACTACATCTTTATTATTTTGAGACAAAGTCACACTATGTAGCCCTGGCAGGCCTGGGACTCAATAAGCAGACCAGGCTGGCCTCGAACTCACAATGATCTGCCTGCCTTTGACTCCAGAGTGCTGGGATTAAAGGCGTGCGCCACCACTGCCCTGCTCTGCCACTGCTTTTTAAGCACCAGGATTGTAGGAGTGTGCTTCACTCCAGATTTATGTCATGCTGGGAATCGAACCCAGCATCTCATGTGTGATACCACTGTGCTATATCATCAGCCCAATACAGTTATTATTAAAACCCAGGTCAGGTCAAAGGACAAGAGTATTCCAAAGAGGGTGTGTGTGTGTATGTGTGTGTGTGTGTGTGTGTGTGTGTGTGTGTGTGTGTGTGTGTGTGTGTGTGTTAAGTAGTTTTGTTTTGGACACCTATGCAGCATCCCCAGGATTCCTGAATCTCTGATAGCTAATACCAGAAGGGCTTCAGAGACAAATGCACTTTGTGCTTCATTCTGTAGCACTGACAGTGGTGAAGAGATTGATTTTGTAGGAGTCACTCAGCTTATGAGCTGAAGAACGGACAGACTGAGTCTAGAGTCCCGTCCCTTCGCAGGAGCACAGAATGAGCAGCTTTCGGACTTTCTAGGGCCATCGAAGGGAAGAACAGCACTTAAGACACCTTTCAGTAGCTCAATAAAGAAACTTATGGGGATGTGTCTGGGGATTTGGGGGGATCTTGAGGTGGCAGTTAGGATCATTAGCATCTTTAGACATTTAGATAGAGGGAATGGGGGAGATAGACATTGGAATATAAAAGTGGGTACTGGAAGCCTACAATTTTTCAAGAGTGGTCAGGTCAGCAACTTTTTAGTCATTTTCACACCCATATTTTTTTAAATTATTTTTAAAGATTTATTTATTTATTATGTATACAATGGTCTGCCTGCGTGTATGCCTGCAGGCCAGAAGAGGGAACCAGATCTTATCACGGATGGTTGTGAGCCACCATGTGGTTGCTGGGAATTGAACTCTGGACCTTTGGAAGACCAGCCAGTGCTCTTAACCTCTGAACCATCTCTCCAGCCCCTCACCCAGATTTTTGTTTGTTTGTATTTTGTGATAGGGTCTTGAGTAGTCTTGGATGCCCTGGCACCCATCCTATAAACAGGCGATCCTGATGCCTCAGCCTCCCAAGTGCTGGGATTACAGATGAGTGCCACCATGCCAGGCTAGACTTACAGAGTTCTGCACTGGTACACTAGGTGTGTCTTCAGTCTCCTCTTAGCAATCTTGCCCTTTCCCGAACTCATGAATGTCTGCCTGCTGGGGTGAAAGGGTCTCAGTGATCTTTGTGCTGACTGAAAGACTGCCTAGGAAATCAGAGAAAGGATTCTGGGCTAGTCACTTGCTATGGCTGCAGTAGACTAAATTAGTATCAGGCTACTCTTTCACTTGCTCTCTGGGTGACCTTCCTGTGGTTACCTGGGAAGTCTTGTAAGTTCCTCTTAGGGCAAGGACTGTGGGTGGCCCAGAAACAGCATCTGCAAATAGGTAATTCCATGTGCTTTCATGGTAATGAGAACATTAGGTACTGAGATGGCTCAGTAGTTAAAGGTGCCTGCTGCCCTTTTAGAGGACCTGAGTTCAGTTCCCAGCACCCACTTAGGCGGCTTCATAATTTCATGTAACTCCAGTTTCAGGGGGCCCTACAGCCCTTCTTTGGTCTCCTCAGGCACTGTACTCACATGCACATATCCATGCCCATGTACAGACACACAATTAAAATAAAAAAATAAAGTCTTTATTCAAAAAGGATAGCAGTAGGTACTTTGGGAACTTTACACATATTCAAATGCACGTGGGGGTGGAATGCTGAAGAAATGCCCAAGCAGTTAAGCACTTGTTGCATTTGTAAAGGATGTAGTTTGGTTCCAAGCACCCTTATGACTACTAACAACCATCTGTACTCCAGTTCCAGGGGATCTGACATCTTCTTCTGGCCTCCATGGGCACTGTATGCATGTGAGGCATAGATATACATGCAGATAAAACACACATTAAATCTTAAAAAGTATTCAAGAATATATTGTTGATGGTGAAAGCATAAAATCCAGTGTGAAGTTCACAGCTTCTGTTCTGAATGGCTCCTCTTCATAGGAGTTCATTGACCACTGAACCATCTCTCCAGCCCTGTGTATTTTTTATGGGCCAGACATTAAACAGAGGGCCTCATGTATGCTAAGTAAGCACTCTATCTATCACAGATTACATCACCAGCCCTATAATGTGTGTGTATATTGTATTTTTGTTTGTTTGTTTTGAGACAGGGTTTCACTATGTGGTCCTGACTGGTCTAGAACTTAACTATGTAGACCAAGCTGGCCTCAAACCCACAGAGATCCTCTGCCTCTGCTTCTGCCTCTGTATCTGCCTCCCCACTGCTGGGAATAAAGGTGGGGAGCAGCCACCATGCCAGGTTATTTGTTTATTTGAGACAGGGTCTCACATTGTGGCCCAGGCTGCTCTGTGCAACAGAGGATGGTCTTGAACTTCTGATCCTTCTAACTCCATCCCTAGGGTGCTTGGATTAGAGGAATTCACCACCAGGTCAGTGGTACTGGGGATCAGACCCAGGGCTTTCTTTATACATGCTAGGCTCTCTGGGCTACAATCTCAGCCTCATTCCCAGTAGATTAAAAAAATACTTTATTAATAAAATTACTGTACTGATGTTTAATACCTATACCAACATATATATAACAGCTCTTTTTTTTCTTTTTACTTAGAAAAGGTTTAATGTGATGTGTTTAATTTGAACATGCTATATTATGAATTCTGTAGTTTGTATCTTCCTACTAACAATAAATCATGGATCTACCAAATATCATATGTCGGGTCTTTGTCCTTGTACCTTCGTGGTGCCAGGTTTTCATATCCCTTTCTTCTCTGCATGCTTTGCTATCGTTCAGTGTTCTGCAGAGGGAGGTCCAGGTCGGTGGGCGGGGTCCGGGCCACTTGGGACATGCAGATGAGGTGGGCGGGGCCCAACATATATACCCTCTGCTAGCCTCTAGCGGGCGTGCCCAGCTTGGACAGACTGTCTGCGTCCGACTGCCGAACCTGCTTCCCTGAGCGCTGCGGAGCCTGGTCCGGGCTGGCCCCTCTGCTACCCCGGGAGCGGGCCATGCCGCCGCGGGAGCTGAGCGAGGCCGAGCCACCGCCTCTCCCAGCCTCAACCCCTCCTCCGCGGCGGCGAAGCGCGCCTCCGGAGCTGGGCATCAAATGCGTGCTAGTGGGCGATGGCGCGGTGGGCAAGAGCAGCCTCATCGTCAGCTACACCTGCAATGGGTACCCGGCGCGCTACCGGCCCACGGCACTGGACACCTTCTCCGGTACGTACTACCGGAGGGCCCCTGAGGCTAGGGTGGGGCTGTGGATTAGGGTGCTCGTGTTTTCGGGAGGGCACCGAAGACCCCCGGGAGCAGGTCCGGAGGCGGCGCTGGTGAGGCCTGCCTAGAGGGACGAGGATGCTGTGGCTAACTCATGCTTTCCCCTCCCCACCCCTGCAGTGCAAGTCCTGGTAGACGGAGCCCCTGTGCGAATCGAGCTCTGGGACACTGCAGGGCAGGTGAGAATCTGGATGTAGGCTTCCATGGGCTAGGGGTTGGAGAGGGTCGGAGGCTGAGAGGATTCCTTCATGGAGGAGGAATGAAGTAGGCCTTGGGCTTTAGGAGTCTTAGGTCTCCACCCCAAGTGAGAAAGCAGACTCTGGTTCCAGTGTGAAGGGAATGATCTTGCTAACAACTGGCGTTTGCTACCCCAGGAGGACTTTGACCGGCTCCGCTCCCTCTGCTACCCGGACACTGATGTCTTTCTGGCTTGCTTCAGCGTGGTGCAGCCCAGCTCCTTCCAGAACATCACAGAAAAATGGCTGCCGGAGATCCGCACTCACAACCCCCAAGCACCTGTGTTGCTGGTGGGTACTCAGGCTGACCTGAGGGACGACGTCAATGTACTCATTCAGCTGGACCAGGGAGGTCGGGAGGGCCCAGTACCCCAGCCCCAAGCCCAGGGTCTGGCCGAGAAGATCCGGGCCTGCTGCTACCTTGAGTGCTCAGCCTTGACGCAGAAGAACTTGAAGGAGGTGTTTGACTCGGCCATTCTCAGTGCCATTGAGCACAAAGCTCGCCTAGAGAAGAAACTGAACGCAAAAGGTGTGCGCACGCTCTCCCGCTGCCGCTGGAAGAAGTTCTTCTGCTTTGTTTGAGCAGTTACCGCAGGGCAAGCGGTAGGCAGCAGGCGGGCGGGCGGCCGGAGACTCCTGGACCCTGGGACATGGGGCACTAGCAGGCTGGCCTGGCCACTCCTGGGACTCAGTTCTCTATTGAACGCAGGGGATGTGGGCCTCTAGCTGCACACGCTGCTAAGACAGGGGGAGCTCTGTCCTGTGCAGGGGGCTGGCTCTGATTTGGATGTCTTTGGTCAAGACTCACAGGAAAATCCCAGCACTTGGATTTCGTGGGATAATCGCATCCGTGTCAGTGTGTCTGAGCAGCTTGGGATGGAATTCCCAGTTTCTTACCGTGGGGCCACAGGTCAGCTTGGTTGAATGCAGCCCATTGTGGATGGCCTCACCCTCTCCTAGCACGGGTGTGATAAAGCAGGGGAAACAGAGAGGCGTCCTGGAGGGTTGGAAGGTGGTCAGCCTTGATTTGGAGCGGTTTGAGATGGACTATGAAGAGGAGGCCAGTGAGAGACTGAGACGGGAAACAGGAAGTGAGACTTGATGTGGTGGTCTGGAGGCAGATGAGAGGACTGGGCTGGAGGGAGAAGGCGAGCAGGGTGGACAGCTGTGGAGAAGGCTGACACCTGGGCTGCCCTCAAGCCCCAAGGCCAGGGAGGCTGGGGCTGCTCCCTGGGAAGAACTGGGTCTCAGGGCTCCCTAGGCACTGCCCAAACTGGCTGGGCCAGCGAGGGGCAGGAAGTGAGAGTCCAGGCCCAGCAAAGGGAGGGGGAGGAGCTGCAAATGAGAGCCTGAAGGAGGAAGGGTAGGGTCATCCCTTTCCCCAAGGTCATAGCCTGGAAGGTGAGCAATGCAGTCTGCAAATAAAACCTTGTGTTTCTGAAGCTGCTGTCTGTGGTTTCCTGGACCGCTCAGTCCAATGCTCCTTCGTGACCTTTCTAAGGCCCAGCAGCCTGGGTAGATGGATTGGGAACGGAGGCCCGCTTGAAGGGTGGGGGCTGGGTCAGATGGGCCCGTGTGATGGGAACTGGGCTAGGGGGAACAGGTGTGGGGCTCTCTGCTTGGGGCTTGGCTTAGCTGGTTCCCAGGAGAGCTAGCGTGGGAAGCAGCCTGGAAACGGGTTTCCCCAGGTGTCAGCGCCAGAGCGGCTTTCCCATGACCTCACCAGGTAGGTGGGGCCCTCCCTTCTCCCCCTCCTTTCTAGAGTACCACGCTCAGCACTGGGGCTCTAGGACATTCTCAAGCCCATCTTCACAGCCTCTGAACAGTTTTCAGTACCCAGGGTCTGGCTGGGGAATGTCACCCGAGCTTTAAAAACCAAGGACAACCTCTACAGCTGTAAACCTCAACCACTGGCCAAAAGATTGTAGCCTTGGGTCGGTTGGCCAAGTCTTCAGCCTTGACACATGAAGATTTATTGTGGGTCAGGATGCTGGCTGTGGACAATGTAAATGGAGGTTTGGTCCCAGAATCCTTTGTCCATGAGGGTTCACTGGCAGATGGCAGAGGGGAATAGGAATCCAAGGACTGGAACTAGGGGGAACTTTAAAGAGCACTTTGGGGGAAAACAAAACTTATCTTGCTTTAAGGAAACCACGGTCCGGAGACAAAAAGGTAGTATGCCAAGTGAGATATTATTACCAAGTGCTTAGAGGAGCACTGTAGAGTTAGGTGTATGGGTGGCGTTCTGTAGAAGTATTTCTGAGGTACACCTATAACACCTACTAGGCACCCGCTGGGCCAGGTGAGCACCTATACCCATCCCAATCCACTGGGCCTCAGGTCCCTTTCCAGGAAGCTACAGGTGTGTGTGTGTGTGTGTGTGTGTGTGTGTGTGTGTGTGTGTGTGTGTGTGTAAGCAACACTGAGGAACAGAAATAGTAGCCCAGTGAAACCTTAGGTAATCCCAGGTTTCTTTTTCGCCAAGGCTGCTTCCTGTCCCCCAGAGCACCAGCCACTTTCTTTTGTTTCCTTATCTCCTTAGGTGGAGGCGATGAGCTGCATTGTGACAGATACGCTCATAGCCAGCTGTTACTCTAACCTAACCTGGCATGCTCCTACTAGGACAGAGAGAGACCCAGGTTCAAGTTCGAAAGTTCAAATCCTGACACCCATCACCACAGGCAAATAATTTCTTTTTTCTTTCTTTCTTTCTTTTTTTTTTTTTTAGACCAGATCTCACTTCATAGCCCTGGCTAGCCTGGAACTCAAAAAGATCCTCCTGCCTCTGTTTCCCAAGTGCAGGGATTAAAAGCGTGCCCTCCCACCCAGCTCATTTCCCTCTTTGTTCCTCAGTTTCCGTATTTGCAAGCTGAAGTGTCCAGGACTCTTGATTGATCTTCAGACCATTCCAAGGGGCCTTGGGACTGTGGGGCACAGAAGCCTGATTGCGGCTCCGCCGCCACACACAGTTTCTGGTTTATCTCACGGTACCAGCAGCTTTGAGTCACTGGGGCTGCAGCCTCTGTCCTCATGCTTCCTCTCGGGACAGTCACTGAACCTGGTCAGGATCCCTGTTGACTCACTCTACATCCCTGCTGCCTCCCCCTGGCTCCTCCCTGGCCCAACACTGAAATCAGCTCTGACTGTCTTGAGAACTCCCAGCTCTTCACTCGGGCCTTTAAGGCCTCCCCAAATCTAACAGCAGTCTGAACCACACCAGTTTGTCTCAGTGATCCCCAACTATCTCCTGCTTTTGACTCCACGGTTTGGCTTGCAATTTGCAAGATCTAGTTTAGAAACTGTCCCCTGCCCCCTCCCAGATATCCCGTTTCTCCTCTAGCCGGTTCCAGCTCCTCCTCCACAAAGTGCTGGGATGGCTGAGTGTCTTCACTATGGCTCAGCACATGGAAGACACACAGAAGAGACTCCCAGATTCACCAAGGAGAACCCACTGAACCCTGTGGGCCTGGGCAGCGTGGACCATTGTCCCTTAACTGTTTAGACTCATCAGGATTACATTCAGCTGCAGGGTTGTGTCGCTGAGATCCAGAAGCTGGGGGTCGAGGGCCAGGATTGTGCAGGAGAAGGATTTCCAGAGCCAAATCCCTCCAGCTCTCTCATCCTGCCTCTTTATGTAGTGTGGCCTTTCTCTACTTCCTAGGACAGTTTTTTGTTGTTGTTGTTGTTTTGTTTTGTTTTTTTTATTTTCAGTCCTGAAGATAAAAACCAGGGCTTTGCTTAACCTAGGCAAACACTCACTCTACAGGAATCTACACATACAGGAGTATTTATTATTACTTGGATAAAATTATGTGCTACATACAAATGTGTGTATATATATCCATTACATATACATACATGTATATGTAAATGGAATCTCCAAATCAATGTAGTTTTGAGATAGTCTCACAGATTCATTTTTCTATTTTTCATTGTATTTGCTTATTTTAATTTTTAATGTTCTTGTCAGCATGTATTAACTATGCATAATAATTGGTTTCATTATGACTTTTTGTTTGTTTTGTGTTTTTTGTTTGTTTTTCAAGACAGGGTCTCTCTTTCTCGCTCTGTAACCTTGACTGTCCTGGAATTCACTCTGTAGGCCAGGAGGGCCTCGAATTCAAATTCACCTGCTTTTGCCTCCCAAGTGCTGGGATTAAAGACATGTGCTACCACCGCCCAGCTCATTATGACAGTTTCATACATGTACACAATGGGTTTTTACTGTATTTAACACACACACACATACAGTTACCCTTTCTTGTCCCCCTCCTGCTCCTACTGGGCTCCTCTTCTATTTTCCTCTGTGTGTGTGTGTGTGTGTGTGTGTGTGTGTGTGTGTGTGTGTGTGTTGGGTATGTGCACATGAGTGCAGGTGCCCTTGGAAGCTAGAGGCGTTTGATCCCTCTGGATCTGTACTTACAACAGCTGAACCTGTCTGTGTTAGAACAGAGCCAGCCCTTATTGTGTTTGTTTGTTTGTTTGTTTTTGTTTCTTGAGACAAGGTTTCTCTGTGTCCTAGAATTTACTTTGTAGACCAGGCTGGCCTCGAACTCACAGAAATTTGCCTGCCTCTGCCTCCCGAGTGCTGGGATTAAAGGTATGTGCCACCACCTCCAGAATTCCCTATTTTTTTTTAAATAAGGAATGTTTCACAGATTTGCATGTCATCCTCGCACAAGGACCATGCTAATCTCTGTATTATATCGTTCCAATGTTAAAGCATGTGTATTGCTGTAAGGAACACCATCTTTATTTTTTTTTATTGAAAAAAAATTTCAATATTTTCTAATCATGGTTTCCCCTCCCCCAACACCTCCCAGCTCTTCCCCACCCACCTGACTCCACGCCCTTTCTCCCTTTCTTTAGAAAACAAACAGGCAAACAACAACAACAACAACAAAAGAAATACACAAGGTACACATATATGCACAAAAACAAAACCCATAAAACCACAAAATCAGTAACTGTAATATGTAAGCAAGAGAGCAGTAAGACAAAAAATGCCCAAACATAGCAATAGGAGACCAAAAGTCTACAAAAACACCATTGAGTTTGCTTTGTGTTGGCCATCCACTGCTGGGCAAGGGGCTTGCCCGAAAGTGTGGTTAACAGGGAGACTCCACAGGAGAAAACCAATTTTTCCTTTGTAAGCAGATGTCAGCTGGAGTTAGCTTCTTGGCCAATTCTCCCTCCTCAGCACTGGAGCCCCGCCTGGCTTGGACCTGTGGGGTGCTGTGAGTTGGTGTGTCAGTCTGGTCGTGTCTAGAGGACACTGCTTCCTTGTGTCGTCCATCCCCACTGGCTCTTACAGTCATTCTGCCCCCTCTTCCTCATAGCCGCCTGAGTCCTGAGGAGGAGAGTTTAGTGAAGACATGGTTTATGTTGCTCATTCATGCACATTGCCCTGTTATGGGTCATTGCATTAGCTCCCATCTACTGCAGGAGGAAGCTTCTCTGATGATGGCTGAGCAAGGATTGACCTGAGTCCCAGCCCGGAGGGGGTCCATCTTTATTTTTTTGAAACACGGTATTATGTAGCCCAGGCTGTCCTTGAACTTGCTATAGTAGATTAGGTTGACCTTGAACTTCTGATACTTCTACCCCCACCTCTCAAGTGCTAAGATTACAGGGATTCAATGCCACATCCAGTTTGTGTAGTACTGGGGTTCAAACCCACTGTCTGGTATGTGCCAAGGAAGCACTCTCTCTGCCTACCGAGTTACATTCCAGACATTTATTTGTTTACCTATTTACTTACTATTTACTATTTATTCTCATTATACAGCCCAGGTTGGCCTGGAATATGAGAGCCTCTTCTGTCTCCAGAGCGTAAGTAAATTAGTTCCACCATCTCTTCCTTCCTTGGCTGTACCTAGGACTGAACCTAGGATCGTGTGTGTGTGTGTGTGTGTGTGTGTGTGTGTGTGTGTGTGTGTGTGTGTGGTGTGTGTGTGTGTGTGTGTGTGTGTGTGTGTGTGTGTGTGTCACATGTGATCTACCACTGAGCTACAGATTCCCACCTACCTTCCCACACACTGCCCCCTTTCTCCTCCTTTTTACTTTTAGGACAGGCTCTTGTTCAGTCTCCAGGACCCACACGGAAGGAGACAGCCAACTGTAGCCAGCAGGTGTCTTCTGAACTTCACCTGACCCTGACTTCGACATCCTCGGCCAGATTCCTAGCTAGGTTGCCTTCCTCACCTGGTATAAGTGATAGTACAGCTATGCTGGGCGTTTTGTTTGTTTGTTTTGTTTTAGGGCGAGAGGCTATGCATCCTTGACAGAAGAAAACATGCCCTCCATCTTTGGCTTGGTGATTGGGCCCCAGTGGATCAGAAGTGAATCCTGAGGAAGCTTGAGTTTATATGTGTGATTGGGGGAGGGAGGTTATCTCTGTTGGAGGTTGAGTAATGGGTCAGGAGTACTCAATAAATACTAAATGACAACAGTGTGTATACAGTTTCACATATGTACCTTACTCTGTGTGGCTGACTTTTGTGCTGTGTATTTGGACATTTTTTCAGTGCAAAAGTCTGAGTAATTACGTATACGAATATTGCTGGGCAGCAGTGGCACACACCTTTAATCCCAGCCCCGGGGAGGCAGAGCCAGACAGATCTCTGTGAGTTCAAGGCCAGCCTGGTCTACAGAGCGAGACCCAGGACAGGCACTAAAACTACTTGGTGAAACTCTGTCTTGAAAAACAAAAGAGAAAACAAAACAAAACAACAACAAAATACATATACGAATATCTATGTAAGTGTGGGTGGCCATCTTTTTTAATTTTTTAACTTATTTTATATGTATGGGTGTTTTGTCTGCATGCATATCTGATGTGCCTGGTGCCCTCCAAGGCCAGAAGAAGATGTCAGAACTGGAGTTGATGGCTATGAGCTGCCATGTGGTGCTAGGACTCTCTGAAAATCAGCCAATGATCTCATCAGGTGAGCCACCTCTCCAACCCCAGGTGGCCATCTTTACCTAGAGTGTGCGTATGTCTGTGTTTGCATCAGGTCTGTCCTCAAGAGTGTGTGCTGTGTAGAATTGCATCTGAGGCTGGGAAAGCGTGAGGGTCTTTATGCTCCTGTCTAAGCATCTGTGTTGTCTGTCTCTGTGCCTGGGCTCAGTTCTATCTGTGTTGACTTCTGAGAGGTCTTTGTGCTGGATGTGCTTGCTCAGCCTGGATTGGTGTGAATGTGAGTGTGTGGACATCCGAAGGAGCTGTGCCCTGGCTGCTGCAGAAGAACAGAATGATGCCAGAGCAGAGGTGACGCACCCTCCCTGGTCTCTCCAGTCTCCTGGGAACCAGCTTCCAAGTGAGACCGTGAGACCGAGAGCAGACTGTGTCAGGAGTACCGGCCCCTTTTGCAACCAGCCCTGGCCCCAGGCTGTAACCACAGATCATATTGCACAGGTCAGACCTGCCCACTGTGCTTGGCTGCCAGGAAACCCAGCTCTTAGCAGGGCTGCGCCAGAAGTCCTTTCCTTGGGCTTGGGCCAGATCCCTGGTGAGGTGAGCAGAGTGTGGTAGAGGGGCCTCATGAGTCATTGTGAATAGTAAGGAGTGAGTTTCTGTCCCTGTGTGCAGCGACACTAGGCAAACTCACGTCTGTCAAGTGCCTGTTCTGGGACTCCTGAGCTTGAATCTAAGCCTCTTCTCAGAATTCTGCATGGTGGGGGTGGGGGAGGGGTGGGGGTTGGGGGGCTTTGAAGGTTCTGCCCTAAGAAATGGGTCTCAAACTGAGCGTAGTGAAATGCAACTTTAATCCCAGCACTTGGGAGGAAGAGGCAGGAGAATAGGAGTTTGAGTCCAGTTTGGTCTATATAGCTAGTTCCAGGACAACCTACACAGAGAGACCTTGTCTCAAAAAGAAGAGGGGCAGGAGAGAAAGGAAGGAAGGAAGGAGAGAAGGGAGGGAAGGAGGGGGGGGGAAGGGAAGGGAAGGGAAAGAAAAAAAGAACGGTCTCTTGGAGGGCACCGCTGAACAGGCCAGGGTTCTAAGAGTCTGGGTTGTCCTAAGCTGGGGAGTGAAGGGAGGGAGAGAGCTGGGGAGAGGGTGAGAACACAGATGGAATCACTGAACTATCCACTCGGCTGCTGGAACTTTTTTAGGGCTCTTTTCAAACTGAAGCTGACCCATCGGTCAACAGCTCGGGTGACGGTGGGACTCATTTTCAGACTCTAGGGCCTTGGATAACACCTTAGGTGTTCAGTAACCTACTTGTACCCCCTCTGGAAGATGGACTCCTTCGTCGTCATCATCGTCATCATCATCATCATCATCATCTCCATGCCTCTTTGACCCCTACCTGCAGCAGTATGCCTATCTCCCCAAGTGTCCAGATGCCTCCCCCCCATCCTGGACCCCAGGATCAAGGGGCATCAGGAAAGTGTTTGGGTCCTGTGTGAGCTTAAGAATTCCCAGGGGCGCCGGGCAGTGGTGGCGCACGCCTTTAATCCCAGCACTCGGGAGGCAGAGCCAGGCGGATCTCTGTGAGTTCGAAGCCAGCCTGGGCTACCAAGTGAGTTCCGGGAAAGGCACAAAGCTACACAGAGAAACCCTGTCTCGAAAAACCAAAAACCAAAAAAAAAAAAAAAAAAAAAAAAAAAAGAATTCCCAGGGGCCTGTTGGAACTGGAAAGCAGGTAGCTGGACCCCACGCAGGGACACCTGTCGTTATTGCTTCCTCCTTCAGGCCTATGTTCCTTGTGATTAGACTCCACGGTTTCTGCCTGCCCTCCCCTCCAGCTGGGATCAGCTAGCACAGCGTTCCCAGTAGCTGTCTGTCCCTCCAGCAGGGCTGTGTTGATCTCCTTGTATAACAGGAGGCCCTTTATTCTGGAGGCCATGTGCACAACCCACCCACCCCCTTTGCCAGCCAATAGGCTACATTCTTCGCTGATCCTTACCCTCACCAATAACACACACACACACACACACACACACAAACACACACACACACACACACACGGACACACACGGACACACACGGACACACACGGACACACACGGACATGCACACGCATACACACGCATGCATGCACGCACGCATACATACACACACACAGCCTAGGAGATTTGGTCTCTAGCTCCAGCCCCATCCTTACTTGTTAGGTGACTTGGGGCAAATTACTGCCTTCCCTGCCGTCTGAGTTTCTAACAGTTCTGAAGCGAGGCTAATACTCTCTGCCACTCCCTGGCTCCCAGGGGACCAGTGGGGATAAGCAAGATAATAGTGGAGAACTGATTTGGAGGAAGCTGGTAAGTGCCAAGTAAGAGGTATCAGAGCTGCTCTGTGTTTACATGGGTGTGGACCTTTGGTTCCCAGCCTCCTGGGGCTTGGGACCAGCCCTGGCAGCTTCTTGGCTCTGGGTTTCTTTGTCCCACTTCCAGAGGAAAGACAGAAACCAAAGCTGAACCCAGCTGTGTGAAGAGGGGACTACCACGGGGCAGGCTTCGGGACTTCGGCTGGACACTGGCTTCCCAGCCTGCACTATCCCAGCCTGCAATAATCCCAAACACTGGCTGTACGATCCTGGCCTGTCCCCGCCCCTCTCTGGGCTTTCCTCAATGGTGACAGCCTCGTGGTTCTGGACTGAGATTGGAGAAGACTCGAGAGTCTGTAATTGAATGCTAATGTCACTCATGTGGGACGGGGAAAAAATTGTCATCTAAACCTACCTTCTTTATTTCCTGTATTTCTTTCATTGTTGGGGCCACAGGCAAGCCACATGGCCCACATGGCCAACCCCCAAACCATAAATTACTTGCAAAGGGGGTCACATGGAAAAAGGTATATGGTTCAGAGAGAGGTCTCAGGAAACAACCCAAGTGAGTCTGGACCAACCTGTCGGCCTCTCCGCCAGTGTCTGCTTCTGCCCGCAGCCTCTCTCTACACCTCTAACCTGCTGCCCTCAGCCTGAAGCTCATTCCATCACCCATCCCAGGCCTCTCCTCAACAGTCTCCTCACAGTGCCTTCTACAGCCTCTGTAAGGCCTTCTCTCATCTTCTTGGCCACTAAAGGCAGCCTCTAGCCACGGCTCCAACCCCGGTCCCTCTTCCAACCATCTGTGAGGACAGCGACCTCCTGTCCCCAGCCTGACAGGGTTTGAAGTCTGTGATTCCTTAGTCTCTGGCTATCACTCCTGCCAATCATGCTGCCTGTTGCCTTCCGATCTCCCTGTCTCCCTCCTCCATCCTTTCTCTCCTCCCAAGGCACTGCCTCCTCTTTTATTCTCTTCCTCACCCGTCTACTCAGCTGTCTGATTTTTCTCACAGTGGTCTCTCCTATTCCTGGGTTTCACCCTGACCACCCCCTAAACCCAAGGCCTCCCCTGCCTCTGCCAAGCCCGGACCCCTCCCCTCGAGAGTTGGCCTCAGTGGTACCAGAGCAGAGCTACTCGGTTTCTCCATGTGGCCCACAGACACAACTCTGGTGTTTTGGCCTCACTCCTGACCCTGTCTTCTTGGGTTTTTTGTTTGTTTTGTCTTGTTTCTGCCCATCCCCATGCGATCTCATAATTTATGGACCCTGTTGAGCAACCTTGAATCATTCCCCCGTAAGGCCAGGTGGAAGTAAATAAGAAACCGATGGTAAAAGTCAAAGAAAAACTCTCCAGTTTCCGACTGTGTGCCTGAGCATTCTGTCTGGTTCTTCTACCCCACCCCCCTCACCCACTTCTGAAACTCCTAGGCCCGCAGAGCTGAGGACTCTTAGGGCTTACGCGGTCCCTCTGCCCAGCCCAGAGTCATGTCTTGGAGTGGCTTCCTTCTGGAGGCCTCCAGCAGCCCAGCCTTTCTTCGTAGCTCAGCCTGGAATTTGCCATCCTGCTGCCTCAGCCCTCAGCTTCCCTAGAAACTGGGGTAACAGGCCCCTGCCATTAGACGCAGCGTGCAGTAATTTGTGGACGTTTGAGCAAATAGTTTTTCAGGTTTTCTGTTTGTTTTTAAAAACTCCATGACAAGGAGCTGCTTTCTTTCCTGGTCTTTCTCTTGGTTTTTTGGTTCTGGGTCCCACTGATAGAAGCCCCCAGGACTCCCAGAACTTGTAGAGGCTTGGTTACCCCCCACTGGGCTCCAGTCGAGCCTTCGAGGTGCCAGGCTCTCCGGTGTGGCCACTGACAACCTTTCCTGGGGAAGGTCGCCTTCTGGAGCCGCAGTCTCAGGGCTTGGCTGAGGACAGGAGTGGTCTTGTGCATCAGCAGGCCTTGATCAGGGCTGTTTGCTCAAGTGGTTGGCCTGGCTTGGGGGAAAAGCAGCAAGGTTTTCAATTTTAATTGATTTATTTAGTTTAGTGTTTTGTTTTTAAATAGGATCTCATGTAGTCTGGGTTGATCTCAAACTTGATATGTAGCTGAAGCTGACCTTGAACTCCTGCCTCTGCCTCAACCTCTCAGGTGCTGGCATTACAGGAACACACAGCCGCATCAGATAGCAATACCGTCTGTCATTGTTTATTTGAACTTCTGGGATCAAAACCTTCGGAGATCAGTCCTCAGAGTGGAGGAGGCAGGTGCCTTAGAAGAGAGAAGATGATGGAAGTTAAAACTGAATGCTTAGGCTCTGGGTTACCAGATCCCCCAGGAAGCTAGCAATGCATGTGTGTATGTGTTTAATGAAATTTCCTGAGTCTATAACATTGGCGGCTACTCAAAGAACTTAACCGTTTGGGGACAGAGGACTAGCAGGCTGCCAGTACTCAGCTAGCCCTGGGAGCGTAGACGCCTTGCCCTTCACACAGGTTATCTCCACCAACTGACTTGGTTTCCCTCTTCCCTCTCACCGTCTCCTTGCGGTGTGTCCTCCCGTGATGTGGCCTCTATCCACTCCTTCAAGTCCGGCTCTCCCCTTTCTCTGCTCACCCCCACCCCCGCCCCCGCCCTGTGCTCAGCAGTGGAGCCCCGTCTACCAGTCCCTGTGTCTTTGTTGTGTGTGGACCCCCCAGCCCAACACACACACTTACAAATGCACCTGCTCACCTTCCTAATTATTTTTCTTGTGGTAAAATTCAAAGGGCATACGACTTTGTTTTTTTGAGACAGGGTCTTTGTGTGCAGTCCAGGCTGCCCTCAAATTCACAACCTTTTGGCTCTTACCCCCTGAGTACTGGCAGTTAGAAGTGCCCCTTCATGCCTGGCTTTAATTTTCCTTAGGGGTCTAGTTCGATAGTATTAAGTGCAGTCATACTGTAATGCAATCACCTTTTCCCATTCCTAGAATTCTTTTCGCCTCACAAAACTGAAATAGTACACCCATTAAATCCCCCCCCCACCTTCTACAATCACAATTGTACCCTGCATCTCTAGGATTACTCTAAAGACGCCCCGTAAGACTGGAGTCACACAATATGCCTTTGAAAAAATACGAGTTTTGTTCACTTATCCTAATCTCAAGGTTTATCTGTGCTGTAGCATATCACAGTTGCCATCTGTCCTATTTTGCTTTCTGTGACTGTGACCTAACACCATGACCAAAACCATCTTACGCGCCCCAGTCCCAGTCCATTACTGAGGGCAGGAACTCAAGCAGGAGCAGAGCAGGAACCATGGAGGAAGCCACTTCCTGGCTTGCTCGGCCACTTTTCTTACCTGCGGCCCCCCCCCCCCCCCCCCCCCGTACCTGCCGAGGGATGGCACCGCCCACAGTGGGTGGAGCCCTCCCCATCAATCATTAATCCAAAAAATGTCCCCGAAGACACGTCTAGGGGCCATGCTGATGGAGACCATTCCTCAAGCGAGGTTCCCTCTTTCTGGGTGACTCTGATTTGTGTCAAGTTGACAAAAACAAAATAGCACATAATTTCATATTCATTCATTCATTCATTCATTCATTCATTGTGGAACTGGGCATTAACTCTGGGTCTTGAACATGTTAAGCAAGCACCTTCCCACCAGGCTGGATCTATTCTCAGTCCCTTTTTTACCTTTTACTTTAAGACAGGGTCTCACTTAGTTATTCAGGCGGGAGGTGAACTCCCTCTGTAGCCCAGACTGGTCTCTTCTTCCTTCCTTTTTTATTTGTTTATTTTTTAATTTATTCTGTGTGTCTTTTACATCATGTCCCCCCACCTTTTTTTTAAAGTCAGGTTTTCTCTGTTATGTAACTCTGGCTGTCCTGGAACTCGCTCTGTAGACCAGGTTGATCTCAGAATCACAGAGATCCATCTGTCTCTGCCTCCCTGGTCCTGGTATCAAAGGCATATGCCACCATATCCTGCCCCAGCCGGTGCTTCAGAATGAGACCCCTGCCTTAAGACAAACCGGAACAGGGCTGGAGAAACAGCTCAGTCTCTGAGGTGCTGGCCACCCAGGCTGAGGGACTGAACTTGACCCCCAGAACCCAGGGAAAGACACCAGGCACAGTGGTGCATATTTTTATTCCTGGCGCTGGGGAGACAGAGACAGGCGGAATCCTGGGGCTCACTGGCCTGCCAACATAGCCTCCTCGTCGGTGAGCACCAGGCCAGTGAGAAAGCCGGTTTCAAATGAGTGGACAGTGCCTGAAGAATGAATCCCAAGGTTGTTCTCTGGCCTCTAAAAGCACACATTTGTGCACATGCACAAAGAAAATTAAAGCCACACCAAACATCCCTCTAGAATCTTCGCTCTCTTACTTAATACCTATTCCATAAAACCCCCTCAACTGAATTTCCTTTTTTGGAGAGTCTTGTTATTTTGCCCAGGCTCTTATTTATTTATTTATTTATTTATTTATTTTAAATAATAAATACATTTTAAGAAATGCTTTTGAGAGGATTTCTCTGCATAGCCTTGGCTGTCCTGGAACTCACTCTGTAGACGAGGCTGGCCTTGAACCCAGAGATCCACCTGCCTCTGCCTCTTGATTAAAGGTGTGAGCTACCATGCCTGGCCTTCAGGCTAATCTTTAAAAAATATATATTAAATTCTGTGTGTGTGTGTGTGTGTGTGTGTGTGTGTGTGTGTGTATATGTGTGTATGTGTGTGTGTGTGTGTGTGTGTGTGTGCGCGCGCGCGCCATGGTGCAGTAGGGCGCAGAGAACAACTTTCAGGAGCTGGTTCTCCTCCTTTCACTGCGTGGGTCCTGGGTATTGAACTCAGGCCGTCAGGCTTGGTGACAAGTGTGTTCACCCAGAGCCGTACCGCAGTCTCTCTCTACCCCGCCTTTTAAAATGTTTTGTGACAAAGTGTCACTACGTGGCTCTGTCCGGCCTGGAACTCACTATGTAGCCCAGGCTGGCCTCAAACTCATGCAGATCTGCCTGACTCTGCCTCCTAAGTGCTGGGATTAAAAACGTGTGCAACCATATCTGTGCCACCTTTAAAAAGAAACGGGGCTGGAGGGACGGCTCAGTGGCTAAGAGCACTTGCTGCTCTTGCCGAGGACCCGGGTTCGGTTCCCGGCACTGATGCCAGGCAGCTCACACAGCCTGTCTTTCCAGCACTAGGGGATCCCATGCCTCCAGCCTTCGGACATACACACCTACACATAATTAAAAATAAATCTCAACATTATCTTATTAATTATTGTGTGTGTGATATGAGCATGGGCAGGAGCGTTGTCTTATTACTCTGTGTGTGGTATGAGCGTGGGCCTGAGAGTACCATGGAGTCCAGTGGACATCAGAGGATTGCTTGCAGGAGAAAATTCTCTTCCTCCTCCACGTTTTTTTTCTTTTTAATTTAATTTTTTTGAGTCAGGGTCTCACTATGTAGCCCTGGTTAGCCTGGAACTCACGATGCAGATCCACTTGCCTCTGCTTCCCAAGTGCCAGGATTGGAGGTGTGCCATCATGGATGGCTCTTTTCCCACTTTGGGGTCCCAGCATCAAACGCAGGTCATCAGATTTGTGGGAATGTCACTTTTACCTGCCGAACCACCTCACTGTCTTTTTCTCCCCCCGCCCCCCCATGTTGGGAATCAAATCCAGCGCTCCGCCTGCTCGGCAAGCATGCCATACCTGTACTGTCTCCATCCGTCGCAAGTCTTTGACTCTTCACGGCTGGGTACTTAATATACAGAACTGAACTAGCATGGGGCGCTGGCGTGAGACCCAGTCCCTGCCCTGAGGATTTCCAAACATCGGAGGGCAAACACAGGACAAGGTCTGGCTCACCTTCATGCAACAGAGCACCTGAAACTTGAGTGAGGGCCACCGTGAGCGCAGCTGGATTGCGTGTGGAGCTTTTTTGGAACAAATGCAGCATTGGGTTAAAGGTGCTTTGTGGAGGCAAAGTCGCACCTGAGGCCTGAACAACTGCTTCTGGGCAACTGCCTGTGCCAAGTGCGGGAGCTGGGAAGACATGACAAAGCATTATTTAGGTGAGGACGAAACCGAGAGCGGAGTTCCGGAGATAAGGAGCAGGTTTGAGGAGCAAGTGGTAAGCACGCCCCCTAGCGGCTTCTGTGAGACTCCATCTCCTCTAGCCATGGCAGCCTGGTTAATTAATAGAGGTGTTTTGCCTGCCATCCACACTGATCTCTACCACTTCCTGACGGGCTGCTCACTTCAGACCAACACTCGCTAGGCACTCGCCTTGTTGATTACTCTCCTAGGAATTGGGATAGCCTTCGAGCCGTCAATCATCCCAACCCTGCCGGTGCTTTATAAAGAATCAAGGGGAGAACATGTCTATTTTGAGTCTCAAAGAGAATAGGGGAGAATAGGGGGTGAGGTGAGAAAACCCCGTGCCTGTGGAATGGAACAAAAGGGATGGACCCCACCCCACCATGTACTCAACCTCCGCTGAGTAACTGCCATTATCTGAGGTCACAGAAGGAACACGACATGCTGGAGACGGAGCTGACTCAGACGCCACCTGTGACTCCAGGAGCTCACAGCCTAGCAAGGAGACAGGTACATAAACAAAAGGGATGCCATGTGCTCAGGGTCCTGTTGGCAAACCCAGGGTGTGGAGCAGGGAGTGCCGGCCACCTGGGCCGGTGCTCGAAGGTTCTAAGTTTAGCTGAGTGATAAAAAGGGGGGAGTTACGAGGGATGGGGGAGGGAGGGCCCTCCTGGTGGGCAGGAGGGTGGAGATGCGCTCAGCTGGGAAATCACTTTGTCTGTGTACTTGTCCCCCACATCTCCTGGAACGTGGGACCTTTGAGCCTCTCTACCAGGGTTCAGATCCACTCCTAACATACGAGCCTTAGAACGGGTAACTCAAGCTTTGCCGTCAACCCCCCCCCCCCCCCCCCCCCCCGCTTGTGAATGCTATTTGCATGCACCAGAGCTGTGTACTGAGCCAACGGGTGTCCCGGAAGGCATCTCAGCAGAGCCTGGCCTGACAATATCAAATGTGTCAGGACCGCCAGTGCTTGGCACACGGCTCACTGCAATCTGTTGAGGGAAGTCTGATACTTTGGTACCTCCAAGTGGTTTGAGCCCTGGAGGGGGGTGAGTTGGAGAAGTCTACCTCACCTAGTAGGTACTAGGCAGGAGCTTGGGGCCTAGGGGAGGGGCTGCATTCCCCTGAAGAAGCCAAGGGCTCTCAGGTGGGCAGGGAGGTAACGATGGCCTGGGTCTGGTAACATCAAGTGACGGCCAGGGTTCAAGCCCCAACCAATCAGGTAAGCCTCGCCCGCCTGGATGGGCACCAGAAGAAACGCTGACCAGCAACACCCCTACTCCCATGGCCCTCCACTATGGTGGTCAAAGGTGACAATTTTCTCCACCCAGAGGAACCAGGGCAGTTTCAGGAGGTGGGAAAACCTGCCGAACAGGGTGGCCAAAGGCTGAACCGGTTGGACAGGACAGTTTAATCCCGCCCCCCCCCCCCCCCCCAGCAACTCCACAAAACAGAGCTGAGGAGAGAGCTCAGCATACAGAACCTGCCTAGCACATCTTGGCCATGGGAACTACTAAGGGTGGGAAGGGGGGCAATGGGAGGAACTCACCTCAACTTGGCAGGAGTCCCAGGCTCAGAGGGGCCGGTTGTGTGCTTATAGACCAACCCCACAGTTCCCCAGAGTTCTGAGTGAGAGCAGCAGGAAATATTAGATAGAAGGATTTAGAGTGTGGAGATAAACAGAAAATACAGGATAGCCTCAAGAGGGCCTGGAACCTTTTCCAATAGGCCCTGACTGTCCCTGCCCTAGGGTATTTATGGAAATACCAAGGGGTGGAGCAAAAGACCAGCACAGCCAAGTGCAGGCCATCTCAGACTCCGGCACTCAGGCCCATGGTCCAATCATTCTCTCTATGCGGACCTGCTGGGTAAAGCCAGTAGGAACCTGAAAATGGGCTCCCACACTCAACAAAACACACACTTCATTTTTTAATTTAATGTCATTTTGTGGTGCTGTGGAGAGAAATCAGGGTTCGTGCGCTCTACCACTGAGCTACGACCCTGGACCCACAAAGCAATTATTTACAGCACACACTACAAAGCGGCATCCTCTAGTGTTGGACTGTGAAGAGTGGAAGGACAGACAGCCGTGGGAGGCAGAGCTGCAGCCTCTAGCTTCCGACGCCACTCCGGGTCCTAGCATCATCGGATGGGGACGGGCAGCTTTGAACAGGACACAAAACACCAACTTTCTCTGGCTCCTGGGCAAGCAGGTCCTTCTATGTACAGTATTCCGGGCTCAAGGCTGCTCTGCTCCTCCCAGACTCTTGGGCCTTCTCCAGAACTGGCCTGAGTGCAGCTGAGACTCCTCCAAGAGGCTCAGAGAGCTGGCTTCTGAGACAGAGTAAGCATGCCCAGGAAGCAGGCAGGCAGAAGTGTCTGGTCCCCGAGTTTTCCCAGGTTCTAGTCTCTGTCTTGGCAAGCAGGACCTGGTGAGACGGGCAGGAGTCCCAGGCTCAGAGGGGCCGGGTTGTGTGGTTATAGACCAGGTGCTCGGTGTCCTCAGTGGTGGAGACAGTGGAGCTGGCTGGCGTGGGAGGTGGGTGGTGGCGGTGGTGACTTCGGAAGCTCTTTCTCTTACTCTTGAAGCAGAAATAGCCCAGGATGGCTATGACCACTATGATGCAGATGACCAGGAGGACAGCAATGGCCACCTCCACAGAGCCTGCGAGAAAACGGGCAGAATGAGGTGCTCCCAAGGCCTGTCTGGTTCTGACACCCACCACCCTCTTTATGGAACAGAAAAAGACCATGGATGTCACGAGTAGAAGCAGATGGACACCCAAAGCAGACCTCCTGAATAGCTGTTTCCAGAAGCCCAGGGGACTCTAATGGCAGACAACTGGCAGGCAATTCACTGTTCCGCGGCCCCCCCCCCCCCCCGTTACCTATGTCAAAGCTCACTACTCAACGGTGCACACTTGGGGTAACCCCAAGATCCTTCTCAACGTGACTTAGGCATTCACAAGCAGTCACACGCTGTCAGTTCCTAAGCTGACACCTGGGTACCCACGCTGGTGACACGACAGACCAAGGCTTACCTCCGCTGGGAACGGAGCTTTCCCTCCGGAGACCAAACACATCCTTCTCTGCAAAGCGACACGGAGAACCGGTCAGCACTAAGTCCTTCGACTCGGCTGTCTGAGTGCCACAGCTCCTCTGTCCCCGCTCCCACTGCCATCGAAGTCACTTAGCAGAGAAGTGACTGACCCAGGCCTAACTAAACCTTCCCCTTCACCCTGCCGCCGCCGCCACTCTGCTCACTGGAGATGCCACGACACGACTCAAGACACTGCTGTTCCTCCTCGAAGTTGTTCCTGTTGCCATAGCAACCACCATAGGTGAAGCGGGCACAGTGCTCACTGAATGGGTTGTAATACCAGCGTGGGATGTTTTCTTTACAGTGCCCGGTGTCCGGCAGTTCCGCACAGTACCCTGCAGTGAGGGAGCATGCCAAGTGACAAGTGAGGCCATGGGGCGACCCATGCTGCCACCCCCCCCCCTCGGGGCCCTGTGTGACGCTAACTCACCACCCCCTCCCCAGGCTGAGGGCAGGGTGGCTTCACCAAGGGCCCGTCTGTAGTACTATCAAAGGGAGGAGAGACAAGTCTGGACAGCAATCCCGGCACCAAGGGAACTAGTGAGACTCACTAAAGACCTACTCCATCACATTATTTATTTCTTTACTTCTGTGCATACGCCACGGCACACCCAGGGAGGTCAGAGGACGACTTCTGGAGTTCGTTTTCTCCTCCCACCATGTTGAGTCTCATGGATCAAACTCAGGTGATCGAGTTCAGCAGCAAGCGCCTTTATTCCCACTGAGCCATCTTGTTGGCCCCATAGTTGTTGGGTTTTTTTTTTCTAATTACATTTTATTATTTTGTGTGTGGGTGTTTTGTGTGCATGTATGGCTGTGCACCAAATTCACGCAGTGCCCTGGGTGCCAGAAGATGCTGGATTCCCCTGGAACTGGGGTTAGGGATGGTTGTGAGCCACCATATGGGTGCTGGGAACTGAACCTGGGTCTTCTGCATGAACAAGTGCTCTCAATCACTGCCCTATCTCTCCAGCCCGAGTTTTCTTCTTCAGTGTAACTTTTCTGTGTCAGGGTCTCTGATTCCTCCCACTGAGTGCTTAAAATTTTTAACAAAAGGGGTGGGCTTTAGGCAGGAAAGAGTGAGTATCCAGCTTTAACCGTGATTCTCAACCTGTGGGTCCCGACCCCTGTGGGGAGGGGGGGTTGAACAACCCTTTACAGGGGTTGCCTAAGAACGTCAGAAAGCACAGATATTCACCTTACAATTCAGTAGTGTAACGAGTAGCGAGACTACAGTTATGAAGTAGCAATGAAATAGCTTTGAACACTATTTAGCAGAAGCTGACCTTGAACTTCTGATCTTCCTGGCAAAAGCCGTCATTTCCAGACTACTAATATTTCTAGTACATGTTAATTTGCATAAGGGGACTCTTTTGTTTCCTCCCCTCCCCCAGCGGTGGTGGGACACACAGTTCCTTGCAATGGTCGGTGGGTGCTCTACTACTGAGCCCCACCTCAGTCCCCAGGGCCCTTATTTTGAATATTGTTCCCAACTTGTCAAGTCATGGTGGCTTCCCATGTATGACAGACGGCATTGTGAAATGTCCTGAACACAGAGAGGCTACAGTCATGGAAATAATCAGACAGGGAGTGCCCAGTGGCGGGTGGGAAATGAGCCACCAGAGAGCGACAGGCGAGCCGGGGAGGCCCTGGCTCTGACTGCAGCCCGCACACATGGCAAACTCCGGGGACACAGAGGACGGGGAGGCTCTCACCTTTGTCCCTGGAGAAGTGGATACTCTGAAGCTCATCAAAACCACTGGCGTCTGCAGAGATGAGAGGTCAGAGGTTGGGGCCCAACACAGGTATCCCACAGGCATAAAGGAGCGCCGCTAGGCTCTCCCCTCCTGCTCCACGCCCCTCCTCCTGGTCCCCGGCTCACATTTTTCACAGGTGGCCTCATCAGAGCCATCGGGGCAGTCGGGGGTGTCGTCACATTCCAGGAAGCCATCGATACAGCAGCCATTGCTGCAGCGGAACTGAGTGGGGTGGCAGCGGCCAGAGCACACTGGACGGAGGTGGGGTGAAGTTCAGGCACAGAGTGCGTGCCAAGGGGCCTCATCTACCTGGCCCTGTCTATCGTGAGCCCGGTCCTCACCAAGCCCAGCTCCTCCTGTATGTAACCTGGGCAGATCCTGAGGGGGCTGCTGTGTTGGAAGGGGCAGGTGTTTGTTTACTATGGGGGTGGTGGGAGCTGAGCAAAGGCGGGTCAGTCAGGGGTACGGTCGTCATATGGGCTGAAGGCAAGACACGGGGAGGAAATAGAGACAGAAAGGAAGGAAAACCCACCTGGGTGGTGCCTTTTAGGTGAGATTCCTAGGGGGAAAAAACAAAAGGAATAATAGGAGGCATGGCCAGACTCTAACAATGATGGGGATACCCCAGCCCACTTCCCCAACCAGTAAAGCAACATCACCCGAGCCCCAAAGCTGCCTCTCAGAGACCCACCTTGCACATCCTTGCAGGCTAGCATGCACTCTTCCTCCCGAAGGTAATTGTTCTTATTGCCCAGGCAACCTCCGTAGGTGAAACTCTTGCAGATCTGTTGCGAGGGGTCATAGTACCAGCGTGGGAAGGAACCCCGGCAGCGGCCCACCTTGTAGGATGCGAGGCAATAATCTAGAGAGAGGAGAGCTTCCGAATTAGAGCTAAAGGGTCATTGGTGGGCGGAGGGGCGCTCCAGGCACCTCGTGCCCATTCCCAGTCACCTTCTGTCTGCTTGGCGGTTAGCACAGTGATGGTAAGGTTGGCTGTGTCCTCTGGCTGGTTGGAGTCAGTTCTTGTCAGTTGGAACAGGTAGGTTCCTTCCTTAAGTCCCCACAGTTCCACTTCATCCGGACTGTTTCTCTATACACGAGACTGGGCATCAAGCTT
Source organism: Peromyscus maniculatus bairdii (assembly GCF_049852395.1). Classification (NCBI taxonomy): domain Eukaryota; kingdom Metazoa; phylum Chordata; class Mammalia; order Rodentia; family Cricetidae; genus Peromyscus; species Peromyscus maniculatus. The sequence goes on along the minus strand of NC_134855.1, from coordinate 96,893,074 downwards.
GGAGACTTCCTGATGTTCTTGGACTACCCCAGGTCCTCCCAGACAGACAGACACACAGACACACACACACACAGACACACACACACACACCCCGAGAGAGCACAGGGACTTGGTATCAAATGAATCCTGGTCTTTCCTCTAGCCAACACCAACCGAGCCGGGGTTGGCCTACAGCCCAGGAAGGCATCCCAGGAGGCTGTGGGGAAGGTCAGGGATTCAGCCCAGGGTCTCACCTCTACTCTGACATCTTTGTCACCCTGCAGTAGGTGCCAAGCTGTGTCGTCTGCATCTCTCAGTACCAGGGGTGTCTGCAGCTGCACCTTCAAGTCTATGCCCATCCAGGTTCGAGGGATCCGGGACCCTGAGAGAAAAGGACGTAAAATGAACTGTCGGTGGGTAGACTCTCTTGGTAAACGAGAGAGGTGTTGGTCACCTAGTAGCCCGCACAGGGCACGGGGGATGGGGAGTGTCTTGCAATAAAGCCAGTACCCTGCTCTCTATGTAGTCACATTATGAGTAGTATGTTGTCTGAAGCAAATATATACTATCTGATCTCATTTAGGAAAAAAAGAAAAAACGTGTATGTGTGTGTATACATGGGGGTAGTAAGTCTGGTCTTAGTTTCTACAGTAAGCAATTACTTCTGCTGACTACTTAAAAAATTAAAGTAACAAATTCTTTTCTTCTTTTTTTTTGGTTATTTTGAGACAGGGTTTCTCTGTATAGTTTTGGAGCCTGTCCTGGATCTCACACTGTAGATCAGGCTGGCCTCAAACTCAGAGATCCACCTGGCTCTTCCTCCCGAGCACTGGGATTAAAGGTGTATGCCATCACTGCCCAGCAAGTAACAAGTTCTTTAAAAGTCAAATAAGAGAACGTGTGATGAAAAACGTCATCCTTTCTCTGGGGCTGCAGATATAACTCTGTGGGAGACTACTTGCCTAGCAGTGACAAACTCCTGGATTAGATTCCCTAGCGCTGGGCTGGAGGGATGGCTCAGAGGTTAAGAGTACTGGTTGCTCTTCCAGAGGTCCTAAGTTCAATTCCCAGCACCCACATAGTGGCTCACAACCACACAACCATCTATAATGAGATCTGATGCTCTCTTCCAGCATGCAGACAGAATACTGTATACATAATAAATAAATCTTTTAAAAAATTCCCTAGTGCTAACTAAAACCAAGAGGTGGAGGCAGGAAGATTAGGAGGCTGTCCTGGGGTACACAGCAGGTCTGAACTCAGCCTAGGATGCATACGAAAAACAAACACACAAAAACAAATGGGTACTTGGGAATCAGGGCTGGTCCTGGGGAGATGGCTCAGTGGTTAAAAGCACTGGCTCTCAACCAACATGGTGGCTAGGACCACCCGTAACTCCAGTTATAGGTTTTCTGATGCCCTCCATGGGTGTAACCAAGTAGTACACCAACATACACACTCAAGTTTAACACCCACATACACACTCAAGTAGTACACTGTTGATAAACACACTCACACAAGCAAACAAGAAAAAAAAAAAAGGGTAACCCCTCACTAGACCATGCTGAGAAGCCAATCTAGACAGAGACCTTCAGCAGGGTGAAAACAGAGGGAAACAGATGGCCTTGGTGCTCCAGGGTGAGGGACCATGGGATAGGGTGCCATCAGCTATGAGGGGTTTCCAGGAGCCACACCCTTCCTAGACCCGATGGCTTGAGCTTGAGGCTTCCTTCATCTGAGTGTTAGGGGTCGTATCAGAGAGAGAAGCACAGCGCCGGATTCCTGCCAAAAATGGGTTGAATGATGGCCCCCGCCCCATCCTTGTACCCACAGAAACCTCTAGAACCCATGAATATGGCCTTACTTGGAAGGGGTCTTTGCATAGGTAATGATGTAAAGGGTTTCTGAGAGATATCCTGGATATCTGTCATTGTAAGAAACACAAGTGGCAAAGTGCTGAGCAGGAGAAAGGCCCAGATTTCACCCGCCAAGGTTCGAGTTAGGGCACCGCAAACAACAACCAGAACTGGGAGCAGGCTCTGTCACCAAAATGTTGCCTTGCAAGCACAAAGACCTGAGTTCAATTCCCAGAGAGCCGATGAAATGGCACCCACTTACCACCCCAGTGCTGCGGAGGAGGAGACGGGGGGGGGGGGGGGGGGGGGGGGGCGGGCCTCTCGGCTCACTGTCCGGCCAGCCCAGCCTACTTGGTGAGTTCCAGACCAGTACTGATCTGGTCTCAAACAAAGAATAAAGACGGACGGTACCTAAGGAATGGCCCCGGAGACTGTCCTCTGGCCTCCACGCACACACTCATACACACATTTCATGCACAAGTACGTGCACTCACACACACCAAAAACCAAGAAACTGAAAAGCTGGCCTTGGTGACACACATTTGCGGTCCCTAAACTTGGGAGCCTGAAACAAGGGATCATGAATTTAAGACCAGTTCTGCTATATAAAGCTCGGTTTATATTACATAACTTGCCCCGAATTCACAGAAATTGATTGCCTCTACTTCCTGTGTGTTGGGATTAAGGGTGTGTGCCACCATAACTGCAAAAAAAAAACAACAACCCAATAACATGTCATATAAATGAGCAGTCCGGCAGTAATGTGAAGTAGGAGGAGGAAGCAGAGAGTGGGCTATTGGGGGAGGGGAAACTTTCAACCGAAGGGAAGACAGGTTTTTTAATTGTTTTGGTTTTTACTCAAGTATGGGGAAGAAGAGGGAATGTTTGTGAAATAATACACACGAGAAAGTTACAAGTCACCAAACTTACTAAATCAGTTCAGAGCACAGTGAGTCCTTTATCTCGGGTGTTGGAGTCATGGTAGAAAACACAAGAAACTGTGCTGAACAGATGGCAGGGTTAGTCAGGTGTCTGCCATGTAAGCAGCAGGTTCTGAGTTCAAACCCTCGGTGTCCATGTGAAGTGAGGCCCAGTGGCTTCTTCCCACGTGTGCAACCCCAGCCCCGGAGGCAGAGACAACAGGATCGATCACTGGAGGCATGGCCACAGCACAATCGGAGCTGCAGATCCTGAAAAGACCCTGTCCCAAACGATGAGGTGGAGCTGGGCGTCGGGATTGCTCTTAATCCCAGCACTCCAGAGGCAGAGACGGGTGGATCTCTGAGTTTGAGGCCAGCCTGGGCTACAAAGTGAGACCCTGTCTCAATAACGCAAAGCAAACAACACAAGAAAGGAGAGAATCATTGAGGAAGGTACTTGATACGCACCTCTACCTCCACATGCATGTACCCACATGCATGTACCCATGTGCACCTAAACACGCATACACACACAGCGAAGAAACAAGGAATAAACTGAAAAGAAATTAGGAAATTGCAAGGCTACTTCTGTGGACGTAAGGAGATAGCTAACCTGAGACAAACCTCAGAGTTTCCTGGATGCTAGGTCAGTTGCTTGGCTACACCAGGAGAGAGAGAGATTCAAACATCAAATAGTGATACAGAAGAAAGAAGCCTGGCTACCCTAACCCTGACCTCTGTAACGCACAGTGAGGTCCAGGAGTCCTGTGGGAGGGGCCTAGGGTACTCTACTCTGGGCGTCAGCTTTTATCCATTTGGAAGAGTCTCTGAGAAACAAGAAGGCTGGAGGTGGACAATGGCAAGAGGTTCGGGAAAGATGTAACAGGAGGGGTCTGAGCCACAGGGCAGCCAAGGAAAGTAGAGTTTCTAAACCTGTGGGCAGACACTTCCGCCTTCTCATGAAAGGCTCTGGAGATGGGGAAGGAAGACCCAGGTCTAAGCAGAAGAGAAACCAGATTAAGAAAGAACTTGTGGTTCATTTACAGAAACCTTGAATTTGAGGTAAGTTACACACACACACACACACACACACACACACACACACACACACACACACACACGCACGCACACGCACACACACGAACAAGCATGTGCCCAGAATAAACAGGCAGTGGGAGATAACTGGGTGTTCCATAGGCCAGGGCTAGAGACAGACTTGGAGATATACGACCTAATAAAGCTGCTAATTTGGGGGATGCAGTGAGTGTGAGCTGGACACCACAGCAGGCTATATGGGGAGCAGATTCAGGCTAACCATTTGTCCTATTTTTTTTTCCCCGAGACAGGGTTTCTCTGTGTAGTTTTGGGGCCTGTCCTGGATCTCGCTCTGTAGACCAGGCTGGCCTCGAACTCGATCCACCTAGCTCTGCCTCCCAAGTGCTGGGATTAAAGGCGTGCTCTACCACCACCCAGCCCGTTTGTCCTATTTTTAAATGAATAAAGGGAGGGGGAATCATCTTTGTGAGACGTGAAAATTATATAGAATAAAATCTGTGCGTGGGGCACGAGGTACCGTTCAGCGGTAGAGCGCTCATCTAGCATGCACAAGGCCCCGGACTTGCTCCCCATCGGAGTTGGGGTATGTTCTGTAAGTTGGGACAAAGCCTTGCCCCCATGCTTACATGTTGCCTGTGGCTGCTTTTCCATGGTCCTATTAGTGGTCACCCCACCTACTATGTGGCGTATGGCGTAGAAGCCTAAAGTACTGACCACTTAGGCCACCTACCTTCATAACCACCCTGCTATGGCTGCATTTGCACTCTTACTGACGAGGAAATTGCCACCCGAGGGACATGGCTCACTTTTTATCCAGCATTGGTGTGGGGAGGTGTCCAGCCCCGTGAATCAGTTCCAAACATCAGAAGTGGGATCTGAACCCAGGTCTGTCTGCCTCCATTGCTCACACTCTATCTAAAATGCCACTTTTGAGCCATCAAGCCAGCTCAAGCAGGGGAAGGTCTCTGCCAGCAAGCCTGACCTGAGTTTGATCCCCAGGACCCACATCTGCCAGCAAGCCTGACCTGAGTTGAGTTTGATCCCCAGGACCCACACAGTGGAAAGAGAGAACAGATTCCTGTACATACCCTCTGACGACCTCCCTCCCTCCCCGTGAGTAGAAAACACCCCTGACTAATAAACAGAAATAAATATCAAAAAAAAAAAAAAAAACCCAAAACCCAGGGCTCCTTAGAGTAAAGGCATATGTTTTCATTAGAGTGAGGAAGAGAACCTAGCAAAAGTTAGTATTTTTCTCTCTCCTTGATTTAGACAGGGTCTCGATATGTCGCCTGGCTGGCTGAAACTTACTCTACAGCCCAGCCACAGCTTCCCCAGTGCTGAGATTACAGGTCTGAGGTATCATGTCAGGCTGAGAGAAAGTATTTCAATTCATTTCCTTCCTCCTAAACCATACTGCCCTAGGGTTTATTATTATTATCTTACATGTGTTTGTTTGTTTAGAATGTGTATGTGTGTGGGCACGGGCATGCCGAGGCGTGTGTGTGTGTGTGTGTGTGTGTGTGTGTGTGTGTGTGTGTGTGTGTGAGGGTCAGAGGACAGCCTATGGGGGCCAATTCCCTCCCTCTACGGAGTGGGCCCTGGCAATCCAACTCAAGTTGCCAGGCTTGGGGCAAGCACCTTCACTCACTGGGCCATCTTGCCAGCCTGGTTTTATTATTACAGCTGGGCGGTGGTGTCGCACGCCTTTAATTCTAGTACTTGGGAGGCAGAGGCAGGTGGATCTCTGTGAGTTCGAGGCTGGCATGGATTTATTACTGTTAAAAAAAGCATCATCACAGTATTCAATGAAAAGGTGTGCTGGTGTACACCAAAGCTGTTTCCAACTCTTCGTTATTCTAAAAAATGTTAGCTGGTAAGCTTTTGCACACATGTACAAGTAGAATTGTGTCAAGGGTGGCACTCCAGAGGGTTATGTAGAGTGCAAGAGTGCTCAAAGAGCAAAGCAATAAGACCTGAGTCACAGGGATGCGAGGACTTGAGGACAGCAGGGTAATGAATGGGAGGGACAAGGTTTTACAGAGACATGATAGACAGTACTGAGACCTACAATCTGAGAGAACGGGAACTGGGTTCCAGGGACTTAGGGGAAAGAAGGCAGGGTCGGCTGGGCCTAATGTCATAGGTCTGTGATTGCAACCACTGGAAAGACAGAGGCAGGAGGATGTAAGTTCAAGAACTGCCTGGGCCACAGAGCTAGTTCAATGCTGGCCTGCTGAGAGCAATCTCAAAGTTTCACAAAAAGGGCCAGGGATGTAGGCTGGTGGTGGAAGCCATGCTTAACACGCATGAGGCTCGGGGTTAGACTTAGGGTAAAAGAAAAACTCAGACAATTGGAAAGGGGGGACGTGAGGGACACAAGAAGGTCAGGGAACAAGAAGGCAAAAGAGGAACAGAAAATGGTTCCCTGGAAACAACCCTCGCCAGGGGCTTGGCTGTTATCACCAGACCCTGAGTGATAAGCCCAGGCCAGGAGGAACCCTTTCTCACTGTGCAGAACTACCAACTCTAGGAAAGCGGGGAGCAGACAGATAAGCTACCCCCATTCACACCCCCACCCAGATGGACAAGCTACACCCCACCGCCCCCGCAGACAGACAAGCTACACCTATCCACCACCCCCTGCAGACAGACAAGCAACACCTATCCACCGCCCCCACCCAGACGGCCAAGCTACACCTATTCCCCGCCCCCCAGATGGACAAGCAACACCTATCCACCCCCCACCAGACAGACAAGCTATCCACCACCACCCCAGCCCCACTAAGTGGAAATGGCAGGCAGAGTGATGCATCAGACTCTGGGCTGAATGAGGAGCTCTCCCCCGTCACCCCTGCATATCTGCTCTCACTAAGCTCCAAGACCAAGGGGCAAAGGCCCTGCCCTACCTACCACTCCCTTCTCCCCACCCTTAAGAGAGCAAAGGGCTGGAAGGGCAATAAAACCAGGCCTCAGGACGCATTCAGGAAATGCAGACTCCACCTCCTGAGCCACTGGAGAGGGAGGGTGGGTGGGGGGCGGAGGCAGGTACAAGGTACAAGGGACAAGACAAGACTCTGGACTGGAATCTGGCCTGGCATGGCCACAGACTGGGGAAAAGGATCAAAGCCACCCACCCTGGGAAGGATTCCTTCAACCAACACCGGAATCAAGGGTTCGGGCGTCCTGACACATCCTCTTTAGTCTACAGCCAGACTTGGCTGAGAGAGGAGCCACTGACAGACTCAGCTTCCTCAACTTTCCAAAGTACTGTGGCACCCAGATGGTCCGGAATGGCCTGAAGTATACACAGCCTGAGCCCTACCCAGCTCCTTCAATGTCCCAGGAAATCCCCATCCTATCCTATCCTATTTCGGGTGGGGTGGGGGTGGGGGTTTCCGAAGGAGGAAGGCTGGCCCTAGGACTAAGTGGCCCAGATCCAGAGACTCAGCTTCTGGTCCAGGAGCAGGACTCCCGTAAGCCTGTAGTAGAGAAGGCATGACAACCAATAGGAGTCATTACCACCTACACTAATGCGCTTCCTTGTGGAACAGGCTCCAACCCTGACCAACTGAGACTCCATGGACCAGCCTAGCCCACAGGCAGCATCCCCTACTTTCCAGAATCCCCATCTCAGTTCTCCCCAGAGACCAAGGAGAGCGGTTGGGTGGTTAGAGAGAAGAGCAGACCCTTAGTCGGCAATAGGTACCAGCTCAGAAGAAAGGCCCCCTGGAGAGGAAGGTCCTGCTGCACCGGCCCTGTCTGGCCCTGTCCCCCCACCCCACCCCCCACTCCTCATTTGAGTTCTTAGTTGCTGGGTGGTAAGTACTAGGATTCTACTATAAAGGTGGTCCCATTCGAAGCACAGCAGGACTTTTGGAGTAGACTCCAGAGGTGAGACCTAGGCTACCACTTAGGGATGTTATCTTGAGCAAAATTTTTTTTCTTTTTCTTATTTATTTGTTTGTTTGTTTTTCGAGACAGGGAAAAAATCTATACCTGTGTAGCTCTGGATGTCCTGGAACTCACTCTATAGACCAAGTTGGCCTCGGAGTCAGGGATCCACCTGCCTCTGTCTCTGGAGTGCTGGGATTAAAGGTGTGCACCACGCTGCCAGCTATGGGCAGATAATGTACCACAGGAGGCTTAGTTTCCTTCTCTAAAAAGTGGATGCTAGCAGCACTTCTTCCAGAGACTGGAGACAGAGATGGGAACTTGCACAAGAGTGAGATGTGAAGAGGTAGCAGAAGTTCTAACTTGTGACCCACTTGGCAGAAAGAACAGGCAGAGAGAATGACCAAGCAGGCTGCTCCAGCCCTGCTCCCGGCTGACTGCTCAGTCCTGAGACAGAAGAAGAGGATTCTTGGCCCCCACACTGCCTTCATCCTTAGAAGTAAACAACCGAGCAGACAGCTAGGCTACCACATCCTAAGGAAGGACAGCCCTGCTTGGCTCACGTGGACAGGCACACACACCTGCTGCGGCAGCTGACATCCCTCACCTACCAGATACACATACCAGCAGGTTGACTCACCCAGCAGCCCTTCTCAGCCGTCATGGACAGCCTCTAGGAGACTGTACCCACAACACTGTTCCTCTCCCTCAGGACAACCTTGCCTGAGTTTGTTCGGTAGTGTCTGGGGCCTGGCTGTGTCACTGGTCCACCTGCAAAAGGCCCATCTATTCCCAGGGCGGACGCCAGCTCATCCCTTATCCAGCCACTGGAGGAGACTATGGTCAGGCTCGTTTATCGAGGCCTCAAAGTGCTTAGGGCAATGCTTGGCCAGGGTGCCTTTCTAGTCACTGGGCCTCATCAACATTCCCTGACTCAGCCTATCATGGACAGAGGTAGGGAACCCCAGAGAGTCACCTCATTTCTCCTGTTGGTACGGCCCAGGCCAGGCCTTCAGCCCATCTATAATCAACTCTGAACATCCTGAGTTCAGGAGCGAGAACCTGGGCCCTGAGATGGGGGCCCCTCTCCACTCACCCCTCCCCTTTGTTTACTAAATACTGCCTACTTCAAAGGCAGTGGATGAAGAACTCTCCTCCTTCATTCCCTTCTGTTGCTCTTTTAGCCAAGACTCCATAACCTGCCCATCCCTTCAGGCCGGCAACCTTCCTCACCTCCAAAGCCTCGGGTCCGCAGCTCGCGGTAGGAGTGGTACAGCTCCTGGGTAAGATAGTTGATGAAGCCCTCTTTCGGAGCGAACTTGCACACGAAGTTCTGCTCGTACAGGCAGTTCATGAGGAAGCAGGCAGAGATGGCGTCCTCACCGCCGTCTGGTTTCAGCTCCACCAGCGCCAGATTGCAGTTCTGGGTGGCGCAGCAGGCACGCACGCAGTCCCAGCTGCGGCGCGCCGTCGGGGAGCCCAGGAAGGTGGCCCCGTTGCTGACCGAAGCTTCGGTGTCCAGCACGAAAGCCGGCACCCCGCTGGTAAAGCGGGTCAAGCAGGCGGCTCCCCCGGGAAGCTCTGGGGGTGCGGACGGCAGCGCGGTCTCAGTGCCCTGGAGACCAAGCGCGCAAAGGAGCCACACGCCGACCGTAGAGATGCTGGCCTGAGCCAGGCAGCGGCCCGCCATCATGCTCCCAGGGGCCGTCGCCCTCCTCCCCAGGGCGGGGGTCACCTTCACAGTGCGGACCTCCGAGTTCCGAGGGTGCTTGTGACCTGAGAGGGGAGGAGACAGAGGAGACACACCTGATCAGCTCGGGTAGGGGCGCGGAGCCCTGGGAGCGAGGGGGCGCACGCTGGCCGATCGGCCCACGCACACTCCGAGGACCGGACCGCCGACGTCCGGCAGAGCAGTGCTCCTGTACCCGGACACGGAACGGACGGCCACCAAACATGCTCCGGGCCCGCTGGGCCTCCGCCTACTGTCCGCCCGGGCTACCTGAGCAGGTGAATGGGGTGGGGCTGCCGAAGATCCCGCCCGGCTTCCGCCCCACTCAGGGTGCAAGGAAGATCTGCAGCCGCCTCCCCCTCTAGTTTCTGGTGAAACTGAGTCAGAGCGGCCGGGGCGGGACGGACATTAACCCCTTTGCGCCGCCGGCCCCGCCCACACCGGTTGCACCCCCCTCCCGCCCTGCCCAGCAGAACTTCCGGCTGGACCCGCCCGGCGGCTCCACCACCCCAGACCCAACCGCAGCACCCTTGGTGTCTGGACGCCCGGTGGCGTGGGTGAGGCGCGCATGCCCTGGAGGCGGCTCTACACTGGCTCCACGAAGTCCAGCCGCTCGTAGGGTCCCAGAGCATCAGAAGAGCAGCATCCCAAAAGCCCAAACTGGGCCGGGACGCCACTGCAAGGTGGCGAGGGTGTGGCTGCCTCCGGCCTTTCTTTCCGGTTAGACCTCGCATTCCCTGCCCATGGCTGGAGGCGTTTGGGAAGGGGTTGGAGGAGAAATGTTGGGGAAAACTTATGCAAACGATTTCTCGGCCTGTGGCCTGCCCTCAGGACATTATTTCCAGTTTCCCACTAGGAAGAGAACCCTGAAGCTGGGTAGGCTGCGTTTGTGAAAACCAGCCTTAGAGACGCGTGCTGCTATGGTGCAGCTCTGGACAACCCTCCTTTCCGTCTGGTTGACCGACAGGTGATTCCTGGCTGCCCTGTTCACCCACTGGAATTCTTTCCCTTTTGTTTGGGCCTCTCCCACGTTTTGTGTTAACATTTCCTTTTGAACTCTTCACCTTTTATTGGTAAGTGGCCCCCTTTCCTGAATCTCAGGGAACCCCCAATGAGTACTTGACCACTCTCTTCCCCATAAATTCCCTGCTTGGACACGTGGAGGCTCCAGCTCACTGAAGCGCTGAGTTAATGCCTCTCACACAGCAGTGGACACCTTGATGTCGTAAGTGAAAAACACGCAGACCATTCTCTACATCGCAGAATTCGTTAGTCTTGTTTCCTCCTTTCAAATTAATATATTCCTGAGGTCTTGATATGCATCCCTGGTTCCGGCCTCGAAGTCACGTTCTTCTGCCTCACTACCTAGTGTTGGGATTGCAAAGAGGAACCACTGCACCTAGCTGGATTTGTCCTGTTTATACTCCTCCCCTCTCCCCCCCCTCACAAAAAAAGGAGGGACAGAGAGGTAGCCTAGCAATTAAGAGCACTTCTACTCTTGCAGAGGACTGGAGTTCAGTTCCCCAGGCCCTGCAACTCCAGCTCCAGGGGGGTCTAAAGCCCTCTTCTGGGTTCCTCACGCACCTGTGCACTTGTGGTATTACTGACACTGACACACACATACCCATAAAAAACATGAGGATGAGTGCCTGTATGTGTGTGTACCAGGTGTGTACCTGGTGCCTGTTGAGACCAGAAGAGGATATTGGATCCACCTGGGACTGGAGTAAAAGACAGTTGTGAACTTCCATATGGGTGCTGGGAACCAAACCAAATCACTTCGTCGTTGTTTTGTTTTCTGAGACAGGGCTTCTCTGTGTAGCCCTGACTGCCCTGGAACTCACTATGTAGACCAGGCTGGCCTCAAACCCAGAAATCTGCCTGCCTCTGCCTCCCAAGTGCTGGGTTTAAAGGTGTGCACCACCATTGCCAGGCTCAAGATTCTCCTTTTCATGCTGGCTTAACCCTCCACCCCCCCCCACACACACCATGGGAAAATTTTCCCCTTTGCTCACCCAAAGCAGTTTCACATAGACGATCTTGGAGCCGAGAATCATTTTTCCTTTATCAATTGCAAATCTTCCAGCTGCTCATGTTACAGATACTGGAAGCAGAATTAGTGGATGTCAACCCCTCTCTGGATAGTTTGGGGTTCCACAGCCCCTGGCATAGTGATGCCCATAATGGTATGCTGAGGAAGAAACTTGATTGTGCAGTTGCTGGGAAGGAAGGGTTTTATCATGGTTTGATCCCTACCTTCCCTAATAACTTATACATAAGAGAATATACTACCACCAGAGAACATCACCCTATGCTAATACTACATTGCCAGAAGTTTATGATTACACTCATTATGTACTTGATATTAGAAATACCTATATTTAAGGCTGGGTGTGGTGGTACATGCTTATAATCCTAACATCTGGTAGGAGGAGGCAGGAAAGATCAGAAGTTCAAGGCCAGTCTTGATTAAAAATCAAGTTTGACCTTGATCTGGAGGTGGTGGGAAAGGGGGTGGGCTGGGGGGAAGGGGAGGGGGGCAGGAAGGGGGAGAACAAGGGAATCTGTGGCTGTTATGTAGAACTGAATAGTATTGTAAAATAAAAAAAAAAATCAAGTTTGAGGCTAGCCTGGGCTATATGAGACCCTGTTTCAGAGAAAATGAAACAAGTCGAAAGGAAGCGAGACCCTTGTATTTGGGCTGGAGATGTTAACCCTCAGTGGTAGAGGATGTACTTTATGTGCACAAAATCTGGAGTTTGGTTATCCGGCACTGCAGAGACAAAGCGAACGCATTTATCAGGCGCTGAAAACGTCCAAACCTTGTTCCTGAGCCTTCCCACAAATTACCCGGTGTAATCCGACCGAACCAAGGAAGTAGGTTCTGCTTTATTTCCTTTGTACTGTTGCACAAACAGACTCCGACAGGTGAGCTAACATGTTGGGTCATACAGCAGCTGAGTGGCAGAGGGGGCCTGGCCCGAGGCAGGCTAACTCCATTGCTTCCGTACCTGGGCTTTATTGCGCTTGTAAATCTGCCTTCATCTGCAAGTTCCACTCTTACTTCAGATTCACCTGGCCTGAAATAAAATCATTTTCCAGTGATGAGCAGCCTTTTTTTTTTTTTTTTTTTTTTGTGGTGCCTTCAGTACGGTTTGGTGCCCTGGGAAGGTCGTGTTGAAATCTGCTGTGGCGGTGGTGTCCAGAGGTGGAGCCGTTGAGTGGTAATTAGATCATTAAAAAGGAGCTGGGTTCATTCTTGAAGGACTGGATGAGTTACCATGAGAACAGGTTATAGAGCGAGGCTGCTCCATGCGCGTTTCCTCCTCTGTACACACCCATCTGCTCGTCTGCTTTTCCATCATTGTTAGGACCCTGTGACAGGCTCCTGCCAGGTGGAGGTGTCAGATGTCTGACTGAGTCTCTGGAAGCATGTGCTCAGCAAACTGTTTTGTTGTTTTGGTTGTGGGCTTGACTTGGATGTCGGGAATCATCGGCCACCACTCTTCCACCATGCTCTTTGACCTGGGGTTTCTTACCTTGCTAGCCAGCTTACTCTGGGGGTCCCCTCTGTCTCTTCATGAGCCGGGAATTCTAGAGAAGGTGCCATGCCCACCAGGCACTTATGTGGGTTTCTGGGGATCCAAACCCTGGTTCTCACACTTGCATAGAAGGTGTTTAACTGCTGAGCCATCTCTTCATCTCTTGACCTTATTTTTTTGTTTTTGTTTTTTGAGACAGGGTTTCTCTGTGTAGCTTTGCGCCTTTCCTGGATCTCGCTCTGTGGTCCAGGCCAGCATTGAACTCATAGAGATTCGCCTGCCTTTGCCTCCTGAGTGCTGGGATTAAAGGCGTGCGCCACCACCGCTCGGCTATTATCATTATTATTATTATTATTATTATTTTTTTTTTTTTTTTGAGACAGTGTCTCTCACTGAACCTGGAGCTCACAGATTCGACTGGCCAACCAATAATCCTGTTTCTGTCTCCAAGTGCTAGAATTACAGGCCTGTGGCACCTGCATGACTCCTCTTCCTAGCTTTAAAAGTATTTCCTGGTTTCCCTTTAAAGAGCATGGATGTCCCTACTAAAGACAGGAGCACAGAATGCCGTCCCTCCATTGAGCCCCAAGTCACGCCCCTCTTTACGTTCTCTCCTGGTCTCTCTGTTCTAGTCTCTTTGCTAGATCTCTGGCCCCTGTTGCCCTCAGCTGCATGGCTCCAGGGATTTATCCAGCTAGAAAATGTCAATAATACCTGAAACAGAAGACTAGCATAATTACAAAGTAAAACTGACCTTTTGTTGTTGTTTGAAACAGAGTCTCATGTAGCTGAGGATAGCCTTGGCCTAACCCACCTGCTCGCACTTCTCAAGGTCTGGGATTACAATCTTTTTTTTTTTTTTTAAGATTTATTTATTATGTATACAGTGTTCTGTTTGCATGTATCCCTGAAGACCAGAAGGGGGAGCCAGATCTCATTACAGATGGTTGTGAGCCACCATATGGGTGCTGGGAATTGAACTCAGGACCTCTGGAAGATCAACCAATGTTCTTAACCTCTGAGCCATCTCTCCAGCCCCCTGGGATTACAATCTTAAAACATTGTATCCAGCTCACTTGCAAAAAAATATTTCTTAGTTGAGCAATTGGCTTTATTTAATTTCAGCACTGGGGAAGTAGAGGCAGGTAGATCTCTGGGAGTTCGAGGCCAGCCTGGTCTACAGAGTGAGTTCCCAGACATCCAGGGCAATGAAGAGAGACCATGTCTCAAAAACAAAACAAACAACAACAAAAACAAAAACCTTTTATTTATTTGTATGTGTATGTGTAGCCCTGGCTGTTCTGGAACTCACTCTGTAGACCAGGCTGGCCTCGAACTCCCAGAGATCTGCCTGCCTCTGCCTCTGAGTGCTGGGAATAAAGGCGTGGGCCACCATCTCCTGGCTTATGTGTCTGTTTTGCTTGTGTGTATATAAGCATATAAGTTCACTCTGTGCATGCAGTGGCTGCAGTGGTCAGCAGAGGGCGTCATATCCTCCTGAGCTGGAGTTAAGGACAGTTAGGAGTTACCATGTGGGTGCTGGAAACTGAAGGCAGGTCATCTGCAAAAGCAGCAAGTGCTCCTAACCACTGAGATATCGTTCCATTCCCTTATCCAGCTATTTTAAAATCTTTTAGAAGCAGAGGTGGTTTTTTTTGGGTTTTTTTTTTTGTTTGTTTGGTTTTGTTTTGTTTTTTTCCGATACAGGGTTTCTCTGTGTAGCTTTGGAGCCTATGCTGAAACTCACTCTGTAGACCAGACTGGCCTCGATCCGCCTAGCTCTGCCTCCCTAGTGCTGGGATTAAAGGCATGCACCACCACTGCTGCCCAGCGCTTAAGGTGTTCTTAATGAGCAAGGTGTAGTTATGCACATCAGTAATCCTAGCTCTCTGCTACATAGTGATTTTGAAATCTGTCTTAAAAATTTTTTTTCTTTTAATGATCCAACTAAAAGTCTATTAATTCTCTTGGTTAGTGTAGAAACAAGTTGTGTGTGTGTGTGTGTGTGTGTGTGTGTGTGTGTGTGTGTGTGTGTGTGGACATGTGGAGCAGGTACACTTTCACACAAGTAGAGACAAGAGGAAAACCTCAGTTGTTTCCCAGACATTGCCCACTTTTATTTTGAGACTTTTATTTTGATCTCGCATGGCCTGGAATTCACTAAGTAGGCAAGACTAGCTTGTAGATGGAGGATTTTTCTCTGGGCCACCAGCTCACAAATAACAACATGGAGACTTAAACAGCTCGGCCCTAGCTTAGGCTTGCCCACTAGCTCTTATACCTTAAACTAACCCATTTATTTTCATCTACGTTTTGTCGAATGGATCATTTTCTCATCTCTCCATACTGCCTGTGTTCCTTCCTCTGCCTCTGGCTGGCGTCGTCTTCTTCTTCTTCTTCTTCTTCTTCTTCTTCTTCTTCTTCTTCTTCTTCTTCTTCTTCTTCTTCCCAGAGTTCTCTCTCTTTCTCTGCCCAGAAGTCCCACCTAAACCACCTACATTTTCACAGTGTGCAAATAGCCCACAACAGGTGCAATTGTGATTTCCTGCCCTGGTACGAGTTCAGTCAAAATGGGCACCAGATGGAGCCCAGGAGAGCCAGCCTGCCCTGGAAGAAACCCCCTCCCTGCCCAGTACTGGGGACTGAACCCAGGATGCTTCACACATGTTAGACAAACACCACTGAGTTACATTCTCAGCCCCAGGCTGTTCTCACATGCCTCACTTTCTCCATTACAAAAACGTTATTATAAATAAATATGTTACCTGGGCGATAGTGGTGCAGCCTTTAATCCCAGCACTCAGGAGGCAGAGACAGGTGGATCTCTGAGTTCAAGGCCAGTGTGGTCTACAGAGTGAGTTTTAGGACATCCAGGGCTACATAGAGAAACCCTATCTTGAAAAACCAAAACATTAAAAATTAAAAAAAAAATAAAAATGTTATTATAGTAACTTTTCTAAAATCATGTCTTAGTAACTTTTCTGTTGCTGTGACAAAACATCATGACCAAGGCAACTTATTTTTTTATTAGGAATTTTTTTATTCATTTTACATACCGACCACAGATCCCCATCTGTCCCCTCATCATGCCCAGAACCAAAGCAACTTATAACAGGAAGCATTTCACTGGATTTATGGTTTCAGAGGGTTAGAGTCCGTGATGGTGGAGCACATACATGATGGCAGGAAGAGCTGAGAGCTCACATCTTGATCTGAAAGTGGGACGTAGAGGGAGACACACTGGGAACCGCATGCATCTTCTGAAACTTCCACACCCACCCTGAGTGACACACCTCCCCAACAAGGCCAGACTCCCTAATTCTTTCCAAATAGTTCTACCAACTGGGGTCTAAGTAGTCAATATAGGGACCATTCTCATTCAAACCATCACATGGACATTGTGGCACACATCTATCATCTTCAGCAGAGGTGAAGCAGAAGGATCCATGTGAGTTCAGGACTAGCCTGGGCTATACACTGAGACCATTTTTCTTTTTTAAGATTTATTTATTTTATGTATGTGGTGTTATATCTGCATGCCAGAAGAGGGCATCAGATCCCATTATAGATGACTGTAAGTCACCATGTGGTTGCTGGGAATTGAACTTGGGACCTCTGGAAGAGCTGCCAATGCTCTTAACTGCTGAGCCGTCTCTCCAGCCCCTGAGACCATTTTTCAAAACAACAACACAACGCACTTCCTTGTGTTGCAAATAACATTCCAGTTACAACCCAGCCCATTGACCTCTCGCACTGTAATCAAACTGCTCTTTTAAAAAAGTGACTGGGTGTGGGGTGAGCTAGAGAGACGGCTCAGAGGTTAAGGAAACTAGCTGCGTTTGTAGAGGACCAAGGTTCAATTCCCAGCACCCACATGGCAGCTCACAACTCTGTAGCTGCAGTTCCAGGAGATCTGGTGCTCTCTTTGGACTTTCGTGGGCCTCAGACACAAATGTGCATGTACATACTTGCAGACAAAACATACACATAAAATAAAGTAAGTACTTCTTTGAAAGTGCTATATACAGTTTTTGGGAATATTTTACTTGTTTTTTTTTTTTTTCGGGGGGGAGGGGTTGAACAAGGTCTCATTATGTACCCTTGGCTGTCCTGGAGATCACTATATAGAATAGGCTGGCCCTGAATTCATAGAGATCTGCCTGCTGGCACTGAAGGTGCACACCACCATGCCTGGTGGAATATTTTAAACATATTGTTAAAGAAGGGTCTTTTGTATCCCAGGGAACCTTCAAACTCTCTGTACCATCCAGGATGACTGAATTTCTGATCTCCTGCCTCCACCTCCCAGATGCTGAGATTACAGGTGTGTACATCCACACCTTGTTTATAGGTTACTGGGAATCAAACCCAGGGCTCTATGCATGCTAGGGAAACATTTTCTTTGTTTGTTTTTCAAGAAAAGGATCTCTCTGCACAGCCCTGACTGTCTTGGAATTTGCTCTGCAGATCAGGCTGGCCCAGAACTCAAAGATCTCCCTGCCTCTGCCTTCCAAGAGCTAGGAGCTAGGATTAAAGGCATGTGCCACTATGACAGGCTGTTTCTCTCTCTCTCTCTCTCTCTCTCTCTCTCTCTCTCTCTCTCTCTCTCTCCCTCTTTCTCTCTCTCTCTCTCTCTCATGCACAAATGCTTTATTAATACAATATACATAAACTATAAAGGAGGAAGTTTAAATATCTGCATTGTAACAAACAGGCGGCAATTCAACATCCAGGGTGGAGAGAATGCTGGAAGGAGAATGCAGCGGATTAGATTCCCATGGTAGAAAGGGTGTCTTCAGAGGCGAAGGAGGGTCCAGGTGCAGCAGCTTCTCAAGCCCGCTGTCCTCATTCAGGATCATGAGAGGCACTCCATTCAAGGGGAGATGTGCAATCTGGTGCTCCTCAGGCAGGTCAAAACTCTCAAAATCTAGAGGATTGAAGGGGAAGAACTTCTCTATTTCTGGGTAAGTATCATCAGAAGCAGGAAGAGAGCCCTGTGTCTTAGCAACCTTCTCAGTGATCTTTTTCACAGTCAAAGTTGGCTGTTTCTGTTTGAGGAGTCTATTAGTCTTCACTGGCTTTTCTGTAGCTTTGCTGACTGTTCCCAAAGACTTTCTGCTGGCTTTAGGCAGGGCTGGAGCATTGAACACTTTGCCAACTTGTGGCTTTGAAACCTGCAATTTCCCATCTAAGGCCTTGACACCAGACCCCAGCTTCAACCCATCCTTAGATGCCAAACAGTTGCCTGGTTCTTCGTTATCCTTGTCAACAAAGATCAGAGTAGCCATCCTGGATTACTCCAAGACTACTTCTCTCTCTCTCTCTCTCTCTCTCTCTCTCTCTCTCTCTCTCTCTCTCTCTCTCTCTCTCTCTGTAGACTAGGCTGGCCTCGAACTCACAGAGATCCGCCTGGCTCTGCCTCCCAAGTGCTGGGATTAAAGGCGTGCGCCACCACTGCCCGGCATGTGTGTTATTTTTTTTTAAGGTAGGGTCTGACCCTGTAGTTCAGTCTGACCCAAAACTCACTATGTAGCCCAGGCCAGCCTAGGCTAGCCTAGAATGTGTGGCAATCCTGTTGTCTTAGCTTCTAAAATGTTGAGATTTCTGGCATGAAACTCCACACTCAGCTTTCTATCCCCTTTACATAAAAATTAATGATAGTGGCCCGTGGTGGTTTAAATGATAAATGTCCCACATAGGCCTGGGCATTTGAACCCTTGGTCATCAGTCGGAGGTGCTGTGGGGGGAGGTTTAGGAGGTGTGGCCTGCCAGAGGAAGGACCTCCCTGGTGGCTTTGAGAGAACCTAGCCTCACCCTACTTCCAGTTGGCTCTCTCTGCTTCTTATTTGTGCTTGGAGATGTGAGCTCTCAGTCTTCTGCCCCTGCCTCCATGCCTGTTGCTTGCTGCTGGACCTCCATGCTGTGAGGGACTCTTACTCCCCTGAATCCATATGTCAAGTAAACCCTTCCTTCTAGAAGTTGCATCCGGTTATGGTGTTTCATCACAGTGACAGGAAAGTACTTAACACATGGCCTACTCTTGAAAAATATTGCATTATTTCCCCCATAATTTATTCTAAAAATATAGTTGGACCTGGTGGCACATGCCTATCATCCAGGCACTTGGGAGGTGGAGGCAGAGGATCAAGGCTGGTCTTAGTTATTTAGCAAGTTCAAAACTTCAGGGCTAGCTTGAGCTAAAAACAAACAACACACACACACACACACACACACACACACACTCACTCACTCACTCACTCACTCACTCACTAAACCAAGGATAGAGACCAGCGGATTTCTGGAGCTCTGTGGCTAGCTAGCATTGTGGGATGTTTATACACTGTAAATATGTGTTGCTGTGATTGGTGTAATAAAAAGCTGAACGGCCAATAGCTAGGCAGGAGGCATAGACTGTACTTCTAGAGACAGAGAGAACTCTGGGAAGGAGAAGGGCAGAATTGCCAGCCAGACATGGAGGAAGCAGCATGAACAGTATGGAGAGATGAGGTAACAAGCCGCTTGGTGGAATGTAGATCAATATGAATGGATTAATTTAAGTTATAAGAGCTAGTGGGACAAGCCCAAGCTGAGGCCAAGCTTTCATAATTAATAATAAGTCTCTGTGTCATTATTTGGGAGCTGGCGGTACAGAGAAAGACTCACCACAGACATCTTCCTCTGCCAGTCTTTTATCCTCTTTGTCTTCCTTTGTCATTGGGCTTCACAAGTGCCCATGCTGCCAGTTCATACAGAATCTCTCCATCCCCCATCTTTTTTTTTTTTTTTTTTTGGTTTTTTGAGACAGGGTTTCTCTGTGTAGCTTTGCGCCTTTCCTGGAACTCACTCTGTAGTCCAGGCTGGTCTCGAACTCACTGAGATCCGCCTGCCTCTGCCTCCCGAATGCTGGGATTAAAGGTGTGCGCCGCCACCGCTGCTGCCGCCGCCGCCTGGCTTTCCATCCCCCCTCTTAAAAACAAAGAAACAGACTCAGAGAAGCCCATTGCATGATGCCATGTGCAGGCATCTATGATGTTGGCACATTGATGGGTTCCAGTCCATTACCAAATTCTGTTAAATATTAGCCCCTAACTAATATAGAGAGAAATCCATTGAGTCTATTTAATGAGCAAAGGAATTTATTTGGGGGTTAACTCACAACCACGGGAAATTTATAGTAGGGTCCGGGAAAGCTGAGCTATGTCCCACACTGATATGCCTGGTCCAAGATCTCAGCATCCAAACCATGAGGGAGCCAAGAGAGAGCCACTTACATGTATTCCAGGTCTTAAGGGTTCCCAGCAGCCACGCCCCAGGGGTAGATACTTCAAGGTCATAGGCAGGTGTAGCAGTCACCTGTTGCCTCACTAGGGGTGGTGCTTCAAGGTCAAAGCTGGAACAGCTACTCACTACATCTCCCCCTTTTGTCTAAATAAGAAAGTTCTAACCTAATACAAAACTATTTACAATAGGAATGATTATCAAATATTGTCCAGGGGAAATACAGGGTAACAACCTAAACAAGATGCAAGAACAACATCAGAGATGTCCAGAACATAAGCGAATAGCATGTTACAGAGATCACTCCAATAGCTGTCCTATCTTGAAGAATCTAAATCTAGTACTTAATACATTCTAGCTAAGATCCGAGAAGATTGTAACTATTAGTCTTTAACCCCATCAAAGACCTGAGAAGGAAAATAATAACACCTGAGAAAATGGGAAAATGCATGCAAGCAATTTTCGAAAATCTTTCAAGAATAGACAGAGACATCTGGCTACCTGGACAGTCACCTAATGTTTCTCAGCATCGTTGGGGCATCCAATTTGGCTACAGGCCTAGACTATCTGACAGACCATTTTCAGAAGCAGGAATTTTGAAAGACCATCTTACTCTGTCTTGGCAGGGTTCAGTAGTCACTTTTCCTTGAGTCCTGCTTGTCCAGAAAGAACAGCATTCGTACTGTCAGCAGTTGAGGCAAGGGCAGTTCTTTGCCCAGCAGGCCATTTTGCATCAATAAGAAGACAAACTTCCAAATGGAAATGTCTTAGAAGCCCAACATTCTCTCAGGAGTAGATCTGTGCTGCCAGGAACAATTGTGTCTCACATCAATAGAATTCTAAGTTATTTAAATGCCATATTCTCTAGGTCTATGAAGTGTTTGAAGATCATCTACCCATCTGACCTATGAATCTGTACATCTGAACAACCTAAATAATGTAACTGTAGAAATGACAGGCATGGGTGATTGAATCTGTAAGTCTTATCTACCTAAATAACCTAAGGACTAAGGCTTCATATAAACAAGATAAACAGTCTGTAAACAGATGTACAGTATAAGGACAATGACCTCAAAATTGTGACAATACACAAATTATCTTAAACAGGTAAAAATGTATAGTGCAGTATGCAATATGATAAAAATCCTAAATATGTATCAATGTATAAAATATCCTAAACAGATGTAGAACATACATACAATATGACAAGTATAATTTTACATTTGTATCAATATACAAAATATTTCAAATAGTAGAAATATATGTATAATACAACAAATACAGTTTTGTGTTTGTATCAATATACAAATTATCTTAAATAGGAATATAAAAATAGTTTAAGCCAAAAGTGGTGGTGTTGGCGGTGGCGGCGGTGGTGGCGCCACTTGGGAGGCAGAGCCGGGCAGGCTGAACTCTGTGAGTTCAAGGCCAGCCTGGTCTACAGAGCGAGATCCAGGACAGGCACCAAAACTACACAGAGAAACCCTATCTTGAGAAAAAAAAAAAAAAAGAAAGAAATTTCTTGGCTTGGGGATTTAGCTCAGTGATAGAACACTTGCCTAGCAAGCACAAGGCCCTGGGTTTGATCTTCAGCTCCAAAAATAAATAAATAAATAAAATAAATAATCATCATCATCATCTACCTTAATATCTTATACCTATCCATTCCTTCCTGTTTTCCTTTTTTTAAGGAGAATATTGAGTCTGATTTTTATTGTTCCATCCCCAATCCTGTAACTATTATCCATAACCTGGAGAAAAATGAAATCTTTGGGAGAGGGGCAACAGAATTAGAATTACTTCCTGCTGTTTAGGGGGCAACAGTATCTCTGTGGGGTCCTGTGAGAAAGCTCAGATAGTTAGGTCTCCATAGGGCTAGCTGTAGATTCTGTAGCCAGTCTCAGAGTAATGGGTAGGGTTGTCTGAGATTCTGGCTAGAAGTGTAGCATGATGGGCCATCTCATCTTCGAACTGTCCTGGAGAATTTCAATCCAAAGTTGATCACTGAGTAATGTTCATGGGTACCATGGCATCATTTGGGACTGGGTAGAGTCGTTGTTATGGGGCCCCGTCTTCCTTTTGGAGACTTCAGAGATTGTTATTGGAAAGACTTTTTTTTTTTACTGTGGAAAACTTGAATATTTTTAATATCAAAATGAAAAGTTTGGATTTTATTCTGGATAGAGAAAAGATTCTCTGAAAGCAAGGACAAGCATGGAAAAAAACAGAATCTTGATGACAATGGTCCCTCGATTATTGGTTTTTCTTTTGTCTCATACCAGGTAGCTCTTCTGATATGAGACAGAATCTCTTAATTTTTTTTCTTTTAGCAATATGCTTGGGTTTAGAGGAGAGAGCCATATTCCAACTCCAAAGCCAGCTTGATTTATGATTGAATTGGGACTGTAACTTTTCTAGAGCTAAAGAGATACAGATGTTAGGCAGTGAGATATCACCCTGTATAGATTGATACTAATAGGTTCTTTCCTTCTGCTGTAGATGTCTGGGTATCCAAGGCCTTCTGATTTCTGGAAGATGGTTATTTCTTTATTTTATTTTATTTTTTTGTTTTTTTTGAGACAGGGTCACTGTGTAGCTCTGGCTGTTCTGGAACTCACTCTGTATACCAGGTTGGCCTCGAACTCACAGAGATTCGCCTGGCTCTGCCTCCCAAGCTCTGAGATTAAAGGCATGCACCACCACCGCCCAGCTAAATATTTTATTTTGCTAAAAAAGCCAGGTGGGTGGTAGTGGCATATGCACTTGGGAGATAGAAGTAGGCGGATCCCTGTGAGTTCAAGGCCAGTCTGGTCTACAGAATGAGTTCCAGGACAGCCAGGGCTGTTTCTCAGATGAACCTTGTCTAAAAAAAACAAAAACAAAAAAAGAAAGCAGATTAAGACAGGCTGCTCACAACTGCCTGTAACACCAATTCCAGGGAACCTGACCCTTTCCCTAAATCTTGCAGTCACCTGCATTCACATGCATATACCCACACATACACACACATAAAAATAAAATATTTTAAAAAGAGAAGTTCAAGGCCATTTTCAGCTATGTAGCAAGTTTGAAGCCAACCTAGGCTATGTTGGCATTAAATATGGCGCTTTTACCGTGTGTAGGTCACGAGGCACAAGGCACCACAAAACCCAGTATCATTTTTATTAGGAGGAGGCAGTGGGACCGAAGAGAACGTGGCCAGGCCTGTGGAAGGGACACGTGAGGAGGGTGAAAAGGGGGAGGAGGAGAGAGCAGAAGAGAGAGGAGGAATCTGTGACCGGCTTTTTTTTAAGGATTTCCTTGCACATGCACATGTGGGCTTATGGAGCGACACCATACATGCACTGATTGCATGACTGCCCTGCAGGAATTTGTGCAATCACGCAGCACACTGATGACGTAAGACATAAGACCCCTTGCTTAACTACTGAACTGCGAATGTGTGGCCATGTAGCTGGAATGGTGGCAGAATCCTAACATCCCAAATTCTTTGCTTATTATAAAAAAGCAGGAGAATAGGAATAGGGGCTTTGTTTCTCCCCTCCCCCCCAAAAAAAACCCTGCTTCCAGCTGACTTGGTGGGTGTCGGTTGACTCTCCTTAGGGGTAGGGAGGGGGCTTCTGACGTAGACAGGCGTCTTGGGATGGTGGGCTGTGGTCTGCTGCCTTGGAGCGGTTCATCTTTCTTGGCCTGGGACTCTGGCTGCTTCTGTCTGACAGGATGCTGATGAGACGAGAAAGAATTATTATTATTTTTTATTTTTTTTCCTTCGGGGTGTTCCCAGAGTGAGAGAGGGGGCCTCCAAGACCAGGAAAGTTTGGCTTGCACCTATCTGAAGCAGATCCAACCTGTCAAGATGGACTTAAGCTGTTTCCAGAGCTTGCTGACCTGTCCAGGTGGATTCTCTGGAGCTTGGAAAAATTTTGAACATATTAAGGAGCAGCCAATGAGAAAATTAAAGTCTTGGGCTGGTGACCATGACATGACATTGTAGTGTTTAGTACTCTGCTTATATTGGTTAGTGTTAGTGAGAGAGAGGGAGAGAGAGATTGGAACATGTTTTTAATTTTCACCTGAGATAAGCTTTATCAGAGACAGATTATTTTAAGACACCTGTTTCCTTTATTAGTTTAAAATCCAGGAGACACAGGTGATCAATTATTGAGAGCATTTAACAGTAATAGATTGTTATATTAAAGTCTATTTTTGCAGAGCCCAGACACTTTTGGGTCTGGGGGTGTAAATACCTTTGGACTGTTCCTCTCCTTACCACCTGGGTATATCTGATGGTCCTTGGACTCCAGCTCTATGGTGATCCTGTAACAATTAGCTGAGGAGTTAATTAGAAGAGGGAACCAGGAAGAGAAAAGCTTGTGGGGTGAGACCTCATTCTTCTGGAATTGGTGACAAGGCAGTGGATCCTGAGGTCCTCTGGAACTTGAGAGAGAGCAGGGCCCTGTCTGTGTCAGTGTGCATGAGGAGGAGAAGCTTATTATTATTATTTAAAAACCAACATTGGTGCTGTTACAAAACAGGCTTTCCCAGCGCTCTGCATCCAGAACCCTGGATGGAGGTTTCTTGGACCTATGACTGCCCGCTCTGCTTTCCCATTTGCCCAGCCGCTGGGACTGCTCCTCACAACACACTGGCTACATGAGACCTGGCTCAAAAAATAAAAGTAAGAAAGCAAGGAAGGAAGGAAGGAATGAAATAGGGCTGGTGAGGCGGCTCAGTGCATCAAGTGCTTACCGTGTGAGCTGGATGACTGAGCTCAGTCCTCGGAGCCATGGAAAGCTGCGCCCAGTGCTGCCCAGGTGCAGTCCCAGCATTCTTATCAGCGACGCGGCAGCAGAGACAGGAGAAGGGCCCAGCTCATAGGCCAGCTAGCTGGGAGTGCACACTGCCTAGAAACAGCAGTGAGAGAGACTTTCAGGAACGAGGGAGGAGAGCTGTCCTCTGACCTCCACACATCTGCTGTGGCGTGACACACTGACACACAGGATCATACACAGAAAGCAGCAGGCACAGCCAGGATTCAGTCAGTTATTGATCAGTGGTAGAGTGTTTGCCCCGTATATGTAGGCCTTGGCTCCATCCCCAGCACAGACAGACAGACAGACAGACAGACAGACACACACACACACACACACACACACACACACACAAAATCACATAAAAAGACAATCATTATTTCGAGGACAATCATTATTTAGAGGACAATCATTATTTCGAGACAACTAAATCCAAAAATGATGGTAGGAGTTGGTAGTTACATCTGGAGAATGGAGAAAAACTTTTTTCCCATTTATTTGTCTTTCTGAGCTGTTTATTAAGAAGAAAAACAAAACAAAACAAACCACAAAAACCCAGTCTTCTATAACTTTAAGTTATTTAAAAAAAATGTTTTATAAAGAACTGAATAAATGAAAGTGCTCTCTTTTTCGATGGCATGTTGTTTAGATGGCAGTCTGAGTCTTAACGCCCGTGTGAAGTTAGGTCTGCAGGTTTCTTGTATCAGGAAGAAGCTGAATCAGGGGAGGGTCACATGACAATAAACATGCCTCAAGAATCATAACGTGCAGTGTAGGCCAGCCTGCATAAATTTGCCTTAACAATCACAGTAGCAGAGCGGACAGCAGATCAAATTCTGACACACCCAGACACGGGGCCCGGGGCCAGGGGTCAGAGGTAGCCATCTGCCAACTCTATCCACTGGCTGAGATTACCCTTGGCGGTGCCTCACTCCGGGCAGGAATCCCTCTCCTGCAGGAACCAGAATTGTCTGGCCACAGCTGCTCAGGCCTGCAGTGGACCAGTTAGTTCCAAGAAGATGGGATGCTGAGGGGATTGAGATGTGTGACTTGAGTCACGTTCTAGAGCTATCCTGAAGACAGGTGGGAGCCCCACACCCCCCAGGACTCACAGGCTCCTTCCTTCCTCTTCTCAAGGCCTGGCAGCCTCTTGACCTTTGCTTGTCTGAGGTTTACGTTTCTGTGGGCCTCAGCAGCTGCAGAAAGGAGGCCGGGATTTGGTTGCCACTGGCTGGCAGAGCGAAGCCGGGAGACTCATTCCGGGCACTAAACAAAGCCCAATTAATCTTTGACCCCTGCCCCTCCCAAGAGCTTTGGCCCTCTTCCCATCTCTTTTCTTCCGTGTGGGCCTCTCCCTGCATTCTCTGTCCCCTCATTTTCCTCTGTGCCCTGGCCTGCACTGGCAGTTTCCCCCAGCTCCTGGCCCAGTCCAGTCTGTCCATGCTGTCCTCAAGTCCTGCTTCCTGTACATCTCCCAACCCTGACAGAGACAACCCAGACAAGAAGGTCCACTGGGCTTCTGAGAAGAGAAGGAGAACATCATCCACAGACTCAGAATCAAAGACTCACTTGGACATTTCTAAGTTGCCCAGGTCCCGGAGACCCAGCCGGCTGACGGTGAAGTATGACCGAAGTCATCTGCAGCGCTGGCTGGAGATGGAGCAGTGGGTAGATGCTCAGGTTCAGGAGCTATTCCAGGTGGGTAGCTTGAGGGAGTCTGCCGGGGACTGTGGACCTGGGGACAGGTCCTGAGATCCAGAGAGCTTTCTTAGAGACTTCCAGGGGAGCTGGGGGGCTGATGTGAGATGCTGTCATGGAGCATGCTCCTTCTTCAGACGGAAGAAAAGTCTTTAACCCCTTTGTGCTATGGAAAAGGCCTTTTAACACTGCCTGGACTCAGTTTCTGAGCTATACAATGGGCTATCTATCTGATCTATCTCTTTGCTAAGACTGTGATTCAAATGACGGCTGAAGAGTAAATGCTTGGCCAGACTACTGTGCATCTTCTATACATCTTTGCATAGAGTTATATGCATTGTTCAGTACGGTCCCTATCAATACTGTGGCTATCAGCTTTAAATGAATTAAGATGAGGTGAAATATAAAATTTAGGTCCCATGTCCCATAGACATGGTTAAAGTGCTGACTGTCTCGTGTACCATATTGCCAGCACAGATGTTACATGAGACAGTAACTACCTCAGAACAGGCAATGCAGAACTAGACAGAACAGGCAGGGGAATCACTGATGCCATGACCCCACTGGCTTTGACATGTGCCTCTGACTGCCTTTCTTCAGCCTCAGCCTGGGAAAGGATGGGTCTTGTCCTTGGTCACAGAAGGGAGTACTTTGACTTAGACCCCATCAACTCTGATCCCAGAGTGGTAGCAACTGATTCATCAAGAATAACATTTTGACCTCTTAACAGTTCTTAACCACAGTGCAAGCCCGGGCATGCATTGTTTGATTTAACCCTCCCACCCCTCCATCAGGTCTTACAGCTGAGAGAATGGAGACTTAGGGCTGGAGCGCTCAGTTGGTCGAGTGTGTGCATGAAGCCCTGGCTTTGACACCCCCCCCCCCCCAGCATTGCGTTCATGGTTCATGGTGGCACATTCCTAGGGGAGGAGGGATCCGGAGGGTCAAGAGTTCACAGGTATCCTTGGCTGCCTAGTGAATTCAAGGCCACCTGGGATCCACAAGTGACTTGTTCAAAGTCATACAGCTAGGAAGCCATGGGACTAGGAGTATAAATTGACCCCCGAGGTTTTGGGCATTGACTTGAACAGCCAGTGAGAATTTAGATCTACTAAAGCGGATTCAAGCATTGGGCATGGTCCGTTCTAGGAGATTAACCCACAGGACCAGCTCTCTTTGTTCACAAGAGTGTTTGTTAGCCTCCCTCCCTCCCTCCCTCCCTCCCTCCCTCCCTCCCTCCCTCCCTCCCTCCCTCCCTCCCTTCCTCCTTACCCCACTCCCTTCTTTCCTTCTTTGGGTCCTGTGTTAGGGCCTGTGATTCTTGCAAGCGAGGAGGCTGTCCTGCTATGGGAATAGGAAAGGATGGGCAGATGGGGTCTGGTCAGTCTTACAGCTCACTGTATCCTGTGGCCGTTTAGGACACCTTCGCTCTCGTCTGCTGAAGCCTCCTAAGCCTCCTTGTAGAGGGTAGAGAGATGCCCGAGCTGGGAGCTAGAGGGGAGCACTTTCTTGGTCTCCCATCTGTTGTGGTTTTGCCGGACACCTCCCGCCACCCCCACTTTACTGCCTCCGGCCCCTCCCCACTGGCTACAGTTCCATTTCCAAGGGTGTCTTGTGCGCGTGCATGAAAAGTCTCATATTTCAGACACCTCAGGGCAAGTCCTGCCGGGCCACAGAGAAAAGTGCAGCCAGAGAACCTTGTTTTACAAGGTGAAGATGGAGGGGGGGGGGGTGCACAGTCAAGTACCCATAACACTGGACCGGCAGAAAATACCTGGCCTGTAGTTTCCATGGCAATTGTCCAAAAGTGCCAGCAGGAAGCAGCTAAGTGCCTGGGGAGCTCCAGGTGGCTGGGCATCTTAGACAGAGGTCAAGGTAAGTCTGAACTTGCTCAGCTTCGGTTCTGCCTTCCGAGTGCCCTCCACCGCCCTGGCTCTGTCCTGCCCACCCTGTCCTGCTGCACCGTTGGGAATGGTTACAAGGAGGTGACACTTGTTAATCTGATGACACTCAGAGGATGTCCTCAGAGGACCAGTGTCCCCTTGGGTGTGTAGCTTGGCCTGGGGTCTGTGGGGAACTAAATCTGGGATGCACACAGTCTGGGGGCCCCGAAGCTTCTGTTCTCTAGAAGTTACCTGAGGATTTGGCTCCTAGGCAGGGACGTAATCGGCTGTACATTTAAGGAGACCCCTGTTTAACAACCGGCTCAGACACTATTTCTATCCCTTAGGTCTTCACTTCACGTCAGGCTCCTTAAGGATTTGTCCACACTCAATACTTTTACTGACTTTTCCTATTCCCTGTACCACTCAGTGCCCTGAGGTCTGTGGAGCGCTCTGACTCAGGTTGCTGTCCACCGCCCTAGGGTTAAATCTAATGAGCATATCAGCAGGAGACACCGTTGACCGAGAGTGAAATATTTTCTTCCTGCAGTGTCCATGATAATGGATTTTCCTGGTGACAGCTGGAACACATTCCTGTTGAGATGGTGACATTTTAAATCTGGGGTAACTTAGTGAGATCCTATCTTTTTTTTTTTTTTTTTTTTTTGGTTTTTTGAGACAGGGTTTCTCTGGGTAGTTTTGCGCCTTTCCTGGAACTCACTTTGTAGACCAGGCTGGCCTCGAACTCACAGAGTGAGTGCTGGGATTAAAGGTGTGCGCCACCACCACCCGGCGAGATCCTATCTTGAAATAAAAAATACACACAAAAGAGCTGGGGGTATAGGTCAGTGTAGGTAGGTCACTTGCTCAGCATGTGTGAGACCTTGGGTTTCACATCAATCCTGAGTAGCACTAAATACACAAGTAAATTAAAAGTATCGTTGGGGTCAATGATGGCTAATCAGGTAAAGGTGCTACCACGCAAGCCTGATGACCTGAGTTTGATCCCTTGCACCCCAGTAAAGATGGAAGGAGAAGACCAATTCCGCACAGTTATCCTCTGACCATGGCATACACATCCCATCACACACAGGATAATACTAAGACTAATACTTTTCAAAATGTACTGTCAGCTTGACAAAGTGTGTGCCACCACGGTCTGGCCTCTACGGCTAACTAGTGACTTGCTTTGCCCTCTGATCTTCAGGCAAGCTTTATTTGTTAGAGCATACACAAAATGTCACCACAGGTCTGACTGTGTAGCCTAAACTAGCCCGGAACTCTAGACTTCAGAGTAGCTGGAGTTATAGGCATGTGCCATCTTGCCCTGGCTCTTCCCCTGCCCTCTGAAATGCTGATACACTCACTCAGAATGATTGATGATCTGCAGACCAGGCTGGGTTCCACATCCCACTCAGCATCCACCTCTTGGGCTGTCTTCTCTAACCTTTTTTATTTTTTTCAGAATTAAATGTGGGGTTCATCCCATCCAATAAAGCCTTTACTAAAATATCATCACTTCCGGATGCCCCACTTGACTCTTATTTTATTTTTAGTGTTTCGACACAGGGTCTTATATGTAGCCGTGTTTGGTCTAGAATTCACTATGTAGCCCAGGCCGGCCTCAAACTTCCAGCAATCCTCCTGCGTCTGCTTCCTGAGTTCTGGGATTATAGACATATGCCACCACACCCAACCATTTTATATGTTTTATTAATTTATTGGCATTTTAGTTAATTAATTTTTAATTCTTTTTGAGACAGGGGTTCTCTGTATAGCCCTGACTGTCCTGGAACTCAAAGATCTGCCTGCTTCTGTCTCCCAAATGCTGGGATTAAAAGTGTGCGCCACTGCCAACCAGCTAATTTATTATTATTACTTCTGTGTGTACTGAAGAGTTAAACCCAGGGCTTCATGCATACCAGGCAAAACAAGCACTTTACCACGAAGCTACATCCATTTAACCCTATCTAGCTGTCTGTCCATCCGTCTGAGTTTTGTTGTTTTGAGACAGCATCTAATGTAGCCAAGGCTGGCTCCAAACTCTCTGTGGAACTGAGAGTGACCTTGAACTCCTGATCCTACAAGCTCTAGCTCCTGAGTGCTGGATTGCAGGTTTGTGTCCCCATGCCTGGTTTATACGGTTCTTGGGATTCAGCCCAGCATCTGTGGATAATTATACGGTTCTTGGGATTCAGCCCAGCGTCTGTGGATACTGCACAACCATTCCACCACCTGAGCTACGTTCCAGCCACCCTATGGCCAGTTTTTAACTTTACATTTTGAAAGAAGCTTGCTAAATTCTCCAGACTGGCCTTGAACTCCTGATCCTCCTGCCTCAGCTTTTCTGAGTGCTAACTTTTTTTTTTTTTTTCAAGACAGGGTTTCTCTGTGTAGTTTTTTTGGTGCCTGTCCTGGATCTTGCTCTGTAGACCAGGCTGGTCTCGAACTCACAGGACTGCATAGTGAATTCTAGGCCAAACACGGCTACATATAAGACCCTGTATCAAAACACTAAAAATAAAATAAGAGTCAAGTCAGGCATCTGGAACTGCTAGGATTAAAGGTGTGCACCACCGCTGTCTGGAGCACTAACATTTTAAACATGCCTATGTTTAATTTGGATTTTATCTTCTATTTTTCTCATTTCCCTACCTGGGAAATCTATCTATCATTTCTGCAATTAGTGATGTATGTATATATGTGAGTGAGTGAGTGAGTGTGTGTGTGTGTGTGTGTGTGTGTGTGTGTGTGTGTGTGTTAGTGGGAATCAAACCTAGGGCCTCTCACTTGCTATTCAAGTTCTCCACCACTGAAGTTACACCCATCTTTAGGTGTAGACATTGGGTTCTGGGCATTGTGAATTGAATGTCAAGTAGCTGGATATGTTTTAAGATTTATTTTTTATTTTTAGTTGTGTACATGTCTCTGTGTACTCTGTGTAGGTATATGCACAAGAATACTGGTGCCCTCAGAGGCCAGGAGCATAAGATCCTCTAGAGTTAGAGTTACAAGCAGTTTTGAGCTGCCCAGTGTGGATGCTCGGGATTGAGTTTACCTCCTCTACAAGAGCACTATGTGCTCTTAACTTCTGAGTCATTGCCCCGGCTCAAGTAGCTGCATTAACAAACAAACAAACAAAAAACAAAAACAAAAACAAAAACACTTTGTTCAGGTAGTGTTGGGTTTTATTCTATTGATGGTAAAGTTACTAGTGGCACAGTTTGATCTGACACTTGTTTCTAAGCTTTGATGGGATTAATGCAAAGTTGCCTTTAATCCAGGAAATCATTGGCCCTCCCAGGGTAGAGTGACCTTTTTGAGGTCTCTGTACGATCAACGATGACTGTTCAGCTCATTGCTCAGACTCGATTTGTGTCCAGTCCTGTGTTAGGCCTGAGAACTGCCCCCCTCTGGGCCTTCAGCCGCTCACAGTTGGTTGTGAGTGTGCATCTTAGTGCTGAGCAGAGACTCAAGAGAGTCCCTTCTGCCCATCGCCCGAGCTCTTTCTACATAACTGTCCTTACTCAGAAATTAGTGCAGTGACTTCTAGCTGCCTCAGCCTTCTCCAGGTCTCATCGCTGTCACATGGCTTCAGGGACACCACTGTGCTTTGTGTGGATCCTCTGGGAAGAAACCTTGTTTCTTCTCTTTCTGGACTCACAGGCCCGAGATCCTTATTGTGAAATATCTGAAAATAGTGTTCAATTTTTTTTCTTGTATTACTTTATATGTATGAGTGTTTCTGTCTTGTGCCTGGAGAGGCCAGAAGAGGTTGTTGGATCCCTTGGAACTGGAGTTACAAACAGTTGTGAGCCACCATGTGGGTGCTGGGAATTGAACCCAGATCTTCTGGAAGAGCAGACAATACTCTTAACCACTGAGCCATCTCTCCAGCACGTTTTGTTTTTTTTGAAACATCATCTCCTTCTGTAGCCCAGACTGGCCTGGAACTCATGATGTAGCTCAGGCTGGCTTCCTGTTTTAGCCCAAGTGTTGGGGTAACAGGTATGTACCACCATGCCTGACATTTAATTTAATTTTTTTTTTTTTTTTTGAGTTTCTCTGTGTAGCTTTGGTGCCTGTCCTGGATCTCGCTCTGTAGACCAGGCTGGCCTCGAACTCACAGAGATCTGCCTGGCTCTGCCTCCTCAGTCCTGGGATTAAAGGCATGCGCCACCACTGCCCGGTTTTAATTTTATTTTTATTATTATTATTGTGGTGGTGATTTGAAAGAAAATGGCCCCCAAAGGCACTATTGGGGGGTGTGGCTTTGTTGGAGGAAGTGTGTCACTGTGGGGGCGGGCTTTGAGTTCTTCTATGCTCAAGCTACTCCCAGTGTCACAGCCCACTTCCTGTTGCCTCCTGATCAAGATGTAGTCAGCACCCTGTCTGCCTGCACACCACCATGCTCCCCGCCATGATGACAATGGACTGAATCTTTGAACTATAAACCACCACCTCAATTAAATGTTTTTCTTTATAAGAGTTGCCATGGTCATGGTGTTTTTTTCATAGGAATAGAAACCCTAACTAAGACAGAGAGAGAGAGAGAGAGAGAGAGAGAGAGAGAGAGAGAGAGAGAGAGAGAGGCTTGTGTCTGACTGTAGACTCATACATGTCTTCATGCACATGTAGAGATCAGAGGACAGCTTTCTGGGAATTGGTTTTCTCCTTCTACTGTGAAGTCATCAGCCTTGTGTGGCAAGTGCCTTTATCTGCTGAGCCATCTCGTTGCACCTCTCCCTCATCCCCGTAGATAGGGTCTCACTGTGTAGCATTGGCTAGCCTAGAATTCACTATGTAGACCGGACTGGCCTTGAACCCTGAAGGATAAGCCTGCCTCTGCCTTCTGATTGCTGGGATCAAAGGTGTGTGCCACCAAGAATGACCAGGATTTTTTTTTGTTTGTTTGTTTGTTTTTTAAGAAGAATTTTGCTGTGTGGCCCTTGCTGCCCTTTACCTTCTGTGTAGCCCAGGCTAGCTTAAAGCTTCCACCAATTCTTCTGCCTTAGCTTCCCAAGTGCTGAGACTACAGGGTGTGCTCTGACATTTGAC
Source organism: Peromyscus maniculatus bairdii (assembly GCF_049852395.1). NCBI lineage: Eukaryota > Metazoa > Chordata > Mammalia > Rodentia > Cricetidae > Peromyscus > Peromyscus maniculatus. The sequence goes on along the minus strand of NC_134855.1, from coordinate 96,859,370 downwards.
TTTTGTTTGTACATTCTGTGCAGTTTCCTAGTTACCTACATTATGAGAATCATCTAGTCCTGGCACTCCCCCTGAGCATAAGCATAAGGATTTTGTAAAGTTTGCTTTTTTGTTTATTTACTTTGGAAACAGGGTCTCATTTCAGGCTTAGTAGCCAAGGATGACCTCCTGTCTCTACCTCCCAGGTGCTGGGATTACAGGTGTGCTGGGTTTATGCTGGTCCTGGGGACTGAACTGGAGCTTTGTGCATGCTAGGCAAGCCCTCTCCCGGCTGGTTTTTACTCTCTAGATCGTAGAGGATGCTTCTTTCCTTCCAGGACTCTCCCTGACCCCCATCTTTGGTGAGCATTCCTTCCCATGTGCTCCTATGATCTCTCATCAAGGCATCTGTTTGTCACCATCTATTGTAACTGCTTTCACTTGTCTACTGACTTTTCAAGGGCAAGATCATGTTGTCTGTCTGTCTTGCTGTTATGGACCTAAGACTCATCGTCATCTTTGATACACAGCATGCCTTTAATAAGTAGACATAAAGTGTGTGAGCGCTGAATGAGATGAGTTCTTAATGGAAGACGTGAAGTGGGCAGGTCTAGAGTTTAGGGGAAAGGGGGTAACTCGAGCAATACTGATTTGGAAAAAGTGCAGAAGTCTCCAAGTGTTAACAGTGTTAACCTGTTAGTTACCTGTTAGTGAGAGGAGGAGGGAGGTGATGAGGGTTCCTTTCTGTTTTACTACTTCATTTGATCTGTTTTATTTATTGTAATTTACAAAGCCAACTTTATTGAATATAAATTGACATAGAGTAAAATGTGCCCTGACATCATAAAAATACAGTGTGTTTTACCCTTTATAAAATGTCCCACCACCAAGGTAAGAAACATTTCCATCACCCAAGAAGTTCCCAAATAACATTTACCTTTAACCAAATTATGTAATTGAATTGCTATCATTTGTTATGTTTTTTATTTAACCTAATTTAAACAAATTATGTAACTGAATTGCTGTTGTGTCTGGCTTTGTTGCTGCTGTTGTTACCAGTTTCCCTTCTGTTTTGAGACACGGTCTTGCTATGTAGCCCTGGTGGGTCTGGTCCTCTCCATACAATCCAGGCCGACCTCGTACTCACAGCAGCCCCCCGTCTCAGCTTTGTAAGTGCTGGGCTTACACTGGTGTGCCGTCCGATCTGGCCTCCTATCTGTTTATGCGATGACTCATTAACTGCCGATAATATGGAGGCTGTGTGAAGGCAAGATCTTTGCTCACTGAGGTTCCCAAGCTCATAGTGCCAAGTTCACCGCAGCTGTTAGACGCGTGCTTGTGGAAAGGCAGATTCCTAATGATTAAATAGTCAAATGGACAAAGAGAAATTCTGAAGCCACTAAAGAAAAGCACAGACGGGGCCGGCGAGGTGGGTCAGTGGTAAAGGTGCTTGCTGAGCAAGGTTGGTTACCTGAGCTGAATCCCGGGAAGCCGTGGTGGAAGGAGAGAAAGAACCAAGTCCACAAGCTGTCCTCTGATCCCATCATGTGTTCCTGCACACACACACACAGACACACACACACACACACACACACACACACACACACACGCACACGCACACGCACACACACACACACACACACAGACACACAGATACACACACACACACACACAGACACACACAGACACACACACATACACACACAGACACACAGATACACACACACACACAGACACACACACACACATACACACACATACACACACACACACACACACACACACACACACACTTTTTTAACGATGATTATAAAATACCCAGCTAGGTATGGTGGCACACACCTATAATTCCAGGACTCAGGAGGCTGAGACAGAAGGACAGCAAATTAGGGGCTGTCTTGGGCTATCGAGGACTCCTTGAACTCACAGAGATCCGCCTGCCTCTGCCTCCCGAGTGCTGGGATTAAAGGCGTGCACCACCACCGCCCGGCCCTTTTGCTGTTTTTTTGAGAGTTTCTCACTATACAGCTGTAGTTGGTCTGGAGCTAGCTGTGTAGACCACGGTGGCCTTGAACTCTCAGGGATCTGCTTGTCTCTGCCTTCTGAGTGCTGGGATTAATGGGCTGAGCCACCACACTGGGCATTTCCCCCACCAAAAGACAGGGTCTTTCATTGGCCTGACACTCACAAGTAAGCCAGGCTGGCCAGAGGCAAGCCTTATAGATCTACCTGTCTCTACCTTTCCAGTGCTGGGATTACAAGCACTCACTGCCATGCCCCAGGCCTGTTTAAATTGTAAGTAACATCTATTTATTTGTATGTATCTACACATCTGAGGTGCACATATAGAGATCCTAGGACAACTTGTGGGAGCTGGTTCTCTGCTTCCACAGTGCGAGTCCTGAGAATCAAACCTGGATCCTTTGGAAGAGCAGCCAGTCTCTTCTAGCTCTCCCATGCCCTTTAGACAGGGTCTCATGTAGCCTAGACTAGCACTGAAGTGGCCATATAGCCAAGGGTTGTCTTGAACTCTGATCCTGTTGCCTCTACCTCCCAGATGCTGGGATTACAGGCATGCACCACCACGCCCAGCTCCCAAGCTCCCATCTTATTTTGGGGGAGTTTTTATGTTGTTTGTTTGTTGTTTTGGTGGGTTTTTTTGTTTTTGTTTTTAGACAGGGTTTCTCTGTGTAGCCCTGGCTGTCCTGGAACTCCCTCTGTAGACCAGACTGGCCTCAAACTCAAGAGATGCCTCTGCCTCCCAGGTGCTAGAATTAAAGGTGTCCATCACCACACTCGGACAGTTGTGAGCCTCCATGTGGGTGCTGGGAGTCTAATTCAGGTCCTCTGGAAGAGCAGCCAGTGCCCTCATCCACTGAGCCTCTCCCCAGCCAGTCTCCCTCCTGTCTGAGACAAGGTCTCCCTCTGAAGTCTAGGTTGCTCTGGGACTCATGATCTGCTTTCCTCCGCCTAAGAACTGACATTGCAGTCACAAGGGAAGTCACTCTTCCCGAGTATCTCTTCCCGCTTTTGGGTAGAACATCGTAGGTGCTGAGTAAACGCTTATTGGACAGAATCCTCAATTGGCATTGAGTACGCTGAGGAGGGGATCACTATGGAAGACCGCAGATGAAGGTAGAGACGGGCAAGTCCTTGACAGTAACTGCCGTTCTAGCACCAGATGGTCAGATCTCTCCGTTACTCTGAACTAGGGTCAAGAAGCTCCTTCGGAGCCCGAGATTGATCTGGAAGCTCTCATGGAACTATCCACAGAGGAGCAGAGGACTCACTTGGAGGTAGGCTGGGAGCCTGGGGCCTGCTTCCCTGGGTGTCATGAACCGACTTCCGGCAGCACCCTAGCCAACTGAGCCAACTGCCAGCTGCAGAGAACCAAGTTACAGGGGAGGGATCTTGGGAGGCTGACGGGCGCTTGTGGGGAAGTCATAGGTCTCGGCTCACCTGGCTCTCTTTCACCCAGGCCATTCTCCAAGACTGCCCCTCCGACAGAGAGGTAAGGCATATTCTGCTTCTGCAGTGGGAGGAGGCCTAATGGGGGCGGCTAGGATAAGAGGAGCCTCTGAAAGGAAAGCTTGGCCCTTGATAACTCTTGCCTTTTCTTGCTCTGGGGGACATTCCAAGATGGATTGGGGAGAGCAGCAAGGTAACTGTGAGTTCCTGCTTCATCTCACTGCTCTTTCTCCCTCAGCCTTTTATCTCTGAGCTGCTCAGTCAACTCAAGAGACTTCGGAGACTCAGCAGGCCTTCGAAATAATGCTGGAGAGACCACTGTAGCCGACAGAACTTCTGTAGCCTCAGCCCTGACCTGGATGCTGGCTGAAAGGTCTTCAATACAGACAAGGGATGCCGAAGACAAGGAGAGACACTTGTACAGCTCAAGTGTGTGTGCAGCTACTGCTGGGCTCTCTCTGCTGGGCTCTCTGTGAGTCAGTTGTGGCTGGTGCCTAATGCTTCCCTTGGCAGCCAGGATAAAAACTTTAGGAGACCAGCTGAGTGTGTGGAGTGTGGTGTGTATCTATGCTGGGGGAAGGGAGAGGGAAGTGACATCTTGGAAGACGAGCATCCTAAGTGCCTTGGCTGTGCCCGCATCATCCATCCATCCACCTACCACTCGCATCCCACCCCCAATGCCAACAGGTGTTGGGAATTCAAAGATGGAGATCACAGCCTGGCTTTGAAGAGACTGGGAGAGTGAGGCCCAGAGGCCGTGTGCATAAAGCACACAGCCCCCTGGCATCACCAACAAGAGGGGCCCAACTGGTAAAGATAAGTTTTGAATTTCACCGAGGAGGCAACAGGAAGCACCTCGCTGGATCTGGAGCATTCAAGGAGGTTGACCCCTCCTCCACTCACAGTGTAGCACGGATCTCTAGATGGTACTCACCCACATCAGTCTCCGCCTTAGTGAATGTGGAAAAGAAGGACAGAGCCGAGGATATGTCGAGTGAAAGGGAGTGCCAGGGGTTGGGCAAAGTTGTTGGAAGACAGATATTGGATCTCTGAGGAAGGCAAGATGGGACAGGAGCCAGGAGGTAGGTCCTTTGTGATCAAGGTAGGAAGCAGGGCATGTACACAGTGTTCCTACATTCACTACTTAAGTACTAGAGAGACAGATATCCTACATGGAAGGGTCTTATGGCTAAGCTGAGCTGTCCTGAGGAGAAGGCACAATTCACTAAGATGAATATTCATACTTACTTGGCATGAGACCACCAGGATGGGGACTGTCCTTGCTGGGAGCTTACACCTTCTCATGAATTCCACAGGAATCTGCTTCTAGCTCCTGTGTTATTAGCACCTCTCACAGGCCTCGGGCTCAGGGGCCACAGGATTCTGGATATAGATGGTGTTGGGTGCCTGGAGGTACAGGTCAGTGGAAGATCATGCGTGTAGCATGTATAAGGTGTGGGTTCAATACCCAGTACTGCCAGAAACAAACTCACAAATAAAAAGAGTCTGGAGCTAGGGCTACAGCTCAGTGGTAGAGTCCTTGTCTAGCATGTACAAGACTGTGGGTTCAATCCCCAGTACAGACAAACAAATCTGGGGCCAACGACTGAACAACTTATTTTTATTAGATCGACTAAAGGCCAGGGCTGGGCCCTGGAACCAGGTTTCCGGGCTCCTCCTTAGGTTCAGTCTGCTTTTCCCCATCTGCCTCTCAGTTTCAGGCCAGCCTCTAGGAGGAAGGCCCTTACTCCTCCTTTCCTCTGGCTCCTCTAAGAGTCATTATCTTCTTCTTCTTTTTTTTTTTTGGTTTTTCGAGACAGGGTTTCTCTGTGTAGCTTTGCGCCTTTCCTGGAACTCACTTTGGAGACCAGGCTGGCCTCGAACTCACAGACATCCACCTGCCTCTGCTTCCTGAGTGCTGGGATTAAAGGCCTGCACCACCACCACCCAGCGAGTCATTATCTTCAATGGACTTTTTCTTCCTTACAAGGACCGTGAAGCTCAAAAGAGATGTGTTTACCATTGGTAGAGCCAAATCTGCTCTCCCACTGGATGCCGAGACTAGGCCCAGGTGGCCATGCCAGCCCGCTGGCTGCCATGGCATTGCCACCTCAGGAGGTCATCAGGGTTTTCCTCAGTGTTCTCGGCCAGCAGTTCGGGGGCGGTATGCAGAAGTCTGATGCTCTTTAAGATCAAAGTTATCGTGGCCCTCCCTGGGGAGCAAAGGGGTGAATGGCAGAGATCTTGGCATCCCTCCAGGCAAGATCAATCTACCCTTAGAACGCTCCACCCGTACCCACCGGAAGCAGCGGGCACAATAGAGGTCTCCATCGCAGCCAGCACAGCGCAGGGTAGCATCCTCATTGCAGATACAGCACCAAGGGAGCTCTTCTTCCTCAGCCTGGGGCCCAGGAGGCAGAGACTGGGTCTTCAGGAAGAGAGGAATGGGGGAAGTCGAGTACAGATGAGCAGCGAGCCAGGTGCAAGGCTGTGGGAAGTGTGGCGACGCCTGTGTGGGGCTTTTCTCACCTCAGTCTCTGCCCTGCTGGGTTGGGCCCGGGGTCGGGGAGCTGCTTCCACGGGGATGTTAAAGCCACTTGCTTCATCCAGGGCAGCTTCTTCAGTGAGCTGTGAAGACAGAGGAAGAGAACTACTTCCTGCTCTAAGCCCAGGCTCCCCTCCTGGCATTTCTGGCCTAACTTCTCAGCTCTTCACCCTTTACGTAACTCCTGCTGTATCTTCCTGGTTTCTTGAGAGAGGAAATATGGAGCCCAACTAAAACTGGAGCTGTGGAATGTCCACTCACGTGGCCCTAGAGGCCAGTGAGTGAGAGCAGACAGCTGGCTCAGCAGTGAGGCAGAGGCAGCGCAGGTCAACGGGGTGGGTAACAGGCTACCTGCTTCAGGACTCTCTGGATGGCCGTCTCTTCGTCCTCCTCCTCCTCACTGTCTGGCAGGTGATAGTCCTGGAGGGTCACTTGAATGAGGGGTGGGAACAGAGGAAGGAGTGAGGGAGAGGTCTCACCAGACGGCTGTCCTGCCTTCTGGAACTCTTGCTCCCCTGGGGGCGCCTATTTCAGAGCTGAGAATCAAGCTGCCTCCCTACCCCAGCGTCAGCCCTGACACGCAGGGCAGTAGAGAAGCATCAGCACCCGAAGAGACCCAAGGTCCCACCGCCTCTTACGGCTGCCTCCGAGTCCTCAACCCTGCTCTGCCCCGTCACATCTCAGGGCTCTGCACAGGGCACGACAGATCCTTTGGCACACAGGGACCCTTAGTACCTGTGTCAGCACTGGCAGGGAGAGTGGTCTGGGGTGGCGCAGGCCTTGGCCAGGGGCCCGGATAAGGAGGCTGGCTTGAGCCTTTACCTCTGTCGGGGTCCTGTCCCTGAAGGACAGCCAATCTTTTGGCGAGAGCCAGGAACCGTTCCTGCCTCGTGTTCTCCTCCCGTAGCTCAACCGCCGCCTCGGCCAGCAACCTGCTCTTCTCCTTGTCCAGGTTTGGGCTGGCCCACCCCTGGGAATCTGTGTGCTGGTTCCTTTCACCTCCCTTGTTGAGGTCATTCTGGAGGGAGGCCACTGGAAGGGGTAAGACAGGAAGGCAGAAGAATTCCAGAACCCATTTCTCAACGATTTTCTAACCATACAGTATCAATTGTTTTGCCCAGTACTAGGCTTATATTATAAACAAAATTACTATTTCTTCCATTTTTCCAAATATAAAGTAATTTTTTTTGTTATTTTGATCTTTTTAATTAAAGATGGGGGTTTGCTATAGAGTCCAGGCTGGCCTGGAACTCTCGATCTTCCTGCCTCTGCTTCACAGTTCCTAGGATTACAAGTGTGTACCATCATGCCTGGCAAGACCAGTAATTTTAGTTGTGCTTTTTCAAATGCATCAACCCCTAGCCACCCAGTTAATATAGGGTGGCTATCCTAGGCCTTCAGAATCAAGGCTCAGACATGGGGGGCTAAGGCTTAGCTAGTCTATGTCTTTCTGGGCTGCAATTAACATTTTCTGGGAGCAACAGCGAGAGGTCCTGAAGGAAGCAGCAGTCGTAGATAATGGGCAAGAAGAAATCTGATCAGAGTGGACGTGGCTCTGACATGGTCACCTTTAGTTTAGAGTTTCAGAGCAGGAGCTTTAAAAGCAAGTCGGCCATGACGGAGCACTCCTGAAAGGACTTCCTGTAATCAGGAAGATCAGGAGTTCGTGGTCATCCAAGTTTGAGGCCGGCTATATGAGGGCTACACAAGGACACATCTCATAAAATAAAACAAACAAAAGCAAGAATAGCTTTACGTAGAAGGCTCATCCCTGCCAGTTAAGGGCTGTGTGCCCGTGACCTAAGCTTACCAGGTCTGTTTCTTCCGTTATACATAACAACAGTCCTCCGTCAGATCTGAGACTGCGTCTATAATGCAGTGTATCAATCTTAGTTCTTGGGGCACGTTTAAGGGGACAGTTCTCTTTTAGGGGTGGGGAGCAGACAACAGCACAATCGCGTGCCCAGCGGCATCCCTGCCTTCCACCTACCAGACGCCAGGAGCACCTGTGAACTGTGGTAACAAAAATGTCTTCAAACATTCCCAAAAGTGCCCCAGAGGTAAAAAATCATCCCGAGTTGGAAAACTGCTCTGGAGCCTCCATATACCACTGTCCAAGAATCCCCTGTGATGGCGGGCGGTGGTGGCGCACGCCTGTAATCCCAGCACTCAGGAGGCAGAGGCAGGCGGATCTCTGTGAGTTCGAGGCCAGCCTGATCTACAGAGCTAGTCCTGGACAGGCTCCAAAGCGACACAGAGAAACCCTGTCTCAAAAAAAACCAAAAACCAAAAAAAAAAAAAAAGAAAAGAAAAGAGTCCCCTGTGATGTCGGGAACACTCCGTAGCATGCATGCCCCAGGTTCATGCTGTCCGTGATGTTTGCCGCATGCGCACGTGGGTAGCCAGTGGTTGAATGTGGCTGGCAGTAGGAGGCGACCGGAACTTAACTCTTTTCCTGTAAGCCCCGTACCCATTATCGGGTCTTCACTGCAGACAACACTGAGAACTTCATACAAGCCAGGCACTGACTGTGTTATTCCGCTTATTCCCCATGGCTTCTACCACCTTCTACCAGATAGGTTTTATCACACCGCTTGAGTTTACAGATTAGAGAGATTTAGACGGGTGAAAGAACTCATGTAAGGTGGTGGGATTGGGGTGCCCCATCTAACTGTAGAGCCGGTACGAGAGGCTTACACTGGCTCCCCTTGGAGCAAGCACTCGGTACCCAGAAGCTCTTCAGTGCTGACGACCACTCTCTGACTCATAGTCACCTCCCAAGAGGGTGGGCGGGAGAGGCAGGGCAGGACTTTGCAGAAGCCAAGTGGACAGGTTACCTGGGCCTCTTCGTTCCCGGCTTTCATCAATGGCCACCTCAGCTGCCAGCTGTGTGAGCAGATCCTGCGTCTGCTGAGCCTGGGTCCTGGTGTCTGGCGCCTGGTGTGCCTGTGCGGAGGAGGGGGCCTCAGTGGGGGACAGGGGTGTGGGGAAGGCCACACCGGAAGTCCAGAAGTCTGAGTCGGGGCTGGTTGCTGAGGAGTTTTCGAAGCCCACGGGAAGGGATGAGTTCAGGTCCACCCAGGTGAGGAGGTCTGGCAGCTCCCAGCAGGACTGAGTATCCACTCTCTGCTGACGTACTCAGTCCTGCTGCTGGGCACTTGTTCTGTGGCCTGAAGGCAGACCTAAGGCTCAGGAGGTAGGGGTGGGAGGCCTTACTAACTCCTGCAAAGCACATCATGATCATACATGTAGCTGGGCTTCTGTAGGGTGCTTGCCCTAGGAAACCCTTCTCCCCACGCCACGCCACTCACCGGTCTCACGGCGTGAGAAGGTAACGCTCTGCCCTGTAATGCTGCAAGCCGGTTCTCCACCTCCTCCGTGGAAGGGACGGAGCCCTGGACTTCACCCTTCAGTGCGGCTAGTCGAGCCTCTATCTCCGCCTGGGAGGGCACCGACTCTGTAAGTGGCAAGCAGAGGGCTTGTAAGGACCAGAGGCAGCGCAGACCCCAGGCCTGCCCTGTGCCTTTGAGGTCCCCCTGTGCTGTGGATATCACTCTATATAAATAAAACACTGATGGCCAGTGACCAGGCAGGAAGTATAGGCGAGACAAGGAGAGAGGAGAATTGGGGAAACAGGAAGAAGGAGGAGAGACACTACAGCCACCGCCAGGACACGCAGCATGTGAAGACGCTGGTAAGCCACCAGCCACGTGGCAAGGTATACATTTATAGAAATGGGTTAATTTAAGATAAAAGAACAGTTAGCAAGAAGCCTGCCACGGCCATACAGTTTATAAGTGATATAAGCGTCTGAGTGATTATTTTATATGTGGATTGTGGGACTGCGGGGCTTGGGGAACCTGGAGAGAAGCTCTCCAGCAACACCCCTGCCCACTTCAACTCACTGGGCTTGTTTTCCTGACGGAGCCGCGCCAGGCGGTCAGCGATGGCTTGGTCTTGTGGAGTTAGGCCCTGGCTCTGGAGAGTGCTGGGCTTTTTCTTGGCTTCCAAGGCTGCCACACGCCTGGCAGGACATGAGGTAGATACTCTTAAGGCAAAGGGGAAGGCTGAAGGCACCCATCCAGATCAACTGGGGCCTCAAGAGGCCATCGTCTGGGGCCTCTATTTATGTGGTACTGCAGCCAGGCCCAGCTGACCAGCTGAAGGTCTGCCTGAGAGGGAAGAGTTCCCAAATGCCTGTTCTGAGAACAGGTTAATGAGCTGCTTTCAGAATCTGAGAAGGGAGCCAGGAGCCCGGAGGTGGGCATTCTCTTTAGCCTGCACCCATGTGATCTGGGGACCAGGGTCCTGCTGCTGGGGTCCTTGTCCTTTGCTGTCAGTACTTACTTCTTGTAGTTCTGAGGTGGCGACCACTTGGAGGTATTGTCAGAAGATCCTCTAGAGAGGAAATGTAGTGTGAGAAGTCCCATCGTCAGTGATTTCTACCCCAAATACTTCCTAGGCAGGCCTCTGGCCAGGGACCACAAGGCCACAGGCCTGCTCAGATGCTTACTGTCGTGTCTGTCTGAACCCTTGGCCATGCCTTTCTCTCACCTGGTCAGGACTGCGTGGCACTGCTTGCAGACTTTCTGTTGAGTGTTGCCAGCCCGAGGTACCAGAGCGTTGAAGCTAAGACAGCCATTACAGAAGGCCCGACCGCAGTTCTTACAGCCGTACTGTAAGAAACACGAAGCAGGACGCTCCATCTCTCACCCACCCCTATCGGCTCTTCTCTGGGACTCTCTAAGTAAGCACTCACAGAAAGAAGAAATTGAAGTTGTGACCAGATGTTGGAGGAAGGAAGAGCAGTGGGATCCCTAGGGTCCGGGGAGAGAGAGGGGGAGAGGGCACAGCAATTCCTTGGTTTTCAGGGTCTTCTTCAAGTCAGATAAAATTTCAGGCAAAACTCACATGCTTTCTACCATTTTCAATGTCTTACCACGGGGGTGAACAATGAAGACAAACAGAGCCCTGGGAGTCAGGTCGCTGGCTAGTCAACAAAGGAGAATCAGACCCAGTGCAGATGCTATGCTTTCTCTGCTCTGGCAAGATGGGGGCGGGAGGTTGGCTCAGGATAGGGTGGTAACAATAGCTTCAGTTATTAAGTACTTAGTGTGTACCAGGCACACAGCTTGGGCCTTAAAATCCATCATCTGACCTAACTGTCATAATTTACACACATTATCATATTTGATCCTGATGCCCACCATTAGTATCTCTATTTTAACAGGGGCCAGAGAAATTACAGGACTTGTTCAATTTAGGTCTTTTCGTGCATAAGACAGGGCCGCTGAAATCTGAACCCTGACTCTGAAATTCACGCTCCTGAAGTGCTCTAGTCCTGCATATCATGAATTCATCCCACTTATTTCCCACTGTCTCCCCAGAAGCTTACAAGGAGGACCTGGTAAGTCTGTGTTGAGAACAAGAAGGCCTTTCCATTGCGCCCTGGGAGAAAGAGGAAATAATTGTAATCTAACCTGGGTAAAGGCAGGCTGCCTATGAGGCAGGTTTCAGAACAGAGAGTAATGGGCACGGTGTGACACACAGCGGTCACAGGACATTAAACGACCGAGATGGAGAAAAGCAGAGAATGGAGAAGCAGGAAGCAGATGCTTCACTGGGCGGTTAAAAAAAAAAAAAGTGTGCTTTTGGAACCTGACAGTAATACACTATCATTTTAGGGTGCTTTCAGCTCCAGCCCCTCACCAAACCCCTTTAAAATTTTATTTTAATTACATTATTTCTTTGTGAGTGTGTGTGTGGACATGTGCATGCCATGGCACGTGTGTGGAGATCAGGGAATAACTTGCGGGAGTTCTCTCCTTCCTGGGGTTCGAACTGAGGTCATCCCGGCTTGGCGGCAAGTGCGCTTACCCGCAGAGCCATCTCCCTGGATCTCATCATACCATCATCTTAACCCAGAAAGCGAGTGGGCATTCGCCCCACTTTACAGAAATGTTAACGGGGTTACTTCGTCAAAACCACACCAAGCTGGGTCTTTGGCCTGCAAGTCCCGTGCTCTTCCGTTCGCCCCGCGTCCTCCCTTGGCCCTCCAGCTCTCTAGGAGAACACTCGCCTCCTTCTTGAAGAGGGTGAACTTGACAGCACAGCCGTAGCACCTGCTCTCCATGGCGACCCGGCGCCACAGATCCGAGGGACAGCCTCTCACCAGCGCAGCGTAGGCCGATCAGACCCTCAAGCCTACGCAGCCCAGCTCTACACGCCCACCCGCGCCATGCAGCCGCCGCCCTGCGCGGGGGGAATTCTGACTCTCTCCGCTCACCACCCCGCGGGCGGCCGCGGAGTGTGGCATGCTGGGAGTCGTAGTTCTTTTTCCGCGGCGCGCTCCTCCATAGTCAGTCAAACCTCAACCGGATCGCGCCGATTCCCAGGGGCCTTAGCGCCGTTGGGCCGGCCCCCAGCCAGTGCGCGCACAGACTCCTGGGAATTGTAGTACCCATTCGGTCGCGGCGCGAACCATGGCGGTGACTAAAGAGCTCTTACAAATGGATCTATACGCGCTGCTTGGCATTGAGGAGAAGGCGGCAGACAAAGAGGTGAGAACCTGAGCGGGCATGGCAGCTCTTCGGTCCTCGCGCCTGGTCCCCGCTCTCTAGGCTCCGCCCTATACTGGACCGGCAGCGAGTCCCAGCCTAATGTCTAAAAAGGGGGTCCTCCGGGCATTTCCTGACAGGCTTAAGGACCTCGTTAGGGAGGGAGGCACTGAGGCTTAGAACCTTTCGACTGCGCCACAGTGTGTGCAGGCCGGTTCGAATCCCAGAGCCAGGCCTGCTTTTCTGCGCCTGCGCAGCCGCAGTTGCACGCTGTTTTACCTGTGTGTGGAGGTGTTTCGTTTCCGTTTCTAAACTAGCTGCTTTAACTTCCGGTGGAGCCTGGGAGAGAAGAAAAGTCAGCTGTCTAGGCTTTTCACCCCCTCCTGCCCTGGATTTGGCGTTCCACTTATTTTCAGTGTTGGTCAGGGTGCCCAGGGTGAGACAGATCAAGATGGACTTGAGGTTCCTGTCACTTACTCCTGGATTGTGCTGGTAATTCTAACAGGCAGAGCAGTTCATCAGATAAAAAGTAATGCCCACCTGGCTGGGCATGGTGGTGCGAACCTTGGGGACTGGAGAGAGGAGAATCAGGAGTTCAAGGCCAACTTCAGCTTGTAGAGTGCAAGCGCAGCTGGGTTTACCTGAGATCTTGTCAAAAAAAAAAAAAGGGGGGGGGAGAGAAGGAAGGAGGATCAGGAGTTCAAGGTCATCTTTGACTATAATGTGTAAGGAGTTTCTAGCCAACCTGGACTCCAGAGACCATGTTTAAAAAACAAAACAAGGGGCCTGGAGAGATGGCTCAGTATAAGAGCACTGGCTGCTCTTCCAGAGGTGCTGAGTTCAATTCCCAGCACCCACATGGTGGCTTACAACCATCTGTAATGAGATCTGGTGCCCTCTTCTGGCCTGCAGGCACACATGCAGACAGAACATTGTATACATAATAAACAAATAATCTTTAAAAAACAACAACAAAACAAGCCGGGCAGCGGTGGCGCACTCCTTTAATCCCAGCACTCAGGAGGCAGAGCCAGGCGGGTCTCTGTGAGTTCGAGGCCAGCCTGATCTACAGAGCGAGATCCAGGACAGGCACCAAAGCTACACAAAGAAACTCTGTCTCCAAAAAAAAAAAAAAAAAGAAGAAAGAAGAAGAAGAAGAAGAAGAAGAAGAAGAAGAAGAAGAAGAAGAAGAAGAAGAAGAAGAAGAAGAAGAAGAAGAAGAAGAAGACAAGCAAACAAAAACCACAAAACAAACAGCAGAGAGAGGTTCCTTAGTGACAGACTTGTGAGGAGGACTAAAAGCCAGGTCCCCTGATTCATAGCTCAGGTTCATGCCCCTTCCATCTCATTTCCCTGTACAGTTAATAATACTGAGGAGCACCAGCACTCCATTTTACTTCATTTAGTTTTTTCTCTGAATTCCAAAAATATGAATCCACTTCTCTGTTTGATCTATCCAACATCCAAAATTGAACTTAACTTTTCTGCCCAAACCTGTTTCCTCCTTGGAATCCTTTATCTTTCTTTATAAATGCCACCACCATCTGTCTACTCAAGTAGGATGTTTATTTTTTTATTCATTTACATTGCTGAGGATTAAACCCAGATTCTCTTACATCAGGTGATGCTGTACCACTGAGCTATGCTCCGGCTCAGCTTTTCTGAGTTACTCTTGACACCTCCTGATTCTCTCCCCACTGCCCTCTTGTCCATCACCGGGTCCTTGTGACCTAGCCTTCCAATGATTCTCACACTTGTTCACCATCCCTGCCTCCTCCACCGTCTGTCTAGCCCACTTCTCTGTTGCTGGTCTGTTGTACTGTAATCTGTCATGCCTCTCCAATCCACAGAAAATTAAATGATCCTAGTACTTCCTTAAAACCCTATAGGGACAGGACTGTAATCCCAGGCTAGGGGGATTTGCAGTTCAAGGCCAGGCTGGGCTACTTAGAGAGACTTTGTCTCAGTAACAATAATAAAACAATCACATAACAGTCAATACAGTTCATCACTCACACAGAGACACATCAGTGATGTTCTTCCTTCCCTTCTGTCCTTCTGTTAGTTCATTTTTGTTTGTTTTTTGGAGATAGGGTTTCTCTACACAGCCCTGGCTATCCAAGAACTCACTATGTAGACCAGGCCAGCCTTGAACTCACAGAGATCCACCTGCCTCTGCCTTCTGAGTGCTGGATTAAAGGCATGTGCCACCACATCAGGTTATTAATCCATCTTGTTTTTACTTATCCTTCAGAACTCAGTTTAGGGTTGGGAGAGAATCTTTGCCTAGTGTGCATGAAGCCCTGGATTTAGTCCTCAGCACCACATAAACTAGGTGTTGTTGTATATATCTATAATGTCATTTGGGAGGTGGAAGCAGGAAGATCAGAAGTTCAGTGTCATCCTTGGCTTTATAGCTAGTTTGAAACTAGTCTGGGTCAGAAACTGCCTTAGTTTGCTTTTTATTATTTTGAAATCCATCATGGCCAAAAGCAATCTGAGGAGGAAAGGGCTTATTTTATCTTAGTCTTCCATGTAACATTGCATTGCTAAGGGGAGTGAGGGCAGGAACTGAAGCAGAGATCATAGGAAACGTCGCTTATTGGCTTGCTCCTGCTGGCTTGCTCAGTTGGCTTTATTATACAACCCAAGATCACCTGCCTAGGGATGGCACCTCCCACAGTGGGCTGGGCCCTTCCACATCAATCATCAATCAAGAAAATGACCATCAGGCTTGCCTACAGGGCAATATAATGGAGGCATTTTCTCAGTTGCGGTTCCCTCTTCTCAGCTATCTCTAGCTTTTTTCAGGTTGACAAAAAAACCTAACCAATACAGAGACACTATCTAAAAACAAATAAAAACAACAACAGGAATGGAGAAATGGCTCAGTGGTTAAGAGGCATTTGTAATTGGAGTTTTCCCATCCTGATGCCTCACTCCCTGTCCTGGAAGCTGCTTCTAAATTACCACACAGAGATTTTATATTATTTGTAAATGCTCAGCCAGTAGCTCAGGCTTATTACTAACTAGCTCTTACATTTTAAGTTAACTCATATTCTTTGTTTATGCTCTGTCACATGGTGGTACCATTATTAGCATGGCACGCTCATCTACTCCCTCTGCATCTCCCTGTCGACTCCTGACTCCGCCCTTCTTCCCAGCATTCTTCTAGTCTGGCTCTCCTGTATAACCTTAACCTGGCTGTTGGCCAGTCAGCTTGTTTAGTAAACCAATCACAGCAACACATCTTCACAGTGTACAAAGGGATTATTCCACAGCAGCATATACTGCTCTTCCAGAGGATCAGAGTTTGGGGTACCTATAGCCATTAGCCTTGCAGACATCTGCATTCCTGTACATACATACACCCGTGTACACATACATACATACATATATATATATATATATATATATATATATATATATATGAACCCAACTCAGTTAATTGGCTCCCTCAGAGAGGTTTTGCCTATTATGCCTCAACCCCCATGCTGGATATGAACCCAGGACCTTGCTAGGCAAGGGTTCTACTGGGCTACACCCCAGGCTTTGCATCTCTTATAGCAACTGGCTCCCCTCCTTTCCAGGAGTTAGTATTGTTCTGTCATTATTGCCTCAGGCCTTAATCCTTTTTGTGTGTCTGCCTCTGAGAAGCAGATCTGGTTGCTCAGCTCACTTCAGTAGTAGTCCTGGCGCATAGCAGGCTCTTTTTTTGTTGTTGTTGTTGTTGTTTATGTTTCTCTGCCTAATTTTATTATTATTATTATTATTATTATTATTATTATTTATTTTACAATACCATTCAGTTCTACATAACAGCCACAGATTCCCTTGTTCTCTCCCTTCCTGTCCCCCTCCCCTTCCCCCCAGCCTACCCCCCATTCCCACCTCCTCCAGAGCAAGGCCTCCCCCAAGGACTGAGATCGACCTGATAGACTCAGTCCAGGCAGGTCCAGTCCCCTCCTCCCAGACTGAGCCAAGCGTCCCTGTACTTCAAACAGCCAACTCATGCAACAAGCCCAGGACCCGGCACCACCTCCCCGTTGCCTCCCAAACAGATCAAGCCAATCAACTGTCTCACCTATTCAGAGGGCCTGATCCAGTTGGGGGCCCCTCAGCCTTTGGTTCATAGTTCATGTGTTTCCATTCGTTTGGTTATTTGTCCCTGTGCTTTATCCAACCTTGGTTTCAACAATTCTCGCTCATATAAACCCTCCTCTTTCTCACTAATTAGACTCCCAGCGCTCCACCCGGGGCCCAGCTGTAGATGTCCGCATCCAGATTCCTCAGTCCTTGGATGGGGTTTATGGCACAACTATTAGGGTGTTTGGCCATCCCATCACCAGAGTAGGTCAGTCCCGTAGCAGGCTCTTAATAAGTCTTTGTTGAAGGAGTGAGGAAAGCGCTAGAGACCACTGTGACGACATGAGAACCAGGAGCCTAGAACAGTCAGTGTTGCTCTCTGGACCTGGTTTTCCCCAAATGCAAAATGAAGAATTAGGGCCAGTGACATGGTCAGAGGAAAAGAATACTTGCTGCAAACCTGATGACAGAGTTTAACCCCCAGAACACCCGTGTTGGGAGGAGAGAACTGACTCCTGAAAGAAGCTGTCCTCTGACCTCTGCTCGCTCGCGCTCTCTCTCTCGCTCTCTCTCTCTCTCTCTCTCTCTCTCTCTCTCTCTCTCTCCCTCTGGTCTCTCTTTCTCTCTCTCTCTCTCTCTCTCTCACATACACACACACACACACACACACACACACACACACACACACACACACACCTCTAAGTAAATATAATTCTTTTTTAAATGAGGCATTAGGAGGGCTGGAGACATGGTTAAGAGCACTTGTTGCTTTTGCACAGGACCTGGGTTCAATTCCCAGCACCCACAGGACAGCTCACAACCATCTGTAATTCCAGTCCCAGGGAATCTGACTTCCTTTTCTGGCCTCTACGAACAGTGCATAGATGTACACGCAGATATACATTCAGGAAAAACGTTAATACATAAAATAAAATAAATAAAAATGAAGGATTAGGGCAAATTATGGTTTTAGAGGTCAAATAGTCCATTATTATTTTTTAAAAGAAATTATTTATTCTGCTTTTCAAGGATTTCTCTGCCCTTGCTGTCCTGGAACTCACTTTGTAGACCAGGCTGGCTTCTAACTCATGTAGATCTGCCTGCCTCTGCCTCCCAAGTGCTGGGAATAAAGGCCTGTGCCACCACCATCCAGCTTATTTAAATGTCTTTTATTAATTTTTTTTTTAGATTTTTTCATTTTATTTATTTTAGATTTAGTTTTATTATTTTTAATTATGTATGTATATCTGTGTATAAGTATGTGGACATGAGTGCAGGTACCCACAGAGGCCAGAGGAGCTGGGTTCCTTGGAACTGGAGTTACAGATGGTTGTAAGCCACAATGTGGGTCCTGGGAATTGAACTCAGGTCCTTAGCAAGAGCAGGCAGTGCTCTTAACTGCTAAGCCATCTCTCCAGTCCCTATTTTATTACTTTTAATTATGTGTATATGTGTGTGCATGTGAGTGAGATCTAGAATTACAGTTATGAGTCACCTGACGTGAATGCTGGGAACTGAACTTGTGTCCTCTGCAAGAGCGATATACTCTTTTACCTGCTCTGCCATTTCTTCAACCCCCAGTGACTGTTTTTTTAGTGGATATGCACTCAGAATGGTTTTTACATGTTGAAAGTATTGTAACAAGGAAGCAAACAGAACAACAAAACATCCCAAACAACTCAATTTAAAATTTAGGTCAAAGTGAGGCTGGAGAGGTGGTTCAGTGGTTAAGAGTGTAGAGGACCTGCATTTGGTTCCCATCACTCATGTTGGGTGGATGACAATTGCCTGTAACTTCAGCTCCAGGGGCATCAGATGCCTTTGGCCTCCTTAGGTACCCACAGCTCTGTGTGCATATCCACACTGAGATACACACAGTATCTTACCAAACACACATGAGGACCTGAGTTCAAGCCCCAGCACATATATAAAAACCCAAGTGTGCCAGTGCATACCTGTAATCCTAGTGCTAGGAGGGGCAGAGACAGGAGGATCCTGGGAGCTTGCTGGCTAGCCAGTCTAGCCAAATCAGTGAGCTCCAGGTTTAGTGAGACCTTGTCTCAAAAAGTAGCTGGGTTGGGTATGGTGGGGCAGGTCTTTAATCCTAGCAATTGAGAGGCTGAGACAGGTGGATCTCTGTAGGTGGACTTTTCTTTCCCGACCACCAGTTCCCAGATAACCAACCTGAAGACTCAATAGTAATTACAAATGCTTGGCTGATAGCTCAGGCTTATTACTAACTAGCTCTTACACCTTAAATTAACCCATATTTCTTATCTAAGTTCTACCACGTGGCTCATGACTTGTTTCCTTTGTGTCTGTCTGGTGACTCCCAAGACTCTGACCTTCTTCCCAGCTCTCCCGTCCAATCTCTTTCTGCCCAGCTATAGGCCAGTCAGCTCTTTATTAACCAATGAGAGTAATACATATTTACAGTGTACTGTAGCTGGATGGTTTCTCCAGTTCTGTCCAGCCCGCAGCCGCTTATAAAATAATCATTCAGAGGCTTATATTAATTATCAATTGCATGGCCAATTGCAGGCTTCTTGCTAGCTAGCTTTTATAACTTAATCCATTTCTATTAATCTATAAGTTGCCATGTGGCCGTGGCATGACCGGTCTCCTGGCATCTTGCTGTTCCTTCCATGGCAGCAGCTGGCATCTCCCCTCTTCTCCTTTCTTCCCATGGCAGCAGCTGGTGTCTCCCCTCTTCTCCTTTCTTCTCTCCGTATATCTGTTTAGATTTCCCGCCTGCCTCTAAGCTGCCTTGCCATAGGCCAATACAGCTTTATTTATCATCCGTTCAGAGCAACACATATTCACGGCATACAGAAAGACATCCCACAACAGTGTACAAAGATTGTTCCACAGCAGATCACTGTGAGTTTTAGCCCAGTCTGGTTTACATGGTCTACATGTCTCAAAAAAAAAAAAAAAACAAATGGCAAATTAGGATGAGATACTGCTTCCTGTCAGCCAGGATAGCTGTTATAGAGAAATGAAACTCCAAAGCCAAAGTAAATACACAGACTAATTCAAGGATGTAGAGAGATGGGAACGATTGGGCATTGCTTGTGGAATGGCTGTTGTTAAATGGTATGGGGATTTCTCAAGATGATAAATATTAAATACAGGGTTGCCATATGGTAATTGTGGTGTCTTGGATGAGATGTCCCTTATAGTCTTGGGCATCTGAACACTTGGTCCCAAATTGATGGCACTGTTTGGAGGTTGAAGAGGTGTGGCCCTGTTGGAGGAAGTATGTCGGTGGAGGCAGGCTTTGAGAGTTAAAATACTTTGGTCATCAGCTGGGCAGTGGTGGCGCATGCCTTGAGTCCAAGCGCTTGGGAGGCAGAGGCAGGCAGACCTCGGAGTTCAAGGCCAGATTGGTCTATTGGTCCACAGAGCAAGTTCTAGGATAGCCAGAACTACACAGAGAAATTTTGCCTCAAAACAAAACACAAACAAAAAAATTAAAAAAAAAAAAAAAAACAACCACAACCCACACAACTTTAGCCATCCCAATGTGTTCTCTGCCTCCTGCTTGTAGCTCTCAGTGTGAGCTCTCAGCTTGTTTTCCAGCCGCCATGCACGCCTGCCGCCATACTTCCACCTGTGATCGTGACAGACTCTCATCCCTCTGGACCATAAACCCAATAAACCCTTGCTACTGTAAGTTGCCTTAGTCAGGGTGCTTTGTCAGGTTCTCCTGGAGCCAAGAATGTTCTTGTTTGTTTGTTTGATTGATTGATTGATTGATTGATTGATTGATTGATTGATTTTGGTTTTCAAGACAGTCCTGGCTGTCCATGAACTCAATTTGTAGACCAGGCTGGCCTTGAACTCACAGAGATCCATTTGCCTCTGCCTCCCGAGTGCTGGGACTAAAGGTGTGCGCCACCACTACCCAGCTCCCAAGGCTGTTCTTGAACTCCTGATCTTCCTTCCACCTCCCAGGTGCTGGGATTCCAGGTGTGTGCCCAGCTTCTGTTTATGTTTTAAGTTGTGGTAAACATGTATAACATAACATAAAATGGAGCATTTTTCCATTTTGAATAGAATTTTCAGTGGTATTAAGAACATCCACATTGCTATCTATCACTACCATTCCATCTGCAGAACTTCTCCATCATCCCAGATAAAACCTTGTACCAAATAAATATAACTCCCATTTTCTCCTCCCCTAACCCGTGAAATCCTAGCTGCTGTTCTGCTCTCCTCTGTGACTATGATTCTGTGCACCTCCAGTAACCTTTGTCATTTTATTTGTGGCTTATTTCATTTAGTGTAGTGTTTCCAGGAGTAAACATGTAGCTTGTGTCAGAATCTCCTTCCTTTCTAAGGCTGAATTCCATTGTGTACATTTGTATTCGTTAACCTGTTGATGAGTATCTGGGTTGTTTTGCCTTTTCAGTACAGCGTATAAGGCTGTGCAGATCTGTTTGTGCTCTGTAGTCTCTGGGGATGTAGCTCAGTAGCAGAGAGCTTGCTTGTGTTACGGCCCCTGGAGTTTGACCTCCGGCACCACCACAAAACAGAAAAACGTCTTTTGGATATAAACCCAGTCCAGAGCCACTAGGCTGTATGTTGCTTCTGTGTGTAGTCTCTTAGGACCTGTGGTGTTACCATCCACGGCAGCAGTACCGCCGTAACTTCCCCCCTCCTCATTGCCAGCATGCTACTTTCTACTTTTCCTGTTTGGGGTGACAATGAACTGGGCCACCTATGAGGAGTTGTTTTTTTTTGTTTTTTGTTTTTTTTTTTCCTGGGGGCAGGGGCTGTTGAGACAGGTTTTCTCTGTGTAGCCTTAGCTGTCCTTGAACTCACTCTGTAGCCCAGGCTGGCCTCAAACTCACAGAGATCCACCTGCCTCTGCCTCCTGAGTGCTAGGATTAAAGGTGTGCACCACCACCTGGCATATATATATTTCATGTATATGGGTATTTTGCCTGTATGTGTGTCTGTGCACCACATGCATGCAATGCTTGAGGAAGTTTTACTCATTAAATCTAGACTTTTAAATCTTAATTTGGTTTGATTTGGATTACTACATCGGCAGAGAGACTTAATTGTCGGGGTACGGGAACCTTTCAGGTGTCCAATCACTTGGAATTGCAATTACAGATGGTTGTGAACACCTTTGGGTGCTGGGAATCAAAATTAGGTCCTCTGCAAGAGCAGCCTGTTTTTATTTATTTACTTACTTATTTGTTTTGTTTTTTGTTTTAAACTCACCTTAACAGACCTGTTTCAGAGACTTTTACACCTAATACTTCTGCTAGAACATTCTTTGCTCTTGGCAGCTGGGCATCTAATTGACCGGTGGGAGAGGCTTTCCCTGATGAGCTGTTTCAATTAATTGTCCCACACCTTCAATGAGCCTTGTCTTTCCAGGTGTGAGACCTCACAGGTGCATGTTATGTTAATGTCATTGGCTTATTTTTGGCCTCTCCCATCAGGGTGTAAAAAATCCTGGCAGAGACTTCCTGTTTTGTTTGCTGCAGTTTCTAGCTCCTAGAACAATGCCTAGCTCTTGACAGATGTTCAGTAAACACTTGGTGGATAATTGAAGGAGCATACACTGTTATTTTCAGGCACAGTGAAGTTAGTAGACCAAAAGTCAATGTATTTACAAGATTTTGATTCATAATGCAAACTGCCTTGCAGAAAGGTACTGGTTTACATTCCCACCAGGTAGGTAGAAGGTCGCCCATCTCTGCTTGACTCGCTGACATTTGACAGTGGTGCAGCAGGCACCCAGTGCCTTGCCAGGGCAGGCACGCCCTGAACCTTCACAACGTCGAACTTTCTTTTCCTTCCTTCTCGTGTGTTTGTAGAAACGCACTTGGGTTTACATTTCCCGTAAACATTACTTCTGGTGATGGGAATCAAGTCTTGTACACACCAAGCATCCCCTCTTCCACTGAGCTGTCTCGTAGTCTGGAAACATTTTTATTAAGTGCCTACTGGGTGTCAAGCTGTGCCTGGTGCTGATACAAATGCGAACAGAAGTTGTCCCTGGTGAGTGGCCACTTCTGTTTTGTTTCTAGCTTCTGTTTCTTGCTTCTGGATCTCATCATTTTGAAATTCAGAGGCTAACAGTAGTTTTTCTAGAAACTCACATTTTCTTTTTCAAGTTTTTTGTTATTGTTGTTTTGTTTTGTTTTTATCATGTGTATGTGTCTATTTGTTGGGCATGCACACATGGACGCAGGTGCCCATGAAGGCCAGAGATCTCCTCCAGCAAGATTACAGGTGGTTGTGAGCCGCCTGATGTGGGTGCTAGGCATTGAACTCAGGTCCTTTGCAAGATCAGTAAGTGCTCTTTACTGCTGAGCCATCTCTGGCCCCCCAAAGCTTACATTTTCTAATCCGATGATTTCGTACAGACACATGCCATGCATAAAGTAAGAGTTTTTCTAGCTTATCTTCAGTGAGGTCAAGAGTTACTGCCGTCATAGCTGCCGCGGTTTGAGGGTGGGTGGACACCAGTGTGGAACGCCCTGCCCTGCTGTGAACTGTCAGTGTGTCCCTGGTCTTTGCACTCATTTGTAGCCGTGGCTAAGGAAAGGACTTTGGAGTCAGGCTGCCTGAGTATGACTTACCTCACTGGTAACTGTGAACAAATATTTGGCTTCTCTTTGCTGTGGCTTCCCCACCTGCCCAGCGGAGTGACGGCAGCCCCTCCTGATGACATTGCTGTGAATCTGGATCCGTACAAAGCGTGCCGTACAGCACCTGGCATACTACCAGCTAGTTCTTGTTGTTTGCGAGCTCTGTATTTTTTTTGTTTGTTTGTTTGTTTTGGTTTTGGTTTTTCGAGACAGGGTTTCTCTGTGTAGCTTTGCACCTTTCCTGGAACTCACTCGGTAGTCCAGGCTGGCCTCAAACTCACAATGATCCACCTGGCTCTGCCTCCCGCGAGTGCTGGGATTAAAGGCATGCGCCACCACCGCCCGGCTGTATTTTGTTTTTTGAAACGGTTCTTATAATCCAGGCTTGTCTCGAATGCCTGATCCTCCTGCTTCTCCTTCCCAAATAATGGGATTGTGAGTGAGCACCACCACGTCACATTGATTGCATGTTTTAAAGTTAACTACTTATCCGTGAGGTGCACACCTGTAACCCCAGCACCTGGAAGGCACAGGCAGGAAAATTGCCCACAAGTTTGGGGCTATCCTGGTGTACACAGTTCCAGGCCAACCAGGGCTACATTATCAAGATCGTGCTTCAGACAACCTAAATAAGAGCCTGCAAGATGGCTTAGCAGGTAAAGGTACTTGATGCCAAGCCTGATGCTTGACAGGAGCCTGGTTGACAGGATCAGGGAAGGCTTCCTTGAAAAGGTGTTTTTGTCCAAAACTGTAGGGAAAAAAGATTATCAACATATTTGGGGCCTGGAAAGATTGCTCAGTGGTTAAGACCATTTGTTGTTGTTGTTGTTTTTTAAGATTTATTTATTTACTATGTATACAGTGTTCTGTCTGCATGTATCCCTGCAAGCCAGAAGAGGGCACCAGATCTCATTACAGATGGTTGTGAGCCACCATGTGGTTGCTGGGAACTGAACTCAGGACCTTTGGGAAAGCAATCAGTGCTCTTAACCTCTGAGCCACATCTCCAGCCCCATTTGTTGTTCTTGTGTAGGACCTGGGTTTGGTTCCCTACACTCATGGTGGCTCACAATCATCTATAACTTCAGTCCTGGGGATCCGGTGCCCTTCTCTTGTTTCCATGGGTACCAGGCACACACATGGTACCCATGGTACAGACCTAAGTGCAGGCAGAACCACCTAAAATGGGATAACAATCCAACCCCAAACCAGAAAACCAGAAAGGAGTCCTCATGATTATGTACTGTGTCATTGATCTACAGAGGCTCTGAGACATGTCCAGGACTATCCAGTGAATGGGTGTCAGCCTCAGACCAGGCTCAGTTTCATAGTCTTCCCAGTCCCTGTGAGTTTTCCCTTCAGTTTTTAGCAGCCTGGACCTTCATTTGAAACCTTTGAAGGATATATAGCTTATTTGATCTTGGCAGGTATTACTAAATAAAGCAGAGTTCTTAAAAACACATTTTGATTTTTAGTTATTTTATTGTGACAGAATCTCATTAGCCTAGGCTGCCCTTATGTCTGAGACTGGATTTGAACTCCTGACCCTCCTGTTTCATATTCTCAAGTGCTGGGATGACTGGTGTGTGCTATCATGCACCACCAGCCAACTTCATTTGTTAGTAGGTTTTTTGTTTTTAAGATTTATTTTTATTTTATGTGTATGAGTGTCTTGCCTGCATGTTTACATGTCCATCACATGCATGTCTCTTGCCTGTAGAGACCGGAAGAGAGCATTGGATTTCCTGAAACTGGAGTTACGGAGATTTGTGAGCTTCCGTGTGGGAGCTAGGACCTGAACTCTGGCCCCTGCGAAAGCTGCCGGTGTTCTAAACTGCTGAGCAGTTTCTCTGTATGCTTACTGAAAATTTATTTAAACCACACATTTTCCTTATGTTATAGACTGTGATGCATCAACATTATTTCTTTTTTATTGTTGTTTGTTTGTTTGTTTGTTTTTGAGATATATCTCACTGTGTAGCTCTGCCTGTCCTGGAACTTGCTATGTAGACCAGCCTGGCCTGGAACTCACAGAGATCTGCCTGCCTCTGCCTCCCTAATGCTGAGGTTAAATATGTGCTCCACCATATCCAGCTCAACACTGTTTTTTCTTTAAAACAATTAAAGATCATCAGGGGCTGAAGAGATGGCCCAGCCATTAGGAGTACTGACTGTTCTTCCAAAGGTTCTGAGTTCAAGTCCCAGTACCTATGTGGCATCTTACACCTATCTATAATGGGATCCAATACCCTCTTCTGGTGTGTAGATGAAGTACCCAAATACATAAAATACATAAATAAATCAATTGCTTGTTTGTTTGTTTGTTTGTGGTCCTTGCTGGCCTGGAACTTACTCTGTAGACCAGCCTGGCCTCAAACTCAGAATCAGCCTGCCTTTGCCTCCCAAGTGCTAGGATTTAAAGGTATGCACCACCACTGACTGGGTAAATAAATAAATCTTTAAACCGTAAAACCATCAGTGTGGAGGCCAGATGCCAGGATCGGGCTTGAAGGAGTAAGGTGAGGGGAAGTGGTGGCAGAGGCAGCCGTGACGCACAGGACGAGGGACAGGGCTGTGCCTCGTGTTTGTTGAGGATTCAAAGGAGATGAATCTGGAAAATGTGGTGGGCTTTGACCTAAACTGGATTCTTCGGGTATCTGGGGGTCATTTGTAGATTTGGGGTGTGTCTGATAGACGGTGTCTCCAGAGAGAGCGCTTAGCTCTTCACTGGAAGACACTGGTTCTTTTCATCAAGGTCCAGGCATGGTGGGTGGTACCCAGCCTCCAGGTCCTGTGGGTCTCTATGTTTAACTCAATTCTGGCTGAAGTTCCAGAGTTTTGAAATTGCTCAGCTGCCTGCTAAATAGCAATGATCCCTTTGTGTTTGGAAGCTGCTCATTAGCATTCACAATGATGCCTCCCGTTTATATGATACCAGAGAGCTTTCCCAGGTCTAGTTCATTTGATGTGATCTTCAAAACAAGGCTGGGAGGCAGGCAAGGACTATTAACTCCACTTTATAGATGCGAAAACCAAGTCTCAAAGGGGTTAATTGATTTGCCTGGCATAGGCAGCTAGTAAATGCAGAGCCCCTGCCCAGACCTGAATGTTCTTCCCTCTACACTCCAGGAGCAATTAGGGCAACCAGAGATGGTCTGTGGGCCCCAGAGATCCCCCATCTCCGTATGAGTGACGGAGACTTGACTCCGTGTGAGTAAAGCCACCCGACGTTGGCGAGCCCAGCAGGTGTGAACTGAGCTGGTTGGCTTGAGGAGATGTTGGACACCACAGTTTCCATTTCAGCTAAGGCAGCTTTCGAAGTAATTTCCGTTTGTACAGACGGTCCCTTCCTTGACTCTTGCTGTTCTTGAGCAGTAGAGTTTATGTGTGGACATGTGTGTTTATGTGTTTATGAAGGAAACCTGTCGTGTGTATGAAGGGAGGGTATGATGAATTTGCTGTGGGAAGGCCGATCTCCGAGAGAGGAGTTCTACCCCCAGGAGAGGCAGAGACAGACAGGAGGGCTCTTGATCTGGGGTTGAGGGGGACAGCAGGCAGTGGTTGAGTAGGAGCAGCCAGACCGGGGTGTCTTGTGGATCTGGGTTTGGGATGCAAGCTTGAGACTGAGGTGCTTAGAAAAGGTAGGGAGAAAGAGATGAGGCCGCGGAGAGGGTAGCATGTCAGGGAGGAGAAGAGAGCTCATCCAGGAGGGAGGGTTGGGAGGGCCAAAGGAAGAGGGGGTTAGAGAGGAAAGGGGTGGAGAGGCCGGAGAAGATGGACTGAGGACACCTGCTCCTGAGTGCCGTAGAGGCCAGGCTTTGGGAAGGCCAGCCAGGCCGAGTTGTTCACACTTCAGTTGTTCCTGGTGCAGTAAGAGATTGCACATGGCCATGGCTAGCATGAGAGAGACCTTGGTGTGGGGCCCAGGCCCCCAAGAATCATCTGAAGCCCGCCAGTGGGTTCCCATTTGGGGACTCTGAGCTGAGCAGGCTGCTGTGGGATGGCTGCTTCCCTACTTGTGTCCAGGGGAGTAGTCCACAGTCCCTGAGTGCCCACGCAGTTGAGGGGTTCCGTATTGTTTCTGTGTGGACAAAAAGAATAATAGTGACCAATCTCGGGCAGAGGAGACTGTTGCTCATTAGTTGTCTTTGTTTGTTTTTTGAGACCAGGTCTTAGAGCCCATGGTGGCCTCCGTATGTAGCCAAGGCCAGCCTTGAACCTTTGGTCCTTTTGCTTCAGCATTATAAGTGCTGGTATCGAAAGGGTGTGCCTCAATGCCTAGTTGGTTTGTTTTATTTATTTATTTATTTAATTTTGTCAAGTATTATGGTGGCACATGCCTTTAATCCCAGCACTCCAGAGGCAGAGGTAAATGGATTTCTGTGAGTTCAAGAACAGCCTGTCTACACACAAAGTTCCAGGCCAGCCAGAACTACACAGTAAGACCCTGTCTCCAAAAACAAAACAAAACAACTTTATATGTATATTGATTTTTTTGGGGGGATTTCGAGACAGGGTTTCTCTGTAGCTTTGGAGCCTGTCCTGGACTAGCTCTGTAGACCAGGCTGGCCTCGAACTCACAGAGATCCACCTGCCTCTGCCTCCCGAGTGCTGGGATTACAGGTGTGCGCCACCACTGCCTGGCGTATATTGAAGTTTTTACCTGCATGTATGTCTGTGTATCACATGCATACATGGTGCCCACAGAGGCCAGAAGAAGGAGTCAGATCCCCTGGAACTGGAGTTAGAGGCTTGTAAGCTGATATGTGGGTGCTGGGATTCAAACTTGGGTCCTCTGGAAGATCAGCCAGTGCTTTTAACCGCTGAACCAGTTCTCCAGTCCTTGTTTGTTTTATTTTTGAGACAGGTCTCATGATGTTGCTCAGGTTTGAACTCTTCCCGAGGGGATTCTTAGGTCTGTGAGCCTTGTGTTGTGACATCAGGCAGTCACCTAACCCCTGGTGTTCCTGCTAGCAAGGGAACCAGATGTGTGCCTCTCCCGGCTTGGGGAGAAGGGTGCCTAGGCTGTGGTCACAGCGTGTTCCCATTGCTGAACTGGGGCTGGTAGTGGATGGATGGTCTGTTCATTCTGTCCCTGTTGTCACGGCCTCCCTCCCTGTGTGTCCTTGTCTGAGTGCTGCCTGTTGGCCTGGCCCTTGAGAGCTGGCTCTAATTACTTGTGCTTCTTACTTACCTGGCTCCAGGTTTTACTACAAGAAAGGACAGCCGCCTTTAAAAAAATAATGATCTGTTCTTTGTAGGGCACCTTTCTTTTAAGTTAATGATGGCTATTTCTATTTATGGGAGCCCTCAGCCCTTGCTTTTCTGGCTGAGTCAGGAGTTCCCCTGAAGAGGTGAAACTGGAGACAGGAAGATTGTCAGAGGCCCTGCGGGGTGCCTGGGGCAAAGCACCCTGAAGGTATTCAGGGCTCCAGCTTGTGGCCACCTCCGCTGCTCTGCTGTGATTGGTGGAACCAGTTATGGAGCTTGGGGGAGGGGGGGAGCTGAGTGTTATTGATGCTTTATTCCTTCTCCCCCACCTGCCTGTCTGCCTGCCTGCTTCCTTCCTTCCTTCCTTCCTTCCTTCCTTCCTTCCTTCCTTCCTTCCTTCCTTCCTTCCTCCCTCCCTCCCTCCCTTCCTTCCTTCCTTCCTTCCTTCACTTGCTGCTGGGGATTGAACCTAGGATCCTTGCATGACAGGCAGATGTTCTACCACTGAGCTGTATCTGCAGTCCTTGATGTTTGGTTGTTTGTTTTTTCCTTTTTCTTTTGAGGGGTTTCACAAAGTGACCCATTCAGGCTTTGAATTTTATTTTGTTTTATTTTGCTTTTTTGACCCAGGGTTTTACTATGTAGCTTGGAATCCTGGAACTCACAGAGATCTGTGAGTTCTTGAGTGCTGAGATTAAAGGCATGAACCATGATACCCAACTATGCCTTGACTTTTTAGTCCTCCTGCCTCAGCCTCTGAAGGCCACCAGGTCCAGCTTGAGTAAGCGACACTGAGAATTGAGACCACCACATGGCTTTCAGAGAGTTGTGTTTACCTGGTGACAAATTCTTCAGCTACAAGTTGTGTAAGGAGGGCTGGACAGAGCTGGGATCCAGTTTGCAAGAAAGCACCAAAGTCCAGGCCAACTGGTTCAAAGTCAAAACTAGCCTTCCAGCTTCCAACTGAAGACGGCGCTCTGCCCAGGGCAGGCTTAGCAGCTAAATACAGTAATAGCTAGTTAATCCAGAAAGACATACTTGAGCAGTGGCAGTTGGTTCATGGCCACACTGGTAGATCTCAGGCTGTGTACCTCAGCTTTCTACTTTTTTGGTTAGAGTATTTCAGAGCTCCTGGGGCCAGCCATAGACTGAACTTTGGGACCATCTCCAGCAGACTTGAACCCATTCCTGCCCACCCAGAGCATTCAGATTGAGATCACCTGTATGCTGGGTCCACTCCTGGAGTCCCTGCAGGTTGTCATGTTCCTAGTCAGCTGGAGTGGCTTACTTACTCTGTCAAGGATTGGGTGAAGAGGAGGTTTGGGGGCTTGTTTGTTTGTTTGCTTGCTTATTTGGGTTTTCAACATTATCTCCCTCTGTAGCCCTGGCTGGCCTCTGTCTCCTGAGTACTGGGATCAAAGGTGTGTGCTACCACACCAGTTTTTGGTTTGTTTAGGAGACAGGGTCTCATTTGGCTCAGGCTGGCCTTGAACTTGCTCTTCGGTGTAGGGTGACCCTGAACTCTTGATCCTTCCGCTTCAGCTTCTCCGATGCCAGGATCTCAGGGATGTGCCCGCACACCATCTTTAGGTTTAGGAACTTGTGTGGAGTGTCATACTGTTTCCTTTAACCCCTCCAGTAGCCTAAGGGGTGGGCACTTTAGAGCGCGAGTTCAAGTGAGAGTCAGTGATTTGTCTAAAGTCTTGCTGTTAGTGTAAGGAAGAGTCTGAATTTGAAAATACATCTGCCACAATTCTTGAATCTTCTCTTGCTGAAACATGCTGCCTCTTAGAGTTGTGTGGCAAGAAGGTCTTATTTATTTAAGTTTTTTTCTTTTATTACTTAAACTCATTATAGAAAGTAAATACCAACTATAACCCTTTTCATGAATATTTTTATATTTTTATCTGGTAGGGGTAAAGGAACGAATGGCCTGGGCGTCATTAGTGTTTCACTGGAGTAGATTTTGTGTATGTGTGATCCTGGGGATTGAACTCAAGGTTGCCCATGCTAGATAAGCATTCTCCCACTAAGTTATATCTCCAGCTAGAATAGGTTTTGTCAAGTAAAGTAACTGCATGTTTTTTTGCTGATGAATTTTCAGTATATATAACTCTATATATACTGTATAAAGTCCTCATTATACCCATTTCTTCATTTGTTATATGAGGGTAATAATATCTACAGTAGGGATTTTTGTTGCTGTCCATGGTGTTTGGTTTTTTTTTTTGTTTTTGTTTTTTGTTTTGGTTTTTCAAGACAGGGTTTCTCTGTGTAGCTTTTGGAGCCTGTCCTAGAACTCACTTTGTAGACCAGGCTGGCCTTGAACTCACAGAGATCCTCCTGCCTCTGCCTCCCAAGTGCTGGGATTAAAGGCGTGCACCACCACTGCCCGGCTCCAAAAAAGTTCTTTGCAGTCCAGAATCACTCTGTACTCTGGAAAGTACTGGCATTCATCCCCCATCACCTCAAAACTTTTTCATGGACTTATAATTTCTCTAGAACTCTTGCTTCATTTCCTTTCTTGGTATACCCATACCAAACTCTACCCTGGCATCCTTCCAGCTGGTGGAGAATGGATGGCATTTCAGCAGCACACAGGTGCACGTGTACCCCTCAAGGGGTCCTTTGGGACTAAAGGGGTGGACTCATGGAAAGCACTAAAAAGGCCTGTCTGTAAGCACTAGCTGCTACTTTGTTTCTCTGTAACAGCCCTGGCTGTCCTGAAACTCACACTGTAGACCAGAACTCACAGAGATCCGCCTGCCTCTGCCTCCCAAGTACTGGGATTAGAGGTGTGCACCACCACCATCCAGCTAGTTGTTGTTTTTATTCTTTGGGAATTTAAACGGTTTTTACTTTCTGTTATGAATAATGATATAAATTAATAGCAGCGTTTAGAGATATTGTATGACTTTCTAGATTCTAGAGTCTAAGGGGGCTGAAGAGATGTCTCAACAGTTAAGAGCACATACAGGTCTTCCAGAGGGCCTGGATTCAAGTCTCAGCACTCATGTTAGGTGGTTCACAGCTGCCTGTAACTCCTCCAACTGTGTCTGTAGGGGGAGAGGGGCAGTCCTGACGGGGACACACACACACACACACACACACACACACACACACACACACACACGCACGCACACACGCACATGCACACAATTTTAAAAATCCTAGACTCTTAGAAGAGGTCTTGTTTGCCAGATGTGGTGACACATACTTATAATCCTAATACTTGGATCCCAACTCCAGATACATGGTGAGCTTCATGGCATCCTGGGCTATATTGTGAGACCCTGTCTCAAAATGAAAGCAAGCTGGCTTTGGTGGTGCATGCTTCTAATCAGCACTTGGGAAGTAGAAACAGGAGGATCAGGAGTTCAAGGCTAGCCTCTGCTATGATGTAAGTTCTAGGGAAATGTGGTAGATATGAGGTCCTGTCTCCAAAGAAGAGGAGGAGGAGGACGATGAAGGCCCTTGCTTAGGTCTGAGGATCCAGTTCTGTGGTCCAATATCAAATACTGTCCTTGTAAATTTCTTTTGAAAAGATTTGTGTATTTATTTTAAGTGAACATCTGAGTATATGTATGTGTACCAAATGAGTGCAAAGCCAAAAAGGCTGTTGAGTCCCCTAAAACTGGAGTTAGCTACCATTGGCAGTTGTAAGCTACCCAATGGGTGCTGGGAACTGAACCTGGGTTTTTTGCAAGAACAACAAGTGCTCTTAACCCCTGAACCGTCTCACCCCCCCCCCATATCCCTTTTTACCTGAGAACTAATAGCTGAAAAATAGCTTTTAATTTTTGTGTGTAAGGCCAAATTTTTCTTGTTATTAGTCATATCTTATGTTTGTCTGTTGTTGTTGTTTGAGACAGGGTCTCACTTTGTAGAGTGACCTCTGCCTCTCTAGTGCTAGAATTATAGGTGTGTGCCTCCACAGCCAGGTGCCAGCTCATTTACACATTTTGTGGTGTTTCACTTACAGGAAAAACCAACAGATAAAGGGCCTTAAAATATACCAGCACTTAGAAAACAGTTGGGTTGATCTTTGCTAATTAAAGGCCAGCCTGGTCTACATAGCGAATTCCAGGCCGGCTAGGGGAACGTCGTGAAACCCTGTCTCAAGAAAACGATGACATAAAAACAGGGGATGCAGCTGCGGGCCCAGGGGGAGGAAGACTGGCGTGGAACCGGAGTTCACGGTGACATTGCACAGTGAGATGACCTAGCAGGCTGTCTCTCTTTACCCTCCTATGGGGTTTGGAGGGGAGACGTGTTGAGACTCATCTGTGGCCTCGTCTCCGTCCAGAGCTTCCAGGTTTCTTGTCTCTGGGTCCTGGTGGCTGTGGTTACAGATGTGAAGTCTTCATGCCCAGTCGTTGTGCTTTTCAAAGAGGAGAGCTGGGGTAGTGAGCCTTGTGGTCTGGGGTGTGCATAAGTAGGCAATTGGGAAGGTGGAAGGACGGGGAGGAACGTCCGCTCCCTCACTGCCCAAGGCCTCCTGTCTCTTCAGGCTCCATCTGGAAAGCCACGCTAGCCCTGGCAGGTGTGGGTGTGGGGCTGGCTGAGGCCAGAGGGTGGCAGCACAACCCCAGAGATCCTGGGCCCGTGACTGGAGGTAGTTTGGGTCAGGTACCTGCCTGGGCGGACTCTCTCCTGCCTGCCTGCCTGCCTCTGAAGTCCTTATTTAGCTAACTTGAGTGTAGATGTGCTATCAGTTCCCTCTGAGAAGCCGGAGTGTTGAGCTGCTCCTCCAGGAGTCTAAGCAGCAGGCGACCTGTGCAGAGCACAGGTAGAGGCAGAGACCTCCGAGGCAGATTGTGTGACTGCACCACGTTACTGGGACCGTCTAAGCAGGCCCTGTGTGAAAGAACCTCTTGGTAGCTGTTGGTTTTTTCATGTTTTTGTTTTATGTGTGTGAGTGTTTTAACTTCATGAGTGTCTGTGCACAAGGTGCATGCAGTGCCTGTGGAGGCCAGAAGAGGGCACCAGATCCCCGAAAAAGAAAGAAATAGAAGGTTGTGAGCAACCGCGGGTGCCGGCAAGTGAACCCAGCTCCTCTGCAAGAGCAGCAAATGCTCTTAACCACTGAGCCGTCCCTCCAGTGAACTGCTTTCCTAATCATTCTTTATCAGTAAAAACTCAGGAGTCTGATATCAGGGTAAGGACCTGAGTGGTCAGAGAAATGGCGAATAAGTGGCCAGTGACTTTTTCTTTCCCCTCTCTCTGTCTCTCTCTGTCTCTGTCTCTCTGTCTCTCTCTCTCTGCCATCCCTGGAACCTACACGGTGGAAGAAAAGAACCAACTCCACATTGCTGTCCCTGACTATGGCATGCAAGCACACACAGGAGCACAGGATAAATTAAAAATAAACAAATATGTAATGATGAAGCTTAGCAGCTGGAGTTTCCTTCAGACAGGCCGGCGCAGCTTCCATGGCCACCAAGAGTGTGTCTAGTAACTCTTGGCTAGTGGCTCTCATGAGACCAGGGTCAAAGGATGAGCCTGAGCGCTCTGCTAGAACCAGCTCCCTCCTTGGCCTTCACCTTCTTTGTTACGGTGTCGTGGTGGCTGTGAAAAGGGAGCCAGGGCCTCTTGTAGGAGGCAGGAGATTGATCACTACATGTCTTGGGAAGGCTTTCCTGTTGTCCCTCGGGGAGGGTGACTGACGACGATGTTGTCTGACTCTTCCAGGTGAAGAAGGCATACAGACAAAAAGCACTTTCCTGCCACCCGGACAAAAATCCAGACAACCCCAGAGCAGGTGAGCCCCTCGAGGACCTGGGGAGGAAGGGGCCTGCCCACCTCACCTAGCCCTGTGTGTCTGTGCTGTGGGCTTGGCTTCACATGGTAGGGGTATCCAGTCGTGTCCTTGCCGTTCCCTGTCGGCCTGCCGTGTGCTGGTACTGGCCCCTCTGAAGTCTCCCCCGAGGAAGACAGGACCACCCCTGTCCAGCTCCATCCGTTCTCTCCTCTTGCTTTGTTTTTTCGCGTAGCGGAACTCTTCCACCAGCTTTCCCAGGCCTTGGAGGTGCTGACAGATGCTGCGGCCAGAGTAAGTGGCGCCTCCTTCAACTGAACTGTGCCCAGTGACAGAGACTGCTGTGGTCTAGAAAGCCCCAGTCTCGTGCATCTCGGGAGCCGAGCAGGGCCTGGCTCAACTGACTAGGGTGTGAGAGCCCTTGACCCTCTGCCCCCTGGTCCAGTACTTGCCGTCCGAGCCCCGGCGATCCTGATGACTCTGGGTTGAGGGCAGGAAGATTCCTTTTCTCTGGCTGACTCTGCTCTGTCATTCCCCTCCCCCCCCCCCATTCCCCAGGCTGCATATGACAAGGTGAGAAAAGCCAAGAAGCAGGCAGCAGAGAGGACCCAGAGGCTCGATGAGAAAAGGAAGAAGGTGAAGCTGGGTAGGTGACCGCTCGGGCTGGCCAGCCTTGGCTTCCCTGGGCCCTGGCCATCAGTCTCCCTCACCTTTCTTCTCGGGGCCTTTGCCCAGGTCCTGGCAAAACTGTTCGGGGAGGCTGGGTCCTAAAGGCACTCTCGGGAATGATATCAGTTACGGGGTTTACTATTACAGTTAAGAAATTAGGGCTGGGGATGTAGCTTGGGGGTTAAAAGCACTTGTTGCTCAGGTAGAGGACCTGGGTTCGATTCCTAGCAGCCACGTGACAGCTCACAGCTGCCTGGAACTCCAGTTGCAGGGATCTAATACTCTCTTCTGACACGTGCAGGTATCAGGCATGCAGGCAGGGCAGGCAGACGAAACACTCACACACACGAAAAAGTAACAGTAACTGTCTTTGAAGTCCAGAAGCTGCCTGAGTGGGCACTCCCACTGAGTGCCGTGAGTTCTCACCTCCAGGCTGCCTCCTTCCCACCCACTCCAGCCTCTTCCTGCTAAGCCTCCACTCTGGGAAGCTCCCCCAGAGCTCCAGGGAGCAAAATACAGCTCAGTTTTGTAAAGTATGTTTCACACTTCTTTGTTCAGTGTGTGAGTCTGCACGTGCCTGCCTTGGAGCACTAGTGTGGTCGGAAGACGCCTCGCAGGGGCCAGTTCTGTCCTTCCACCCCGTGGGTTCAGGAACCGAACTCAAGTCCTCACGCCTGGCAGCTAGAGACTCGGCCCGCGGAGTCATCTCACGGGCCCCAGTTCAATCATTTTTAATGAATTTACCAAACACACAAATGGGCCAGGGCCTAGCTTGGTGCTAGAACACTTGCTTAGCGTGGACAAGGCCAAACCTGGGATGAGAGGCAGGGGGATGCCAATTCCAGGTATTAAAGTAGGCAGAGAGGAGAGCAGTGAGCCCTGGGCCCGAGAGAAGGTTTGTACAGAGCTGCCTGGCACGGGCTTGGGGTGTGGGAGGAGTATACCAGCCCCCCTCTGCCTGTCTGAGGAGAGGCCGCTGGAACTGTGGCCACAGTGACGCTTGGCAGAGGAGAGTGAGGAAGGGAGACAGGGAGGACCTGAGACCAGTGATGGAGGCACCACCCAGGTCAGGCTGTGGTGCCAAACCACAGTGACAGAGAGAGGCTGGCAGCTCCACCCACGGGCATCTCTGACACAGGGCCCTGGGTGCTGACACGGCACCCACCTGTACTCTGCTCACTTGGTGGAGAGAACCTGCTTGGTCGGTGTGAGCGGTTTTAGCTCTTCCAGACCCATGCTGCTGGGCTGCAGCCCACACCTCTTCTCCGTGTGTCCTTCTGCGGTGTAATTTAGTAACTGGGTTTGTGTAGACACAGCAAGAGGACAGGTGGGGTTTGGTGCTGGTGCTGTTTGAGGTGTGGGGAGGCACCCGGAGCTGGGGCGGGCTCAGGCCGTAGTAGACCTGCAGACTAGAAATCGGATCATTCCACCCTTGTGCCTAGACTTGGAGGCCCGGGAGCGGCAGGCCCAGGCCCAGGGGAGTGAGGAAGAGGAGGAGAGCCGGAGTACCACAGCACTGGAGCAGGAGGTGAGCACCCAGACCCACTGGCCTGAGGGTCATCCAGCTGGAGGGGGAGGGACCTGAGTAGCCGCTGTGTTGGGAGAGCGTGCTCTTTCTGTCTTCTGTGGGAGCTGGGTGATTTGTGCCACCTACAGGTTGCTGAGCCCTAGCTCGCAGGTGGAACCTCCCAGGGACCTTTACAAGGTGAGCCAACCTGGAGCTGGAGCTGCACAGAATTGTCACCCCTCCGCTCCCCTGCCCCGCAGATCGCACGCCTTCGAGAAGAGGGTTCCCGTCAGTTGGAGGAGCAGCAAAGGCTGATCCAGGAGCAGATCCGCCAGGACCGTGAGCAGAGGCTGCGAGGTGAGGGCGCGCACTCTCCCGTGTCTCCTCCAGGGCAGTGCACCTCATGCTATTGATGGCCATGCCGACCACTTCATGGAGGGTTATAGAGCTTCCACCTGCCAGAACCCTGTGAATACCCCGTGGTGCGCCACAGCGTCCTACTCTGACACACCAGTTTGTGGGAGCCTGTGTGCTTTTTACAAGTCTCAGTCCCAAGCAGAGGGAAAAGGCCTTGGGGTACTTGGCCTCAGTGGAACTGAATGGTCTGTGTCTCAGCCCCTGGCTCCGACGACGATGTGTTCCCAGCTTTTCATTTGAGAGAGCTAACAGATGACCTTCAGGAAGTGGCTGAGCAGGCTACCCAGGGATGGGATGGGATTGTATCCAGCTTCTCCACCAAACCTTTTACCAGGGAGACCTTGGACTCTCTGAAATTTTACTTTTCTTCTTTTCCCAATATTTTTAGGAAGAACAGAAAATATTGAAGGCAAAGGAACCCCCAAACTAAAGGTGAGCCTGTGGGATCTGCAATCCCAGCACAGTCGTTCTCAGCAAGAACAGGCGCTTTCCTGTGGGAAACCAGCACCACTGTTGCGACCTTCCGGCATCCTCGGCAGGACCCTGGGACTGTCTCTCAGAGCCTGTCCCACGGTGGGGGGGGGGGGGGGGGCTGTAACAGTGGCTGGTGTGGGCAAGACATCCTCAGAAGCCCTTTGAGATGGGTTCTTTTCTTTTTTCTTTTTTTCTGAGACAGGGCTTCTCTGTGTAGCCCTGGCTGTCCCGGAACGCGCTCTGTAGACCAGGCTGGCCTCGAACTCAGAGATCTGCCTGCCTCTGTCTCTGAGTGCTGGGATTAAAGGTGTGCGCCACCATGTCCACTTGAGATGGCTTCTCATAGTGTACAAAGTGCCTCTAAGACTGATCATGCCGCCTCCCTCTCAGTTTCTACAGGCGGCGGCAAAGTGGATAGTCTAAGTTGCCAGAGCCTGGAGAGCGGCAGGCTCACGGGTAGGTCTGGTGTGGTTGACGGTGATGCTCTCTTTCTAGCTGAAGTGGAAGTGCGGGAAGGAGGATGAGTCCCAGGGTGGCTACTCCAGAGACGTCCTGCTGAGGCTCTTGCAGAAGGTACGCTCTGCTAACCCAGCCCCTCCCGTCATCTCGGATGCCCTGGACTTGATTGATGTTGCTGCCCACTCTTGTCTGTCTGGTCACCATGGGTCCGTTCTCTGTCACTTGAGTTAGCTTGTGCCCCTCTGGCCAGCTTCCCTTCCCCGCCTAAGCCTCGCCCTTTCCTCGAGGCTCAGGGTGTAGGGGTGTGCTGGGGAGAGGAGGTGGCTGTCTGGAACGAAGGCCCCTCCTCTTCCCTGCTCCCAGAGTGAGGCAGCTGGGCTGTGGACTCGGTGCTCTGCCCACCTCACCTTTACTGTCCCGTATACCTCAGGAAATGAGAACAACTAAATCTCTCCAGCCTTGCTTCCCTGGTCCCTTGTACTAACAATTCCGGGGTTGGATTGTGTCATAATGGGCCACGCTGTGTGTCCAGTTATACTTCCTCTCTTACCCCCGCAGTATGGAGAGGTTCTCAACCTGGTACTTTCCAGAAAGAAGGCAGGCAACGCCATAGTGGAGTTTGCAACTGTCAGGGCCGCGGTGAGTGCTGTGTGGGGATTGGGGGCCCCTGGCAAGTCCTGTCCTTCTGGACAGGGGCTCTGTATTACAGGCCCTCCCTCAGTATTACTGCCAGTGGGTCTTTAGGCCAGCTCGAGAGTTGGATCTCCCCAAAGGTCTCCTGGCTTCAAGAATGCTCTGACTTATTTCACTCTGGCTGGCTCCATACCGCACCCTCCCCCCTGCCCCGGCACGGCCTCCCCCCTGCCCCGGCCTGGCCTCCCCCCCCCCCCCCGCCCCCCCCGCCCCGAATGTTCTTTCTTGTTTCTCCAACTCAGAAGGTGTATCTCTTCCACTCTCCCACAAGAGCCCGAACTTGAGCATAGTGTTGTTTGCAGGCTGCTGAGGTTGCCTAGATCTGCTTGGAGGACTACAGTGTTGGTTTAGTCTTTCTGTGGGGGTAGAAAGAGCCCCTTAGAGCTGGGTCAGAGGGACAGAGACTGGATACTCTGTTTGGCAGGAGCTGGCCGTCAGAAATGAAGTGGGTCTGGTGGACAACCCTCTGAAGATTTCCTGGTTGGAGGGCCAGCCCCAGGGCACAGTGGACTTGAGTGACACAGGATTATCAAAGGTAAAAAGCCAGGAGTCACCCAGCTGGGTCTGCTTGTGGTCTGGGACCCTCTTCAGCTTCCACTTTCTCAGGCCCTTTCTTCCCAAGTCCAGATGAGAGTAAAATGGGGTGGGTGGGTTCACCAGCCCATGTAGGAGGGCTGACTCCCTGCTCATCCCTCTTCTCTCTGGGATACCAGAGGACCCTATCCTAGGTTCTTTCTTTTTCTCCCTTCCTTCCTTCCTTCCTTCCTTCCTTCCTTCCTTCCTTCCTTCCTTTCTTTTTTTTTTTTTTTTTTTTTTTTTTGAGACAGGGCTTCTCTGTGTAGTCCTGGCTGTCCTGGAACTCACTCTGTAGATCAGGCTGGCCTCGCACTCAGAGATCTGCCTGCCTCTGTCTCCCGAATGCTGAGATTACAGACATACACCACCACCTGGCAGTTTTTTCTTTTCTGTTTTTATTTGTCTTTTTCTGGCACTGGATCAAACCCAGGGTCCTGCTCATAATTAACCCCCATGCTACCACTGAAGTGCACCTTCAGAGCTACACAGTAGTTGGCCCACACCAGACATAGTGGCGCATGCCTCTAGTCCCAACTCTCGGTGATTTCTCTGAGTTCAGGGCCAGCCTGGCCTACAGAGTAAGTTCCAGGGCTACACAGAGAAACCCTGTTGAAAAATCAAAAAGAAAAGAAAACAGTTTGCCCTGTGTGCCCTTCCTGGGTGTTTCCTGTTGGAGCTCTCCTCCCTGCCCAGAGGGCTTCTGTCTGTTTGCTCTTGGTCGTGGGGTAAAGGATTTGGAGATTAGGCAACCTAGTGTGGGGTGAAGAGGCAGGTGTCTCCACGTCCCACTCCCACTGACTCTGACGAGCACACCTCCTCTAGAGAGAGCGTCATGTCCCATGTTGAACCTGCTGCTGCACTTGTGGCCAAGAGTGCACCTTCCTGCTCCCGTGGGCCCCGGGCCGCCTCCTCGTCCTTACAACTCCACAGAGGCTTGTGTTCACTCTGTCCTTCGTGGTCCTGGTTTTTAGCCTGACTGCAGAGGTTGGGGCGTGGGCTCCCAGTCACTCGGTTGGAGGGATGATTGCTTTGGAGGCAGGAGCTCCTGGCACTTCCCTCCTCTGAAACTGCCTGGGTACCTGCTGGCATGTCCAGGGTCTCTGAACTGCCTGGGTGCCTGCTGGCATGTCCAGGGTCTCTGAACTGCCTGGGTGCCTGCTGGCATGTCCAGGGTCTCTGCCTGGTTACCTGTCCCTATACCTGCCTGAGAGATTGGGAGCTTCTGGGGAGTGTCCTGTCTTAGTTACTTTGCTATCGCCGGAAGGCAGCTTACAAAGGAAAGCATTTAATTTGAGGACTCATGGTTCCAGAGGTTATAGAGTCCATGATCATCAGGGTAGGGGGTATGGCAGTAGGCAGGATGCTGGAGCAGTAGCTGAGAGCTTATCTGCTGAGATAAGCACAAGGCAGAGGGAGAGCTAACTGGGAATGACATGGGCTTTTGGAACCTCAAAGCCCACCCCCAGTGACACACCTCCTCCAGCAAGGCTGCACTTGCTAATCTTCCCCAAATAGTGCTGCCGACTAGGCACCAACATTCAAATGTAGATGAGTCTATGGGGGCCGTTCTCACTCAAACCACCACAGAGTCCCAGACCCTGGAGAGAGGAGGGACATGAACTGGTCTAGGCCAGCTCAGGATCTTGACTTAAAAGAAGCCTCTACCACCGGGCGGTGCTGGCGCACGCCTTTAATCCCAGCACTCAGGAGGCAGAGGCAGGCGCAGCTCTGTGAGTACTGAGGCCAGCCTGGGCTACAGAGAGAGTTCCAGGATAGTCAGAACTGTTACACGCAGAGAAACCCTGTCTCGAAAAACAAAAAACAAAACAAAAAGAAGCCTCTACCGTTCGGTTTCGGCACTCCACATTCCAGGTCACACTCTGTAGGTTGTATTAGAAAAACCTTTATTCATTGCCCCTGTAGGCAGAGGAGCCTCTCAGCTGGGCACGTCTGCACAGGAGCAGGACAGAGACCTCAGAGATGTGGCTTTGCGGAGGCAGGTTGGGCACAGCTTCCCTCTACCCTCCTTCACACTCGGAGTGGCTGGGGCCAGACTCACATGGCCCAGTGCTTCTGGTTCTGGATTCAGATGTGGCCAAACCCCAGACCTGGCTAGTAACGCAGTTGGCAGCGTTGGTCCGTTCAGGATGAGGCTGAACTCTGCAGGCCTGTTGGAGGATGCTGGAGCCTCTTGGTGCATGGTCCTTTCCTTGACCTAGTCATCCCCTCTGCTGGGAAGGAAGGCTGCTGTTTTCACAGCCCTTCCCAGAGGCCCCACACAGAATACTTGTGGGAGTTTCCAGAATACTCCTCTGCAAGCTGCTGATTCCTGGAGCTGCTTCCTCCCTCACAGGGATTGCTTGGGATCTGTGGGCAGCTTGAGTCTCATGCTCTCTATTTTGCTAATGGTTGTTGAGCATTTCCCCTGATTTCTCCTCTGCCGGCCTCACCTGCTCTGTCAGCCCCTCCTGCATTTCTTCCTTTCCTTATCCACACTTCTGACGTTTCCACACTAGTGTCTGGCCAGCACCAGCCAGTGGACTTGGTCTAACAATGTCAGTGTTTATGCTCTGTCGTCCAGTATGGTAGCCATGAATCAGGTGTGGCTGTTGATTTAAAATATGGCTCAGTGGGCTGGAGAGATGGCTCGTCAATTAAGAACACATACTGCTCTTCCAGAGGACCCGAGTCCAATTCCTAGCAATTCATATCAGGTGGCTCACAACTGCCTGTAACTCTAGCTCTGGGGGCATCTAACATCTTTGGCCTCTGCAGGCATCTGTGTATACTTGTGTGTGTGTGTGTGTGTGTGTGTGTGTGTGTGTGCGCGTGCGTGCGTACACAATTAAAAACAATTTTTAAAAACATCTTTAAAATGTGGCTAGAGGGCTGGCATGTGGCTCGTTTTGGTGGAGTACTTGCTCAGCATGCATGAAGTCCTGGGTTTGATCACCAGCACCACCTAAGGAACTGGGTGTGGTGACACACGCCTGTAATCCCAGCACGCAGGAGGTGGAAATAGGAGGGTCAGAAGTCTAAGGCCACCCTCACTACATTAGAGACCTTATCTCAAAAACAAACAAAAATTGGCTAGGGTGAAAAGAAACTGAATTTATCTATCTTTCTCCCTTCCTTCCTTCCTTCCTTCCTTCCTTCCTTCCTTCCTTCCTTCCTTCCTTCCTTCCTTCCTTCCTTCCTTCCTTCCTTCCTTCCTCCCTCCCTCCCTCCCTCCCTCCCTCCCTCCCTTCCTTCCTTCCTTCCTTCCTTCCGTGTGTGCACAAGTGGAGGTCAGAGGTTGATGTTAGGTATCTTCCTTGATTGCTTCCCACGTTTTATTACTGACGCAGAGGCTCTTGCTGGACCTGGAGTCTGCCAATCTGACTAGTCTAGCCAGCCAGCCTGCCCGGGGACCCCTGGTGTCTGCATCCTGCACGCTGGATTGCAGGTGGGCCGGCACCCCTGCCCAGCTCCTCTCTGTGGGTACTGGAGGTCTGAACTCAGGCCTTCCTGCTTGTGTAGCAGACACTTTACCCACTGAGCTGGTTCTCTAGCCTCTGGAACTGAACTTTCAATTGTTTGTACTTCAGTTAAATCAATCCCATGAAGTAAGTGGTAAGTGTCTGGCCTCCCCTCTCTCCTCTTAGTCTCAGTTAGATTCTTCTTCTTGACGTGTCCTGTGATCTCTCTGTTGGTGGTGGCTTTTAGAGCAGCCCAGTCCGAGTCCTGCTCCCTGACTCACCCCATGCCACCCTGTCTCCACTGACCTCTGACCGGTTCCTGTGGTTGCAGGTGTGGTTTCCTTTTCCAGACCTTTCCAGCTTCCTTCAGGGCGCCTGCCAGAAAGTGACCCCATAGATTCCCAGCCGGTGTTGGTCCCTTCACTCTGGGTGCCTTGAAGGACTGGTCAGCAGCCAGAGGGCAGGCTGAACTGTGGCTTCTGTCTCCACCTGCTCCTTAATCCACACTGTGTCTTCCTTCCCTGGGTCCCCAGGCTCCAGTCACCCCAGTTCTCTCTGCCCTCACCAGGGCAGAGAGTCAGAAGTGGGGCTCACCAGGGAACTGCTCCCTTAGCATCTCTAGAACTTCCTCCAGAAGTGAAATTCCCAGGTCCACTTTGAAGGAAAAGAAAGGGTCGTTGAGGTCCGGAGTAGGTGTCCTCGGGAAATGGGGAGTGTCCACAAGGTCCTCCTCTGAGCCCCGGTGGAAAGGGCCTGTCAGGGAGATTGCTGAGGGCAGGGTGGCCGAGTAGGCAGCTGTGTAGGCTGCTGGGGGCTCCAGAATGTTGGGGCAACTGGAGCTCTCTCTGTAGAGACGCGGGGGCTTGGGTGGGGCCAGCAGGGTGGCTCGGGGATGCTCATCCCCCCACAAGGGCAGACGCCGGCCATCTGGCCTCCCTCGCAGTTCCCGGATGACCTCTCGGTTGCTGTACTCTTCATGGTCACCAGCAGCAGTGCTGGCCTGGCTGAGTATGCTGCCCTGCCGCCGGAGTCGGGGCCGCGGCCGCCCCAGGGTTAGTCTCTTGAAGAAGGAGGCATTGCGGAAGGAACCTTTCCGCCAAGTCTCCATGGACCTCCTCAGTCAGCCGGCAGGTCTGGCATCTGAGAAGCCCCACAGAGGGGCTCAGCAGCAGCTGGTGACCATTTCCTAGAGTGCTGGAGGCCAGGAACCAGGGAGCCACCCCTCAAGGGCTAGCGGCCGAGGCTGTGGGTTTCTGCTCAGTGTGGTCCTTTGTCTTGTTGCGTCTTGGATCACGGTGAGACAGGACTAGCAGGAGGGAGATTGTGTCTGGGAGATCCGAGTGCTGGGAGGGGGTTCCCACCTGGGTAAGAGTGGCCTGGTTACTTGATCGGCATGTGGAAAAAACCAAAGGAAGTGGCAGCGGTACTTACAGAGCAGAGCAGGATGCCACGGGGCTGAGGGCCTGGTGGGCAGGGCTGGACCCCCGGAGGGAGCATGCACTCCTTCTAGAGGCAGGCAGCAGCTGGCCCGTCCCTGTCCCCGTCTCAGGTGGTTCCTGGCGTGTGCCGATCTCCTGGCCGGTGTAGGACTGTGCCCTCTGCCAGCATCTGGGGACTCTGATTAGTGGCTTGGCTGTTGTGCCAGCGTGTGGTAGAGATGTTTTCTTTTCAGCTGACTCAGTCAGGTGGGAAGCTGGTTTCATGCTCTGAGGTAATTGCAGCATCCGCAGGCTGGGATTGGGGCAGCTGTGACCAACACCCCAGGGCAGT
Organism: Peromyscus maniculatus bairdii; assembly: GCF_049852395.1. Classification (NCBI taxonomy): domain Eukaryota; kingdom Metazoa; phylum Chordata; class Mammalia; order Rodentia; family Cricetidae; genus Peromyscus; species Peromyscus maniculatus. The sequence continues at coordinate 96,815,129 of NC_134855.1, read as the reverse complement.
GGGACGCTTCAGATTCCTCTGGGGACTGGTCTGGGGACAGCCCTGCCTGGTGCGTCACCAGGTTACTTCCTTTCTAGTCAAAGCCACCACCGCCGTGACCCCGCAGGCCTGTCTGGCTCCCTAGCCCCAGCTGTCTCTGGGAAGAGCCCAGGGAGGCAGTAGAAAAGTTGAAAGGCAACTTTTGGAGCAGTTGTCGGGGAAGGAAGAGAGGAGGCCTGCCGGTGTGGGTGACTCAGCCCCTGGGCTGGCTGACAGGCCCTCATTAGCCAGGCCACAGGAATGGAGGGGAAGGATGTGGAGGGTGTGTTAACAGGGAGCAGCCCCATGCCTGTAAAGGGCTTGCTCCTCCCGGGGTGCTGGGGGCATGCCAGCGGTGACTTGAAGTCGTCCTCGAGGTAGAGCAGTACGAACTGGGGGAGGGGCAGTGCCCTCCGCACAGCCGGGACATCAGTGTGGCCGCTCAGCTTTTCAGTCTCCTCTTCACCCCACAAGGCCAGCACCCCACTGCTCCTGTGGTGCTCGGTCCTTTCTCTCGGGCTTGTGCGCCTCATCTGGGGACCCCCTTGTGGAGGGGTCCAGGACGTACGTGTGAGGCTGCTGTGGATTGCCAGTGGTGGCGGGGAGGCTGTCTGGTAAGGGCTCTCTCTTCCTAGGGGTGGGGGAGGTGTAAGGACAGGGGGGCCAGACTGGGTATCACTTCCTGTTTACCTGCACCCCCGACTACAAACAAGTTAGCCAGGGCCGGGCAGCCCAACTTGAGCCACTCCCGCGTTATTTCCTGGGTCGCTGACTTCCCAGCCCTCTGCGGTGGGAGGGCACCAGTGCGGCTGCCCCCAGCAGGGGTCCACGGCCCTTTTGTTGCAGATGGGCCACCACACTTGCCAACGCTGCCCTGCCTTGCCTCTGTGCCCACCCCCCTGGCTGTCCCACCCTCTGTCAGCTGTAGGGTCGTATGTGGTACACAGCTCCAGCTGTGCTAAGGGAGGAAGGGTCTGAGTCATCCCGTTGGCCCTGACAGACTGTGGGCTGCTTCACTTCACAGCCTTGGCCCCTTGGCGGCTGCCTGTTGTCCTTGGGGTACTAACGTGTACCCCTCCTCGGTCCCCTGCATGGCTAGCAAGATCATAAAGAAAGCCACGGGCCCTACACTAGCCTGGCTTTGTGTCTTAGGAGGCAAGCTGGACTCGGCTAGCTTTTCTCATCCAGAGTGGGGCCCTTTGAGGCTGTGCACGCCCCCTTGTGGACTCTCAGCAGGAGCCAGACCACAGCAGGTGGGGGTGCTCTGGTGTGTCCAGCTGCAGAGCCTGGGGACCCCTGCACCTCAGACATCTTCCTGTGCTGGATCCCTGCCAGGCTGAAGCCATGGTGGAGAGAGAGTGAGGAAGTGAAGTGGAGGACCAGGCCAGCGCACGGGGAAGTGATTCACGAGCAGGATGTAGATAGTTGGGGCGTCCTGGGTAAAGGGAGACTGGGGGAGCTGATGGAGAAGCAGCCTGGGAGCACAGGCCTGCTTTCTCTGAAGGCTCCTGGAGGAGTTGGAATCCAAGATGTCTGGGTCCTCCCTTTGCCCTTTTTTAGACTTGGCTCTATCTGGGCCCTAGACTGAGTCTCTCATCTGTGGGGCTGGGTCCCGCCAGTCTGATTTCTCTGTCCCTTCTGTCCCCAGGGCTCAGTGGTGTCAGAAAGGGACTACGAGAGTCTTGTCATGATGCGCATGCGCCAGGCAGCTGAGCGCCAGCAGCTGATCGCCCAGATGCAGCAGGAAGATGAGGGGCAGCCCACGTAGCCCCAGCTCCGGCTCCCCCACCCCACACCCTTTTCTGAATCATCACCAATAAACTTTTTTAAAAAAAAAAGTCTACTTTTCTTCGTCTTGAGCTGGGCTTTATCTGAGAGGGCTTCACTCAGGCCAAGGGCTTCATCCATGGATAGGGACAGAGCAGTAAAGAATGTCGCATTTCAAGAGTCATTACACAACAAAGCTGAGGAACATCCATCCACTCATGAGCATTTTATTGGCTTGGACTAGCTGTGCAGGATCCAGGGAGTGTTCTCTGGGTAGCCTGCCTTCAGCACATGGCCTAGAGCAAGAGCCAGGGTCAGGCCTCTAGCTGTGGGAGCTGAAAGCACCAGGAGAAGGCCTGCTGTGCCCAGCCGACTGGAGCAGGGTTCCTTAGGCCATTCACAGCCCATCGGTGTTGGACGAGGAAGCGGACAGGAAAGTGGGCGGGGCGGACAATGTTGCAAGGATCGGGGGTCAGGGCACATGGTGGTCACACCGGTCAGCTCCCCCAGGTCAGCCCTTGTGCAGGCACCACACCAGCGTCTGGCCCACCCCCGTCATGCTCAGCACACGGAAGCCCTTGAGTTCCAGCTTGTCCAGGACTATGCGAGGAGGGTCATTGACATAGTATTCATAACTGTGAAGAAACCAGGAGAGCGGCGTGAGGAGACAGACACCGCGCAGGTACCTCCCCAAAGCTGGGGTCTCCTCAGAGCCTGGCCTGTCTGCTGGGCGCTTGCCTGCTGAGAGGCTAAGTGCTCATTCTCTGTTCTGCCCCTTGCTGCACACTTGGTTTTATTCTCCCCAGTCTGACGAAGGTGCCATTACTGATCCGTTTGATAGGTGAGGAAACAGGATAGCCTCAGAGCTGCTGTGTGTTAGTCTAAGCACCCCACTAGGCTGTCTGCCCTCCTCAGGAACTCAGGCCTCTCTCTAGCTGCCCTGCAGTCCTGGAGCAGCAAATCAGGTCAGCACCTGGATCCATGGGTCCTTTGCTGGTGCAGAAAGCTTGATTTCCCTTGAGTTATAAAGAACATGAGGCGGCCGGGTGGTGGTGGCACACGCCTTTAATCCCAGCACTCAGGAAGCAGAGGCCAGGCTGGTCTACAGAATGAGTTCCAGGAAAGGCATAAAGCTACACAGAGAAACTGTCTCAAAAAACCAAAAAAAAAAAAAAAAAAAAAGAACATGAAGCGGATAAGGGACCCAAACCCCAAGCTTGGCATCCTGAAGCAGATGAGGAAAGAGATGGAATTGGCTCCTCCCTGCTTTGATCAGGGGCTGGGATCTGATTGTCTTCTCTTCCCTTTTTGCACTTGGGACTGGCAATTCTGAGGATCAGTGAACCCACTTGGTGTCCCCCGCCCCCAGTAGGGAAGGTGTGTTGGTTTGGATGAGTGGTCCCCACAGGCTTGTATAATTGAATGTTTGGTCCTGTTTGGGGAAGCATTGGAAACTGTGGCCTTGTTGGAGGAGGTGTGTCACTGGAGGTGGCCTTTTAGTTCTCAAAAGGCCACTCCAGGCCTAGGGTCTCTGCCTCCTGCTTGTGGATCAGATGTGAGCTCTCCACTACTGCTCCAGTGCCATGCCTGTCTGCGTGCCTGCTGCCATGCGCCCCGCCATGACGGTCATGGGCCCACTCAATGCAAGTCCCCAGTTAAATGCTTTCCTTTATAAGTTACTGTGGTGGCTTGAATGAAGAGTGCCCAAAGGCTCATATATTTGAATGCTTAGTTACCAGGGAGCGGAACTGTTTGAGAAGGATTGGGAGGTATGGCCTTGGAGGAAGTGTGTCACTGGGTGTGGGCTCTGACGTTTCAAAAGCCAGTGCCCAGCCCAGTGTCTCTCTCTCGACTGCTGCCTGCAAATCAGGATATAAAGCTCTCAGCTACTGCTCAGCACCTGCCTTCATGGTGCCTTCTCCCCACCGTGATCATCATGGACTTGTCCCCTAAAACTGTAAGCAAGTCCTTAATCAAATGCTTTCTAAGAGTTGTCTTGGGTCACGCTGTCTCTTCACAGCAGTAGAAGTCTAAGACAGTTGCCTTGGTCATGGTGTCCATAGCAACCGAACACTAGGACATAGGGTGGGGAAGCGGAAAGGGAAGTGGTGGTGTTTAGACACAGATGATGTGGAGGATGCTGAGGGAAACGGCCAAATGCCAGGCAGCCAGGAGCTGGAAGGAGGCCCTGGGTGTCCTGCTCTATTTCTGGGGCTGGGCTCTGGGACTCAACCAGCCCTTAAAGCCAAAGTTTGTCTTTGCTGATGGGATCCACTTTAGAGCAGAAAGGACAAGGCAAGAACAGCTCGTTCCCAGAGCCCCAGACTCAAGACAGGCTATCCTAGACTTCCACTAAAGATGAGCTGCTTTGGGAAGGAAGGCTAGGGGCTTGTGGGAAACTCCCTCGCTCGGCTTAGAGCCCTGTGGGGGACTAGAGATGAAAGCAAGCCCTGCAAGTGGCTTGGTTGTGAAAAGAGCAAGGCTTGATGGGTGTGTAAAGGGCAAGGCTTGATGGTTGTGCAAAAGGCAAGACTTGATGGTCATGTGAAGGGCAAGGCTTGATGGTCGTGTGAAGGGCAATGCTTGATGGTCCTGTGAAGGGCAAGGCAGGAGGAGGCACTGGGAGGGAGAAGGAAGATGCTGGAGGGTACCACTTCTTACAAGTTGTTTCCCAGGACACTTCTCTTTGAGGCTCCCAGGTGCTGCATCAGCTCCGGGTCCGAATGCTCATCACCCACCATGGTGGGGCCCACCTCCTGCAAGGTAAGCCACAGTAGCTGCTTAGCTGGTGCCGGGCCACAGTGGGCAGTCCTCCTCCTCCTTCTCCCCTCTCCACGGCCCTGAGGAAGCCATAGGTCAGTGGAGGAGGGGCACAGCTAAGAGGGGAGCAGGGTGGGTCCTCCCTGACTTCCTAGACTGCTGCCTATTGGCACCTCCAGGCCAGATGCCACCAGCCATGTTTCCTGTGTATTGGCATCACCTGGAGAATGGAAGAAACGAAAACACCTGTCCACGTGAGAATTTATATACAGGCATGCAAACTTGCCAATTTATAACCACTACCAAAATGAAAAACAAAACAAAAACCCATTGTATGTCCCTATATATGAACTATATATATGTAGTTCCTGTAGCAGAACTGCCCATAACAGCCAAAAGGTGGGGACACCTTGCAATGCTTGTCAGTTGATGAGCACAGAAGTAAAATGTGGCAAGTCTTAGCTAGGCTGTGGTGGCGCACACCTTTAATCCCAGCACTCGGGAGGCAGAGGCAGGCGGATCTCTGTGAGTTTGAGGCCAGCCTGGTCTACAGAGTGAGATCCAGGACAGGCTCCAAAGCTACACAGAGAAACCCTGTCTCAGAAAAAAAAAAAAAAAAAAAGAAAGAAAGAAAAAAGTGGCAAGCCTGTAATTCCAATAGGAAAAAGGCAGTGAAGAGAGGAGGAAGCTAGCTTGAAGGGCAGCCTGGGCTACAAGGTGAGACTATTGTTTAAAAAAAAAGGGGGGGGGGAAGCTGGAGAGATGGCTCAGCGGTTAAGAGCACTGGCTGTTCTTCCAAAGGTCCTGAGTTCAATTCCCAGCAACCACATGGTGGCTCACAACCATCTATAATGAGATCTGGTTCCCTCTTCTAGCCTGGAGGCATACACACAGGCAGAACATTATATACACAATAAATAAATAAATCTTAAAAAAAAAAAAAAAAAGGGTGGTGTAGCCTTACGATCGACTCCTATTCGGCAGGAAAGACATCCTGAGACATGAGAGGGCATCAATGGACTTTGAAAACATGGACATGAAAGCAGCCAGGCCCGGGAGAACACACAGACAAATGTAAAGTTAGTAGCTAAAGCTCATGGACACATGTTAAATTGATTCTAGTGATGGTGCACATCTCTGAATACACTAAAAACAGAAACCCTCACACACATTAAATTGTGTGCTTTCAACCAATGAATGCTTTGGTTGCATTGCTTATCAATAAAACTATAATTTCAGAGAGCCAAGCCTGGTGGGACATGCCTGTAATCGCAGCACTTGAGAAACAAGACCAGCCTCCAATCATAACAAATTTGAGGCCAGTCTAGACTACATGAAGAAGAAAGAAAAAAAAGATAAGAATTAAAAGAAGAATTACTATTTGAGGGGGACATTTCCAAGCTTGGATTCCCACATTCTCCGGAGTTTCTGAAGGTCTGGGAAAATGCCCAGCAATCCATATTTTAACAACTGTACAGGTTCTCAAATCTCGGGCACTGCCAAGACTGCTCCTGCTCTATGATGAGCCCACCCTTCCTGCTTCATCCTGTGGGAGCTATAGGCATGCACCCAGGGCTGGAACCCTGGAAGAGAGCGCGCCCTGCTGTTTAGCTGGGGGAGGGTATTGTTGGAGGCTTTTTGCTCTTTTAGGGGGCCCGCCAACCCAGCTCCCAAATAAATCCACACATGGAGGCTTTTTCTTAATTACGAATGCCTGGCCTTAGCTTGGGTTAGTTTCTAGCCAGCTTTTCTATGCTTTAGATTATCCCGTCTGCCTTTTGCCTCTGCGCTTTTCCTTTTCTATTCCTTTCTTTGTTTCTTACTCTGTGGCTTGCTATGTAGCTGTGTAGCTGGGTGGCTAGCCCCTGGAGTCCTCCTCCTTCTCTGGTTCCTAGATCTCCCCTGGACTTCCAGATTTCTCCTTCTATATATTCTCTCTGCCTGCCAGCCCTGCCTATCCTTTCTCCTGCCTAGCTATTGGCCGTTCTGTTCGTTATTAAAGACCATCAGGTGTTTTACACAGGCACGGTAACACAGCTTCACAGAGTTAAACAAATGCAACATAAACAAAAGTAACACACCTTAAAATAATATTCTACTACAGGAGGGGGCATCATGTATCCTTTGAAAGTTACAAATGGCTTCTGAGGCATCCAGTACAGTACCTTTCCCCAACTCCCAGGTGAGGAAGCTGCACCGAAGGATGACCTCAGACTCCCGCAGATTCCCGCGTGGTGCTCTCCCGAGGTCGCCTTTAGCCCGCTCCTCCCTCTCAAGCTCGGAGTTCTTTCTGCGCCCCAGAACTAGCCCTGCCTTTGCCTTCGTTCGGGCCCTGGCTGCAGCACTTGTGAACCGGTCGTTGGTGTCCCCGCGGAGCTCCCCGCCCACCCAGCCGCCTGACTCTACTCAGTGTCCGCGCCGCGGGGGGGCGTGGCGGGGGGGGGGTTGCCGGGGCCACCAGGGACTGTCGCAGTCACCCACGCCGGATACTCACCATGCGGATCTGGGTGCTGATGAGCAGGTAGGGCATGGTGCGTGGCTGGGGTGGCCCGTGACCACAGTCCCGTTACTCCCTTCTCTGGCCGCGGGCGGCGCTTGGCGGCGGTGCGGCCACCGCGCGGGCCAATCAGGAGCGCGCGTCGCGGTCCCGCCGCCCGGGAGATCAGGAGGCGGGTGTGTCCGGGTGGACTCCACCAGCTGCTGTGGCCGTGGCGGCCAGGGCTCCTGTCGCCCCTTTGCCCTCTTCCAGCAACACCTCCACGCGCAGGCTCCAAAGTCCTGCGGATGCCTGCTGGTTCCCGCCTGTCCCTACAGTGGTGCAGGGCGAAAACTGCGCTGTGGACCCGGCTGCAGCCAAAGGGACGCGGGGACTGTGTGTCTTTACCAGGACGCGTCCCCGGAGAACTTAAGTGCACGGGGCTAGGCTAGACGCGAGTGTCAGGTCCTTGCGCCGTCCCGCGTCCCGGGCTCTGTCATTTTCAGTGTGGCTGAGGGTCGGTCCTTGCACGCCTTTGGCCCTGTACATCAAGTCTGTGAAGCACCCGCGCGCTTGGCTGGGCTCCAGTCCGCCAGTCCTTTGGGCGCGGAACCCGGTCCTCCTGCGGGGAGCCGAGAGCACGCGCGGATCACAGGGTAGCACCTGGGGCAGAGACGAAGCGATCCCTGAACCTGATACCCAAGGGAGGGCGTCGAGTTCACAGGCAACTGGTCCACGCCCTCATCTAGATGCACCAGAAGCTGACAGTTCAACATTCCTCAAACGACACGTTATGATTGATTCCCTAAAAAGCTAAGCAGAGCAAAACACGCTGGAACACCCCCGCCCCCGGCCTGGAAACCTGCACTTCTTACCTAACTGGTCTAATTTATTTATATCGTCCCTTCCTGCCCGGGACCAGCTCTCTCAATATCAACGATTTAACTTAGAGGAATAAGGCACATCCATGTTTAGAGCTCAACCCCCAGTATTGGGAGGGAAAAAAGAAAAGCCTCATCATAGGACCTATAAAGAACTCCCACAGGGGCGGGCATGTAGCTAAGCTGGCGCAATGGTTCACGGAGTTCGATCCCCAGCAGCACACGAGGCAGGGTGGGGCTTGACACCGCCGCCGCGCCTTGGGGACTGTGAGCTAGAGTCTGTCTACCCTAAGTAGTTGTTGTCAGAGTATTTTATCACAGCAACAGGAAGGAAACCAGGGGCGGGGGAGTGGGGAGAGACAGACAGGCAGACAGAGGCAGAGAGAGACACACAGAGACACAGAGACACACAGAGAGAGACAGAGAGATGCGGAGGGAGGGAGGAATCTGTCTCAACCACAAACCAAGATCAAATAAGCAAAAACAAACACAAAGCCCACACACCAACAACAGAAAGAACCAATAGGAACAACAACAACAGCAACCGACTTGCCTAGGCACTTCATGAAAGAAGACACGGAAATGATTGATAAGCTTATAACCAGATCCTCAAAACCTTTAGGAGTCCTAGAAATGCAACGTATTTACCATGAGTCTGTGTCTTCACGTGCCTTGTCATGACTCACTCGGGAAGGTCTTAAACGATTTTCAGGAGTTGGTTCTCTCCTCCCACAATGTGGGTCCCAGGGATCAAATTCAAGTTGTCAGGCTTGGCAGCCAGTATCTTACCCACCGAGCCGTCTCCACGGCCCCTAAACCTCAATTGTTTGTTTGTTTGTTTGTTTTGGGTTTTGTTGTTGTTATTTTGAGACAGGGTTTCTCAATGTAGTTTTGGTGCCTGTCCTGGATCTCGCTCTGTAGACCAGGCTGGCCTCAAACTCACAAAGATCCACCTGGCTCTGCCTCCCCAGTGCTGGGTTTAAAGGCATGCGCCACCACTGCCCAGCCTAAACTTCAATTTTAAACTACCAGATACTGCCCTACAGATAAGAAAGAAAAGAAAAAACTTAAAATTTGTAAGACTTCCAGGTGTGTGGTTCACAGCGGTGGTTCCAGCTACTTCAGAGACTGAGAGAAGAGAAACACTTGAACTTGGAAATTAAACACCAACCAGGACAACAGAGTGAGATTCCATGGGGTTGAGGGGAAGGGGACTCACGTCTAAGCCTAGCACTCAGGAGACAGGATTGCTTCAAGGTCAATACCAGCCTATGACACAGTGTGAATATTGTCTCAAAAAAGGCCCCCCTGTCCCACAGGACTAGAGAGTGGGCTCGGAAGTCAGGAAAACCTGCTGGTCTTCCAGGGGCCCCTAGTTCAGTTCCCAGCACCCATATCAGGCGTGACTTACAACTGCCGGTAACTCCAGATCCAGGGGAGCCAATGTCCTCTTCTGGCTTCCACAGGCACCTGTACACTCACCTGCTTAAGGTCGGGCCGTGTGACAGCTGAAAACACTTCCGTTGAGATCACAGATTGTGACTGATAGTCAAATTCGCCCCTTGTGACAAAACCAAACCTCCCTAGATAAACTTTAAAGCCCGGGTGACGTACACCTGTAACCCCAGCACTCAGCAGGCTGAGTCTTGGGGACGGAATTTGAGGCCAGTCTAGGTCACCTCGCCCTGAACATGCTTGATCTCATCTCAGAAGCTAATCAGTCAGGTCTGGTTAATGCTTGGATGTCGGAGGACAGCCCGGGCTACATGGTGAAAACCTATCTAAAAACAAAGCAAAATTTACATAAAAATCAGAGGTATGTACAACTAAACAATATTTTGTTTTGTGATTTAAGACACAAAAGCGGGGTCTGGAGAGATGGCTCAGCGGTTAAGAGCACTGACTGCTCTTCCAGAGGACCTGAGTTCAGTTCCCAGCAACCACATAGTGGCTCACAACCATCTGTAATGAGATCTGGCGCCCTCTTCAGAATTAAAAAAAAAAACAAAAAAAACCACAAAAGTGTCAATTTAAGCTTAGAAGGTACAAGCATTATTTGGGGGTATTGGGAACTGCAGTTTGGGAGACACAGGTTTAGAAGGCCGAGTCAGTGTTCCAAAGCAAGCAGGGAAAGTGAAACAGTGTGAGAAAAAGGTCTCAACTCATTACACCATAATCATGTTAGTCAGCTTCATCTTACTGTAATGAAATACCTGAGGTACTTAAAGGGAAAAGGTCCCGAATTCAGGAGGTAGAAGGATGAAGGACAGGGAACTGAGGCAGGCCTGGGCTACATAGAAAGAATGTCTCCAAAAAACAAAACAAACCCCCAAACCAACCAAACAACAACAAAAACTGGCTTAGCAGGGAAGAGCGTGATTGGTTGCTGTGGAGTCACGAGAACATTAGTTCGGATCCCAGGACCTATATTACCAGCTAGATATCTCCACTAATGCCCGGGACGGAACCCAGCTTCGAGGAGGGCAGGGGCAGGACCACCACTGGTCTTGGATACATCAGGTCAGGGAGAGACTGCCTCAAAGAGACAAGTGGCTTATAACAAAGGACACTCAGTGCCTGCCTCTGGCCTCCATGAGTGTACACATGCACACACACACACACACACACACACACACACACACACACACAGCCTAACTAGAGAAAGAACATTTTGACTAGCTGTGGACTCCCACCTCAAGATCAGGTAGCTCCATCACGCTTCCCTTCAGGCAAGGTCAGTGCACCTTGGCAGGAGCATGTGGGTGGGATGAAGTACCCGGAATCCAGGCAGCAGGAGACAGACTGAGGCTGGGGTCTTCTGGTCTTCACAGGGGCTTGCCCCTAGTGACTGAAGACCTTCCCCAGGCCCCACCTTCTAAAGCATCACTACTTCCCAGTAATACCACCCTCTACTCTAGATCAAGTCATTGATACATAGACATTTGAGGAACACTCAACCAAATTGTAGCCATAACTGAAATTGTTAATCTCAGCACTTGGCAAGAGGATCACCTTGACTTCAAGGTCAGCCTAGGCTGCAAAGTGAGATCCTATTTTTTTTTAAAAAAAAAAAGAACAGAAGATAGATAGGTAAACTAACAATTACTTAAAGAGAAACCACCCCTGAAGCTGAGAAAGAATGTGGAAGCTGTTTGACGTGGACCTCATGACCCACAGAGCTGAGACCTTCATGAACCAATGGAAATCTCTGAAGCAGGAGTCCAGCTGCCTCCTGATAACCATCTTGAATCTCTGGGCATGCTGTAATTATCTGGTTGTCTCAGAGGCCTGCCGCTGAAGGGTGGGGTTCAAGTTCTTAAGCAGGAGCCTGAGACGTGCTGAAGCCGTGAGCCCTTAATGGCATCCTGACTTCATTTGGAAAGCCTCTCCTTCACTGAGCCCTCTCCCCTTCCCCCATCTCCCCTCCTCTCATTCCTCCCTCCCTCTATCCCTTCCCCTCCCCCTCTCTCACCTCTCTCTGTCTCCATGTAGAGGATCACCTTAGGTAGCCCAGGATATCCCAGAACTTGCAATCTTCCTGCCTTAGCCTCTAGTGCTAAAATTATAGTTACGAGTCGAAAGAGTCTGGCTTGAAAGGGTCCTTCAGCGTTGCCTCCATAGTGGTGTTCCTTTTATTCTTCCAAAATATGTTGTCAGATTAAAAAAAGAACAGACAGGATAGGTAGGTATACTATCCAGGGAGCCATTACCTCTGAGAGAGAAGGGAAATTGGGGATGGGGGGCACTTATGGATTTATTTGTTAGGGTTTTTTTTGTTTTTCTTTCTTCTCTCTCCCTCCCTCCCTCCCTCCCTCCCTTCCTCCCTCCCTTCCTTTTCTTCTCCTTCTCCTTCTTCTTTCTTTCTTTCTTTCTTTCTTTCTTTCTTTCTTTCTTTCTTTCTTTCTTTCTTTCTTTCTTTTTTTTTTTTTTTTTTTTAGGCGAGGTCTCACTTTGTAGCTCAGGAAGCCCTGGAGCTCATTATGTAGTCAGGCTAGCTTTGAAGTCTTAGTAATCCTTCTGCCTCAGGCTCCCAAATCCTGAGATAACAAGAGTGAGATGGTTTATGTAATGCTGGGATCAAACTCAGGGCTTTATGCATATTAAGCAGTCCCTCCACCTAAGGACTGAGTCCTAAAAATAAGAACATGGTGTGTGTGTGTGTGTGTGTGTGTGTGTGTGTGTGTGTGTGTGTGTGTGTATCGTGTGTATCTATGTATTTATGTGGGCATTACACATGTGTTTAGAGGCTAGAGGTCAATGCTGGATGTCTGGGGTTATAGGTGTGCTTGGGATGTTGACTTGTCCGGGGACATTCTGGCATCCAAACCCCTCCTCATGATTGTACTGCAAGCATTATTTACCCGTGGGCTACCTTTCCAGTTCATCCACCTTATCCAATTGGCCAATGAGTCCAGGGATCTGCCTTCACACCCCATCCTTCCCATCAGCTCTAGGTCACCTTGCCCAGCTTTTGCCTGGGTGCAGGGGATCCAAACTCAGGTCTATTGCTTGCACAATAGACAACTAAATCGTCTCTCCATCCTCAAGACCTTTTGTTTTTCTTCTCTCTCTCTCTCTCTCTCTCTCTCTCTCTCTCTCTCTCTCTCTCTCTCTCTCTCTGTGTGTGTGTGTGTGTGTGTGTGTGTGTGTGTGTGTGTGTGTGTGTGTGTTAAGATCCTTAGAAGTTAGATTCCAGGTAAGGCTACCACCAAAAGGCACCAGACTGTCACTTTCTTGGGCAGAGCCCGCCAGATGAGGCAGATGTTCTGGGCTGGGCAGGAGTTTGGGGTCTGTTCTCTTTACCTCTCTCAGCTGGCCTGGGGAGGGGTGGGAAGGAGACCTGGAATGGTGCCAGGGCTTGCTTTATTGCATTCACAAAACTGGTTTGCAGATGCACCTTACGATAAAGCTCTGTCTGGAACAGCCCATCACAGCTCCAGCTGCCCATGCGGTCTTTCTCCTGCCGGATAACATCTTTAATATCCAGGAGGAAATGAATCCCCTGCCTGGGCTGCCTGCTCAGCCTGCTCAGCCTTCCTGTCCCCCTTTTTCTGTCAGCTTTTATGGATTGCTTCTGCAGCAGGCCACAGGAGTGCTGGAGCTGAATCTAGTGTATGAACCCACCCTCCTTCCCTCCGATCTCTCTGTTGCTTCTTTCCTTGTCTTTTTTGAGATAGGGTGTCACTTTGTAGGCCAGGCTGGCCTTGAATGTGGGTTGGAGTCTCCTGCTTTTGCCCAGAATTGCAGGTATGAGCCACCATGCCCAGTCCTAAGCACACAGACGAAGCTTTGAGGACAAGTTTTGAGACAGCTTTCAGGAGTCAGTTCTCTCCACTGTGTGCTTTCCAGGAATCAAACTCAGATGAACTCAGGTGGTCATCCTCAGTGGCCAGCATCCTTACCTACTACATCCTTACCTACTACATCCTTACCTGCTGCATCCTTACCTACTGCATCCTTACCTACAGCATCCTTACCTACTGCATCCTTACCTGCTGCATCCTTACCTACAGCATCCTTCCCTACTGCATCCTTACCTATTACACCATCTCACTGGTCCTCCTTTTCTTTTGAAGTAGGGTCTTGTGTTACATTGCATCCCATAAACGTGCACAATTACTATGTTCCAGCTTTGTTCATTTTTTATTTATTTATTTTACTTGTTTGTTTGTTTATTGTTATTTTTTAGACAGGGTTTCTCTGTGTAGCCCTGGCTGTCCTGGAACTATAGGCCAGGATGGCCTTGAACTCACAGAGATCCTCCTGCCTCTGCTTCCTGAGTGCTGGGATTAAAGGCATGTACTCAGCCTTTATTATTTTTTTATGTGTGTCAATTTTCTTATAGATTCATCCCTTCAGAGTATTTATTTTATTCCAGTAAGAGTTTCCTCACATTTCGAATGAAGGAATGATGGTGACCCACGCACATAAAAACCACTCGGATTTTTCCATCAAGATTACTTGTGAAATCTGTATCGTATTTCAGATCCCTCCCATGTATCACATGTGTGAAGATCTTGTCTTGAGTACATAGTTTGTACTAAAACACTGTTTGCCAAACACAGCACTCAAGTGTAAATCTAATAAATCTTTTCAATAAAAAACAGGAGACAGGTGGTTGGGAATTTAGCTCAGTGGCAGAGCGTTTGCCTAGCAAGTGCAAGGCTCTGGGTTTGATCCTCAGCTCCCCCCCAAAAAAACAACAAAAAGAACAACAACAACAAAACACCAGGAGACAGATATCGGGGTAATAACTTGAAAGATCAAAGAACAGAGGAGCAGTCCCCAGTGACTTCTCTGGATCCCCTGACCAAAAAGGGTCAAGATCCTGTCCCCACCCTGCCTTATCACCTCCTGTCTCCACCTCTTGAGTACTGAGATTAAAGGTGTGAGTCACCATTGCCCAGCTTCCATGGTTAACCAGTGGTAGCTCTGCCCTCTGATCTCCAGGCAAGCTTTATTTGTCAGAGCACAAACAAAATATCACACAACACTGCACATTCACAGCTTTTTGCCGTTATTAGTGTGCCTTGGTTTCCGGATGCTATCCCACCTGATCATCAGTTTCCCAGACTTTGTCTGAAAGGCACTGATATAACTGGGTCTGCAACATCCACACTTCTACTTATTCTGGGCTGGGAAATGCTATCAGGCTAGTGTGTTGATTGTGGGGGGCCCCAAACAGCTTGACCACACAGCTGCCATGGCAGGCTTAGAGGCCCAGACACAGCTTCTGTGACAGGCTTACTGGCAGGTAACACCCAGACCCAGGAGAAGCCATAAACTGACCCCACCCAGGGAGGGCCTACATCTAAGGGAAGTACCTGACATCCCAAACATTCCAACCATTAGATAAGGTTAGACGAGATGGCCAGATGGCCCTGAGTCTAGCACACACCTATTTCTGTTTTATAGATACCTTTAGACAAAGATCAGCCAATCAGGGCCCTAAACCCTGGAAATCCCCTCACCCCAACCTCTGCTATGATAAAAACCTACCCTGCCTGGGCTCATCAGATAGAGAGATCAAGCTGGGAGCTTGAAAATAAAGGCTCTTTGCTTTTACATATGGGATTCGGTCTCCGTGGTGGTCTTTTGGAGGTCCCCACCATCTGGGCATAACAATGATAAACCCAAGGGTCTTGGGAAAGTTGTACTTCTCCATTACTATTCTCCCATAGAGCTACTCTGTGTGGGGATGGGGAGATGGGGGAGTGGGGGGGTAATGTCCAACCGTCGCCACTCCTCCCAGAAGAAATCCACACAGTGATAGACAGCAGCCATCCATGGTCCATTCCAGCACCTTGTGAAGTGCAGCCGAGGGCCTCGGAAGAGGGAAGCTGTGGCCCACAGAAAATGGGGTTCATCTACACCGCTCCAGGCTCCCGATTGCCACTCCTGGCAATGGCAACATCCGAGGGCAGGAACTCACCATGGCTGCCACAGGAGATTAGGGCCCGATTACATCAATGGCTCCTCAGACCTCAAGGGAATCTGGGAGACCAGGATACCAGGGTGCCCCGAGGGCTCCCACCAGATCATCTCTGTTAGCCCAGGACTCCTCAGAGCTGTTCAAAGCTCAGGAAAGTAGCCTTTGGAGTGACCTGGAGACCAGACTGGTTCACTCCAGCCCTGAGTGACTATGTTACCAAACAAAATTGGTATGTCTCAATTTTTAAGAATTGGAACATTCTGCCTGAGGCCAGCCCAGGGCCCAGCTGCCCATCTTGCGAAACCCAACAACTTGGAGGTGTTGGTGAGATTGCCCTACTGAACAATCTGCTCAGCTGAGATCCTGCTGGATGGTTGTGGTTTAAGGCTTTAATCCCAGCACTCAGGAGGCAGAGACAGGTGGATCTCTGTGAGTTGGAGGCCAACCTGGTCTACAGAGCAAGTTCCAAGACAGCCAGGGCTGTGACACAGAGAAATCCAGTCTTGAAAAAAAAAAAAAAAACAGTTTATTAGAACTTTGAGCCAACTTTTCTATAGATTATTATTATTGCTGGGCAGTGGTGGCGTATGCCTTTAATCCCAGCACTCGGGAGGCAGAGCCAGGCGGATCTCTGTGAGTTCGAGGCCAGCCTGGGGTACAGAGTGAGTTCCAGGAAAGGCGCATAGCTACACAGAGAAACCCTGTCTCAAAAAACCAAAAAAAAAAAAAAAAAAAAGAGAGATTATTATTATTATTATTATTATTTTATATAAAATATCCCCAATTTAGGGGAAATACAAGCTAGGACAATGGAAGATAAAATATGAATAAAGTACAATTGGACACAAGTACAAAAATGTTGTAATAAAACCCACTATTTTGTATGCTAACTAAAACGTTAGTTCTTAGTTCCTGTATTCAAAACCTCTTGTGAGTGTGGTAGTCTATGGACAACCAAGGTGTATGTCCTTGCTGTCTACCTTGTTTGAGGCAGGGTCTCTTGAATCAAGAATCTAATTAGTCTTATTAAATAAAAACCCAGTATAGCCAGGCGGTGGTGGCGCACGCCTCTAATCCCAGTACTCGGTAGGCAGAGGCAGGCGGATCTCTGTGTGTTCGAGGCCAGCCTGGTCTACAGAGCAAGATCCAGGAAAGGTACAAAGCTACACAGAGAAACCCTGTCTCGAAAAACCAAAAAAAAAAGAAAAAAAACCCCACAAAAACACAAAGCAAAACAAAACAAGACAAAAAACCAGAGTCAGATATTGAGGGTGAAAGCTGAAAGATCAGGGAAACAGAGAAGCTGGCCACCAGAGACTTCTTACCTCTTTGAAATCTCAAACCAAATGTGGGGGGAGATCCTGTCCCCATGAAACCTCAGACTGGAGCTGAGATCATGTCTCCACCCGCTTCATATGCCTGTCTCTACCTCCCTAGTGCTAGGATTAAAGACGTGAGCCTCCCATGTGCTGGGATCAAAGGCATGATCCTCCCAAGTGCTGCGATTAAAGGTGTGTGCCTCCACTGCCTGGCCTCTATGGTTAACTAATGGCCAGCTCCAAACTCTGATCTCCAGGCAAGCTTTATTTGTCAGAACATAAAATATCACACAACAGTCTCTCCTGTCTCCACAGCCCTTCTGCTGGTAGGAGAGCTGAGATTACAGACACATGCTATCATGTCCACCTTTTACACACACGGTTGTTGCATTGTGAGCACGTTACCAATTTTGCCAAGTCAAGGATCCCTGCAGCCACAATGTTTTTTGTTTTGTTTTTGGAGGGGTTTGAGACAGGGTTTCTTTGTGTAGTCCTGGCTGTTCAGGAACTCACTCTGTGGTCTGACTCACAGAGATCGGCCTGTCTCTGCCTCCTGAGTGCTGGGATTAAAGGCGTGTACACTACCGCCCAGAAGCACAGTGTTTAATGACAGTGGAAATATCTAGGCCAGTCCTCCAAAAATCCTTAACTCTAGTTATCTATTTATTTTTAATCCTGTGTCCATCTTTAAGCTGTGAGATACTTTATATGTACATGAAGACATTTGGAGCCAGGCAAATCTGTAATCCTAGGATTTGAGAGGCCAGCGCAGAAGGTCAGCCAGAGCTTGGCTTTCAGGCAAAGACCTGTAACCCAGCTCCTGGTAGAGTGCGGATGCAGACATGACAAGTTCAGTGTCTTCCTGTGCTACAGAGTGAGTTCAAAGATAGCTTGGGCAACTTGAAATCTGGTCTCAAAAAGTACCAGAAAAAAAAAAAAAAAAGAAAAGAAAAGAAAAAAAAAAGATTGGCGATGTGGTTCCGTGGTACAGCATTCCCTAGTATTTGTGAGACCTGAGGTTCTGTCTCTAAAGCCAGAGGTGGGAGGTTCTCCTTTTGTTTGTTTTTTGAGACAGGGTTTCTCTGTGTAATATGCCTGGCTGTCCTGGAACTTGCTCTGTAGACCAGGTTGGCCTTAAACTCACAGAAATTTGCTTCCCTCTGCCTCTTGAGTGCTGGAATTAAAGGTGTTCATACCATGCCTGACTCTAAGACAATTTCTTAATTAGTAATTGACGGGGGAGGGCCCAGACCATTGTGAATGGGGACATCCGTGGGCCGGTGGTCCTGGGTTCTATAAGAAAGCAGGCTGTGTTTTTTCTTTATGGTTCTTAGTTGTTCTTTTGCAGAGCTGCCAGCTTAAGTCGTTCTGGGATCAAGAAAAATGGGCCTTGGCGGTTCGTGTTCCTGGAGTTGTATCCATGCCAGTGGATGCCCACACGCTCCAGAAGAGAACTTAACATTGCTGCTGCCATTGTTGCTGTTATAGCAATGGTGGCCATCGCTGCTACTGTTTCTGGGATTACCATTTCATAATTGCTTACAAAAGCAAGCACAGTGGAGACCCTGGCAGCAAAAGTAGCTACTACAGTTAGTTAATCTTTCATTCTATTGGGCATGATAAATTTAACAGTTATATACATTTCGATTGGCTTTGAAAATTATAAATTTATAAACTCAAATTCCAGTTGCTTTTGGGATACCATCTTACAAGGACTCCAATTTGCAGTATGGCTCATTAAGGAAGGGAATGGCTCAGTTGCCTTTAGCCTACTGGCTATGGGTGAGATAGGACCTCTGTTGGTCTTTTCTGTGTCAAACACACAGATTGCAAGCCCAGTGCCACTTTGAGATCTTTGGCAGCAGTTAACTCTGCAGCTCACACAAGATTGAGCCTGTATGATAATGAGTATTCAGAGACGGGTAATGCCTGGGGGCACTCACCAACCTAAGACAGAGCACCTGTGTGGCCTGGGCAGGCATCTCCATGACAGGTAAGGTGACCTGCTGAGGTCCCATGCAACCTAAGTCAGAAGCTCATTTTTTAGTAAAAGGGGGACCTGTAGGGTTCTGGTCCCCATTTTGGGTAACTGTTGCCTTGCTTGCTGACCTTGACCTTGATATCCTCCCTATGCTAATTCCCTGCTGGGTTCCACCCTCCTGAATGCTTAAGGGAAGTTCCTTGTCTGTGTATCCTGCATAATGAGCATTAACAGCTTAGATGCAAGATTGTAAAACATCGGTAGCGAACTTCTGCCCTCTGGGGTTCTCCCATTGTGCTGTAAGCCTGTATTTAAGACCTCCTCCCTCCTTCAATAAATGGCATTCGACATTAAATAAATAGATAAAAAGAAAAAGAAAAAAGAAAAAAACCCCCAGATTTAACGGGTAAAATGCTCCCGGATGATTTTTTTCACACCCCTCTCCCCCAGAGAGAAGACAGGGAAGAGAGACCGAAAAAACCAAGTGTCTTCTCTAGGGGGCAGTTTAAATACCCTGTGGGAGTAGTCTTGAGCAGGGTTTGAGGATAGAGAGATGGGGGAGGGGGATTGAGGTGGAGGTTCCATCAGAATAATCCAGACTCTTTGGGCATATGGATCGAGGGTGCCGGGTGCTGCTGAGGTGGAGCGCTTCCACCAGAACATACATGAAACCTGAAATTTACTATCTTAACCATTTTGTCTTTTTGTTGTGGTTTTTATTTTGCTTTTTTATTTTATTTTATTTTGAAACAAGGTCACACTATAACCCTGGCTAGCCTGAAACTCATTATCTATGTACACCTGGCTTGCTTAAAACTCACAAAGATTAAAGGCTGTTGTATACCACCATAAAAAAAGAAAGAAAGAAAGCAGGCTGAGTAGGCCATGAGAAGCAAACCTGTGAGCAGCATCCTCCACAGCCTCTGCATCAGCCCCTGCCTCCAGGTTCCTGCCCTGCTTGAGTTCCTGCCCTCACTGCTTTTGATGATGAACTGTTGTATGGAAGTGTGAGTGAAATAAACCCTTTCCTCCCCAGGTTGCTTTGGTCATGGTGTTTCATCATAGCAATAGTAACCCTAACAAAGGCACCCTGTCTCAAAAAAGTAAAAACAACAAAACACAACAACAAAAACAATAAAATGTGTCAGATAAATGAATTTATTTTTTTCTCTATCCCGAATAGAAAAATATTACAGCTCAACTTGGGTGAAGGGTCTGCTTGCACTATAGGCAAATGTTCCATCATTGACTTACACCAGCAGCCCGATGATATGAAGGATTCATTTTTTTTTTGTTGTTTGTTTTTTTCGAGACAGGGTTTCTCTGTGTAGCTTTGCGCCTTTCCTGGATCTCACTCTGTAGACCAGGCTGCCCTCGAACTCACAAAGATCTGCCTGGCTCTGCTTCCCGAATACTGGGATTAAAGGCGCAATTTTTTAAAAAAATTTATTTTTATTTATGTATTTAATTTTTCGAGACAGAGTTTTTCTGTATAGCCCTGGCTGTCTTGGAATTTGCTCTGGAGACCAGGCTGGCCTCGAACTCAGAGACCTGCCTGCCTCTGTCTACTGAGTTCTTCGATTAAAAGAGTGTGCCCGGCTTTAAAAGTTTTTTGGGCCAGGGATTCGCTATGTAGCCCCGGCTAGCTCGGAACTTGCAGTTATCCCCCGGCAGCAGCTTCCATGACCTGACGCTGGTTTTTGTCAGCTGGCAGAAGTCCTTGTGGTTTTTGTCAGCTGGCAGAAGTCGGGTCCAAGGACGTAGGGACGGCTTGCGGAGAACCAACAACCGACCTGCGCTAAAGTCATCTGGCAATGGCGCTGTTGGTTAGGGTTTAGTAAATGGTTTGAATAGAAAATCCGTAAACGACTAAATCAGCCCGAAATAAAGACAGTGTTAGGAAGAAGTGGAGGGCGGCGTCTTCCAGGTATGGACTGCGTGAGATGTGCGGAGCACATTCTGGGCGCAGCACCGAGGGACCCGCGTCGGGGCAAACGGCGCCCGCCCAGGAGCCTGGCGCCCCCCAGCCCCAACTCCCCGGCCTCCGCCGCCTCCCGCACAGGCGCACAACGCGACCGCAGCTGTGGCCCCGCCCCTAGAGCCCGGGCGGGAGGCGGGGCCTCTGCGTCATCTCCATGCGCATTCTCACCGTGCTCCGAGCAGGTGGCGCGGGTTAAGGCCGTCACGATCATTGACAGCGTGAGGCCGGTGTGGCTGCTATTGCTATGGTGGCTGGCGGCCGGGTAAGGGTCTGAGTTGGTCTCCTGCGGGGCCAGAGCGGCTTCGGGGGCGCCGGGAGGCCGAGAGTGTGCAGCGGGCTGCGAGGCTGCCGCGTGCAGTGCAGCGGGAGGCCAGGGGCGCGCTGGAGCAGAGCGGCTGCCCCCTGGCTGGGCGTCTGTCTGTGCCAGGGAGCTGCGGCATCGGAGGGGCCAGGCATGGGTGAAGCTGTGGGCAACGGGGCCTGCCTCCCGGGTGGAAGACCAGGCTAATGACTCTCTCCCTCTCGGTTCGCTCCCGGTTTTGATTTGTTTTTTCTTTTTTACTCGGGCTGCAGGTGCACTATGTCTAGACTGTCGGCCCTAGGCGGCTCCCGCGCCGGGTTGGGACTGTTACTTGGTACTGCCGCCGGCCTTGGATTCCTGTGCGTCCTTTATAGCCAGCGATGGAAACGGGCCCAGCGCCATGGCCGGAGCCACAGTCTGCCCAATTCCCTGGACTATGCGCAGGCTTCAGAGAGCGGACGCCAGGGTATGAGCACAGGTCATTACTTACTGATGACCCCGGGGATCGGGCTGTCTTTGGCAGGGCAGGTGAACTGGCCCGTTGGAAGAGCTGAGTTTCACTCTTTTAGGAGAACGTATCGAAAAGGACAGCTGCCCTCTTTCCTCTGATTCCAGGAAAGCTTAGTGCAAGAAGACTGTGTACCTTTCACTTTTAGTTCTGGTCACGCTCATGAATGTGTACTAAGGCATTTGCGTAGTGTTGGGTGAGGGGTGTGATAGACAGGAAGAGTCTGAAAGAAAGAGAAAGGAATAATCTTGTAGGAATTAAACGCTCTGATAGTTTGACTAGCAAATTATGTATTCAAATGTGAAGGGCATTTGGAGAGTAATCAATCCAAGTTTTAAAAATCCTTTTCATGAAGGAAAATTCAGAGGGATTGTGTAACTTTCCCAAGCTTGTTACAGAGTAAGTGGTAAAACTGGACCTGGTCATCTGGTTCAGTGTTCTTTCCACAACATGGGCTGAGAGCACACTCATGCAACCGGAGCCCCGTGGCCGAAAGCCAGCAGTAACAGGTGAAATGTGTTTCATTTCATAAAAACCCTTTAGGTTAACTCATTGAGCAAAGCATTTAGGGCTTGGATCTCTCCCTCTTATTTGGACAATAGAAGCTTGCTTAGGTCTTCTCATTTCATGTTGACTGAAAATGTTTTCTCGGACGACCAGTGTAGTCAGATATCCTCTTAACTCTGTGCTAACTGGAAATGTTAGTTCTGCAAGAGTGTTCCCAGACTTATCACCCTAGATTGCAGCTGTCAGCATTTGATAACATGGTGGCAACGTGGCATGGCCAGTGTCCCGTCTTTCTGCCCTTCCCTTGTCCTTTGCCCGTTTGTAATTTTTCAGTCGGGGTCTGTTCTCCCCTGAGGTTGGGAGAAAGCAGACACATTCTAGGTATAGTCCTGAGCACTGCTGGCCTAGGTTGCTCCTAGATTTCCTTTAACAAGGGGTGTATGTGTGTCTGCTCCGTGGGCCCTCCTTGAGTTCTCCCCTTGTGCATATTCCAATCCAGCTGCTTTAAATGGCTACCAAGTTCTGAAATTTCATTGAGCTCAGTTCAGGGTGAGCAGGTTGAGCTTGGCAATAATCTTTTTCTCATGGAGTTTGGCCAGTGTTTTTCCATGGACCTTTTCTTTGTGACTGCCCGTTTTCTTTTTGCTCCTCTCTGATGATACTCATGGCCTGAAGAGAGGCAGTTTGTTATTCGTTGTGAGATCAGGATTTGAACAAACCCAATTTTTGTTTTACTGTGTAATTAGTATTGACTGCCTGGTATTTGGCACTATAAAGCCAGAGACATTTTTTTCTTTTTGTATTTTTGAGACAGGGCTTCACATAGCTCAGGCTTGTGTCAAACACTCTGTAGCTGAGGCTGGTCTTGAACTCCTGATCCTCTTGTCTCTACCTCTGAAGTGCAGCCACTCCTGCCAAAGGTCCTTCTTTGATAAGAGAACAGCTGTCCTGCCTTCTAAGTACCACACCCTTGCCGGCATTTTACATGAGCTGCTGTGTTCTAAAGGTTCTTTGAGCAGACAGCCTTTCTTTAGAGATCGGGGACATAAAGGCCGTGTGTGTGTGTGTGTATGTATGTATGTGTGCATGTATGCACGCGCACCGATGTGTCGCGGGGTGGGCACACCGAGGTGGAGGTCATAGGACTACTTGCAGGAGTGATTCCCTTCCTCACCATGGGGGACTGGGGCACTGAACTTAGGTCATCAGCTTGAGCAGCAGCAAGTGCTCTTGTTCGTGAGTCATCTTGTTGGTCCAGACATTTATGTTTTCTTTCTGTTTTTTTCTGGATAGTGACTTGGAACTTGTACTATGTCTTAGCTGTGGAATGTGCATTCTCAGAGGCTCAATTTCTTCTCTGTAAATTGAACTCCAGGAGAAGCAAGTGACCCAGCATAGTGTTGCATGCCTTTAAACTCAGAGCTTGGGAGGCAGAGGCAGGTAGATCTCTGCCTGGTCTGTCTACATAGCAAGTTCCAGAACAGTGGGGGCTACATAGACGCTGTCTAAAAACAGAACAAGAGAAGTAAATGCTCTAGAATCCTAGGTTTGAGGGTTTATTTATTTATTTTTATTGTCCCCCTCCCCCCTCATTGTATCCCATGGGTGACTCTGTCTTCTGTTTCCCTTGCTTCAGGGATGCAGTTGCGGGCCGTCCCAGGGGAAGCTGGCGATGCCGCGGTACTGCCCAGCCTCCCACAGGAAGGACAGGAGAAGGTGCTGGACCGCCTGGACTTTGTGCTGACCAGTCTGGCGGCGCTGCGGCGGGAGGTAGAGGAGCTTCGGAGCAGCCTGCAAGGGCTGGCCGGGGAGATTGTTGGGGAGGTCCGGTGAGTGACCTGGTCTCTCTTGTTTTGCCCAATCCCTCAACTTGTCCTGGCTCCTACAGCTTTTTCAGCTGGAGTGTGTTCTGCCTTTTCTGGTCTCTCTAAGGAACAATGTTGCACGAATCCTAAATAGTCTTATAATAAAAACCTGGAGCCAGATATCAGGGTGAAAGCTGAAAGATCAGAGAAGCAGAGCAAGCCACAGCTGCCACCTCTTACCTCACCAACTCCTCAGCCTGAAAGAGCCTCTCCAAGAGTTCCTGTCTCCTCCTGCCTTATATTCCTTTCTCTGCCCAGCCATATCGCTTCCTGTTTCAGCCTTCCTAGTGCCGGGATTAAAGGTGTGTGTGCCCAGGTGCTGGAATTAAAGATGTGTGCCACCACTGCCTGACCTCTGTGGCTAACTCTGTGGCTGGCTCTGGCCTCTGATCTTCAGGCAAGCTTTAGTTCTTAGATTACAAATATATCAGCACAGAACAAGCCCATTTTATAGTTGCTAACCCAGTGTGGAAGAAGCTGCGGATCTGGTTCCTTCCTTTTCCCAAGAGCCTGGCTGCCCTTGTGCCCTTTGGCTCCTGCCGCAGCCTCGCCCTCTTTGTTCCTCCCGATTTAGTCCGCCAGACAGCCGCCCTGCTCTCCTGAGAGCACAGACCCAGAACTTTCTCCTTCCTTGGTCCTTGACTGGGGGAGGAGTGAGGGAGAGACAGGCTGCATGGGTCCTAACGTGCCCTCTGGGATATGCCCCGCTTTCCAGATCTCACCTAGAAGAGAACCAGAGAGTGGCCCGGCGCCGCCGCTTCCCTTTCGCCAGGGAGCGGAGCGACTCCACGGGCTCCAGCTCCGTCTACTTCACCGCCTCCTCGGGGGCCGCGCTCACAGACGCCGAGAGCGAAGGAGGGTGAGTTGGCTCCTGGAGGCTGTGAGTGCAGCTGCATCGTCCTCGTCAAAGTACCAGTTATCCAAATCCAAACCAAGGTGCCCTAAGTCATCTTTGAATAAAAGTCGGGGTATGACTGAGTGGAGACAGCTTCCCGGTTGATGCCATCCAGACAAATAGCAATGCTAGCAGTTGTTATTTCTCTGAGTTGACTTCTTTTATATTATTTTAAAAAATACAGTTTATTTTATGTATATATTTTTCCTCTATGCATATAAGTGCATTGCTTGTACGCCCGAGGCTTGCAGAGGTCAGAAGAGGGCACTAGATTCTTCTAGAACCAGAGTTACAAATGGTTGTAAGCAGCCATGTATGTCCTGGGAACCGAACTTGGGTCCTCTGCAAGATTAGCAAGTGCTCTTACTTGCTAAGCCATCTCCCCAGCCTAGGGATTTTTTTTCTTTTTCCATCATTTTTCTGGGCATTCTTGGGCTTGCTGAGCATTATTTTATAACTTCATTCTTTCCTTGAGTGGCTGAGCAGGCTGTGCCCAGTCTGGGAGTCTGTCATGTATGCCCCTCCCCGGGCCCCACTCTCCTCCCGGAGGAGTCTGGTCCATGCTGTCTTGCATCCGTACAGTGGGGAGGTGACTCTTGAGCGCTCAGCAGATTTACCATGAGGCGAGGTTATAGGATTTACCATGAGGCGAGACCGCAGCGGGCAGGACAGTCTCTTTCAAGCTTGGTCGAGGGAAGGACTTTTTCATTTTAAGCCACAGCTCCGCTCTGAAACTTCGGTCCGAGGACAGTCTGACACTGTTGGTGGCGGCATTTACCCCATGTGCCGCTGGTGCCGGTCACCCAGCTGGTCTTCAGACTTAGAGGCTGATTTTTCTCCTGGGTGGCCTCTGTTGACCTTTGTTCCTCCTCAGGGAATAGACTGGGTCAGAGAACAGCCAAACTTCTGTCAGGCCAGAGTGGCTGAGCTAACTAGAACAAGCCCATGGCAGCTAGAAGTTAAAATCAGCCATTCAGGATACTCCGGAGCAGATTCGTCCTTTAGCAGGCACACCTTGTAACACCAGGTGCCATTCATTTACTTCCTCGGATGTTGTCTAAGCACCTGAGTGTGTTCTCCCACTTAATCCTCATGATAATCCTGTGACCCAGGTTCGGTTTCTCAGATGGAGAACTTGAGCTGACTGAGGTTTGACACTCAGACCGGGGTTCTACAAGTGCCAAGGGCAGACTTAGTGTGTCTCCTGCTAATCCCTCGTCCTGACGATCTGGTTTATCTGCAGCCGTGTTGGAGTCCATGACCTGAGGCGTGATTGGTCTTCAGGGCACACAGGGCTACCATTAGCACATATGTGGCCTGTAGCCCTTGGGAGTTCTTCCCATTGACTGAGATGCCACAGCTCAGTGCCCAGGAAGGGCCCGAGGTGCAGCAGTGGTTCCTCTTTCTTCAGTCTTGTTTGTGTAGGAGGCTGTCATTTTCTCCTGCTTCTTCCTAGTCTTCTTTTCACGCTGGGTGGGAATCAACCCCAGGACCTCTGTGTGCCAAGCACATGCTCTGCCATGGGGTTGCATGCCTAGTCCCTCATTTGGTTTTCCTACAAAAATTAAGAATAAAATTACTGTCCTTTTTCATGTTCCTGCCATTGGTCTTTAATGGCAGGTTTTGGTTTTGGTTTTTCAAAACAGGGTTTCCCTGTGTAACTCGGGCTGTCCTGGAACTCGCTCAGTAGATGACCCTGTTGTATGTAGCCCAGGCTGGCCTCGAACTCACAGAGATCCGCCTGCCTCTGCTTCCCAAGTGCTGGGATTAAAGGCGTGCGCCACCACCGCCTGGCAGAACTAGTTTTTTCAGTGTCCCCAACAGTGTTCTGTCAGGAGATGCTTCCTTAGACTATGTTAGAGGCAGGAACAGAGATAACCTACATTTAGGTTGCATCTAAAGAACTGACTGCGATTAAGGAGCCTCTCTGTGAAACCTGACGAACTAGGTCACTTGAATGGGAGACGATGGTGGAGCGTTTTCATGTGTATGGTCTCTGTATATGTGTGTCTGGAGGCTAGAGAGGACTAAGGATGTTCTGTTATGAGTCTTCACTTTACCCTCCAGACAGGTCTCCCACTGACCTGGGGCTAGGCTAGTGGCTAGTTAGCCTGGCGAGCTTCCTGTCTCTGCCCCCGGAGCACTGGCACACTGCCTTACAGGTGCACAAACATCATCTGGCTCCTGGGGATTTGAACTGAGGTCCTCATGACTGCGCAGCAAGCCCTCTTCTCAGTTGAGCCTTCCTCAGCTCTGTGGAGCCTCTTTTGAGGGATTGGTATTTGTTGATGTGTATGCATTTGTGGCTGTGTAAATGTATATGCTCCACATGTATGCAAGAGCCTGCGTAGATCAGAAAGGGGGCACTGGATCCACTGGACGGGAGTTAGCTGCTGTGTGGGTGCTGGGAATCGAACCAAGATCAGCAAGAGCAGGTAAGAGTTCTTAACTGCTGAGCCGTCTCTCCAGCTGCGTGAGCTTCATTTTTTAAAAAGATTTCATGTGTGTGAATGTTTTGTTTGTGTGTATTTAGGTATTTGTGTATACCGTTTGTGTGCCTGGTGCCTGAGGAGGGCATAAGACCTCCTTGACAGAGGTTAATGGATGGTTGGTTGGGAGCCATCTTATTGGTGCTGGGAACCAAGCCCAGGTTTTCTGCAAGAGCAACAAGTACTCTTAACCACTGACTGAGCCTTCTGTCTAGTCCCTGGTTGACCTTTCTAAGAGTGAAGAACAGGTCGGGCAGTGATGGTGGCGCACACCTTTAATCCCAGCACTCAGGAGTCAGAGGCAGGTGGAGCTCTGAGTTCGAGGCCAGCCTGGTCTACAGAGTGAGTTCCAGGACAGCCAGAGCTACACCGTGAAACCCTGAAGAGCAGGAGGAGAGATTTTCTCGAGCTGAAAGTGTAAAACTCAGACTGTTCGTAATTATTTGTTTGCTTCTATTTCTTTATTTTTATTTTTTTTGAGATCGGGTTTCTTTGTGTAGCCTTGGCTGTCCCAGGACTCACAGAGATCCACCTGCCTCTGCTTCTTGAGTGTTGGGATTAAAAGCGTGTGCACCACCGCCCGGCTCACTTTTGTTGTTTTTTAAAGAAAAGTTTAGCATAGAAGAGAGACTGGGCGGTGACAAGAACACCAAAGCCCTATTCGCCTGATGATTTAAAGAAATCATCCAGGCTGTGGCTCAGCCAAGTAGGGTAGTACTCTCGGCAGCTGAGCACTCAGGAGGTCGATGGTTGGAAGTTCAAAGCCAGCCTAGAGTTAGAGGAGTAAGTTTGAGCCTAGCGTAGACTACTTCATAAGACCACGTGTCTTCAAAAGTGACATAAACAAGTTCATCTCCTGGTTTCAATGGGCCAGAGTGGGTGCCTTACTGCATGGGTGCCCACTGGAGCATCCATGGCCACAGGAGCAGGGTAGGTCAGCAGAGGGACAGATGCCTTTCTTAATTACAGCTGCACTAGGCTCAGCCCATGTCTGATCCTGTGGCATGGGAAAGCTGCTGGTGGTGCAAGACTCTGGCTTAGCTGGCTGCTATCTGGGGCAGTGGCCATGGGGAATCATTTTTTCATCATAGTAGATGCCATATAGGTCAAGGGGAGATTCTGGGAGGAGGTCATAAACTCTGAAATGGCTTTAAGCATGTGTACCTTAGGGAGGAAAGATGCTTGAGGGATGATTCGGTAGGCTATTCCATTGAGAGCTGATCCCCCACCCACCCACACACACACCAGCCCTCGGCCCATGATGACTTCACTAGAATCTCCCCATGCCTGCTTCAGACCAAGCCTGTCACATGTGCTGGCTGCTCACTGGCCTAAGACAGGCCATCTTCTGCTTCTTGCTCCATGCCTTTGCTTATTCTGTTTGTTTGTTTTGCTTTTGCAAGACAGGGTTTCTCTGTTCTGGAGCTTTGTAGGCCAGGCTGGCCTCAAACTCAGAGATCTGTCTGCCTCTGCCTCCCAAGTCCTGGGATTAAAGGCGTGTGCCACCACCGTCCAGCTGCAGTCTTTCTAAAATTTATTTATGGGGCTGGAGATGGCTCAGCGGTTAAGAACACTGGCTGCTCTTCCAGAGGACCCGGGTTCAATTCCCAGCACCCACATGGCAGCTAACAACTGTCTGTCACTCCAGGATTTGACACCCTCACACAGACAAACATACAGGCAAAAACAACAATTCACATAAAATAAAAATTTAAAAAAATTATTAATTAATTAATTTATTTATTTATTTTTACAAACTTTACATTTATTTAATTGCTTGTGTGCGTGCATGCACATGTGTGTGCCACAGTTGCATGGGTAATCAGGGGACAACTTTCAGTAATTGGTTCTCTCCTTTCTTTTCTTTTTTTTCTTTTTGGTTTTTTGAGACAGGGTTTCTCTGTGTAGCTTTGGAGCCTGTACTGGAACTCACTCTGTAGCCCAGACTGGCCTCGAACTCACAGAGATCCGCCTGGCTCTGCCTCCCGAGTGCTGGGATTAAAGGCGTGCGCCACCACCGCCTGACTGGTTCTCTCCTTTCATCATGTGGGTTCTGAAGCTCACACTCAGGTCATCAGGCTTGGTAACATGTGCCTTTACTTGCCAAACTGTCTCACCTACCCCGTATTCCTCCTTCCAAATAAACAAATTTGAGCTTCAGCTGTCGACCGCAGTGGCAGAAGCAGAATCATTGTGCAGGTTTGTGCGTGTATTCCCTGGGCATTGTCCCAAACATGGCTTGATATTTTCCTCAAAACATGCCTTTAAATACAGCCTCCCAGGCGCCCCAGCCAAGCATTTGCGTCTCTCTTTCCTCATTGAGCACTGAACCTCTGTTACTTCAGGTCTTCTGTGGCTTATCTCTACTACGGAGATCCTCCTAGGCTTAGGACACAAGACTGGCCATGTCTCAGTGTCCCAGGCTCAGCTCTGTACTGGGAACTAGGAGGTCAAAGGACATAGTCAGCAGTAGGAATAGACGGTGGGAAACTGAATTGTTAATTTCTAATTCATCAGCTCTCTGTTCAGAACAGCGCGGGGTAGCTTAGGCTCCTGCACACTGTGGGAACTCTGTGTATCTCTTGAGTACTGATCTCAAAAGCCTTGGGGCATGGCAACCAGATGAAATCCTCTGGTAGATTTCCACAAGGGTTGGAGGTAGAAGGTAAGGGAATGCTGTAAGTAGAGTAACCCTGGCACTTAGCAAATCTCTTTTCAGGCCCTAAGAAGCCATGGATTGTTGCCATGATGTGAGGCTCGGCTTGGTGTGACAGAACTTGAGGTGGAGCTGAGGTACAAAGCTCTCCGCTGGCCTCCTGCTTCATGGGGCCCTATTAGCTCTTACTGTGGTGGCATCAAGGCCCGTCTCACCTCTGCAGCTCCTTGGGATGTGAGTTCTGGCCTTCCAGGCCCAGAGAAAAGGCAGCAGAACCAGAGCAGTACCCCAGGAGTGCTGGACGCACAGTCTCCCTTCTCTAGCAAAGAGAACCACTAGGATTTCAAGTTCCACACCAGTTAAATTTCTTACCCATTTTACTTTGGCCCTGGCTTAATCCTCTCCTCTGGGCAGGTTATTGCCCAGGCTCTTTAGGAGTGGTTCTAGCTTGCCCTTGTGTGGTCTCTCATTCATCAGTACTCAGATTGGTTATAAAGTCTGACACTTTCCCTTGTTCTTTTCACCTCTGAGTTCGTACTGCAAACTGCTAGAAGGGAAGGATATGAGGCTGATCTTTAGATGTCACGCAGTCTGACCCCATCTGACAGGGGTGGCCCTGGCTGCCCTGGAACTCGCTATGCAGACCAGACTTGGTCTCGAACTCAGAGATCCACCTGCCTCTGCCTCCCAAGTGCTGGGATTAAGGTGTGTACCACCACTGCCCGGATATTTTTTTTAAAGACAGGATCTCTTACTGGCCACAAGGGTAGACTAGCCAGCCAATGAGTCCCAGGATTTAAGGCATGAGCCACTGCTGCCGGGCGTCCTGTGGGTTCTTTAGTTGATGCTCTTGTTTTCAAATAGAACAGAAGCTGCTCTGAACAGCAGCAATCAACTGTTTAGACTGGAGCACCAACTCTGCTCACTCACTTGGTGCCTTCTGGACCTCACCCGAGTGGCTTTATAGATGACTGCGCTTTTGTCTACAGCATTCAGCCAGATGTTAGGCTGTCTCATATGGGCAGAGACTGTTGTTTGTTTTCTGTTGGCCACAGGGAGCCTGCCTCTGTTCTTCCCTCCAGGGAGGAAGAAGGTTTGCTCCCAGATGAAATGTAGAATCTTCCCTGTGCTTCTGGAGGGCTCTCTGGTGTCTGTTTCTGGCCCCTGGAAATCCCACTGTGTCCCAGGCCCATTTCTTGTCTGATTTAACTAGCAGTTAGGGAAGCACCCTCATCAGCTGCTGGTGGACAGAAAACCAAGACACTGGGCTCCCTCTGTAGTGTTGGCTCGTAGAAGTCACCCGGCTTATACAGCTCCAGAGACATTGTCCTGTAGGGATTGTTGGCAGCTGAGGGTGACCTCTGACACCCTTCCACATTCCCATGCGGCTGCTACTGTCAGTGAGGTTTGGTTGACTTGGTCACAGGTACAAGTTTGAGAAAGAGATTGAGAAATGCGTGGCAGTTGCTCATGCCTCAGAGGCTGGCACCCACTCAGGTAAGGTTCTGGCAGATGTCTTTGGCTGATGAAGATGATTACCAAATTTAGCTCATCCGTATGGCTCCGATCAGCTCCACCTGTGTTTCTAGGGTCATTTCCTCCCCACCTCCTCCAGTCTTTCTGTTGTTTCAGTGCCGGGGATCGAACCCTGGGCCTTGTGTGCATGACAGGCAAGAAATCCAGCAACGGTGTATAACAGGCTCCCCCCTCCCCCGCCAGCCCTAGTTCTTTCTGGTTATATTGAAAACGTTTCATTGTGTGTGTATGTGAATGTAGGCACGCCCACGGGCTGGTCCTCCCGGGTCAGCAGATGTGTGCAGCCAGCACTTTTACCCACCCAGCTGTCTCAACACCAGGCTGGCTTCACATGTACTGGGTAGCCAGAGATTACCTTGAATTCCCGATCCTCTTGCCGCTGCTTCCCGAGTGCCGGGATTATAGATGTGTGTCACCACGCTCAGACTGCAGCCTGATTCTCTTTTTAAGATTTATTCACGTACTTTATGTATATGGGTGCTTTGTTGGCATGTATGTCTATTCACCAGAGGAGGGCACCAGATCCCATTACAGATGGTTGTGAGCCGCCATGTGGAGGCTGGGAACTGAACTCTGGACCTTTGGAAGAGCAGCCAGTGATCTTAACCTCTGAGCCATCTCTCCAGCCCCATGCAGTCTAATTCTTAACCATTTCCCCCTTTTCGCTTTCTGCAGTTGGGTAACTAAACAGAGGGATCTTACATTTGACTCTGACCAGCACACATCCCCCAGCTGACTGGACACCTCTTTCTTCCTTGATCATTCCCTGGCCAGTAGTTCAAACTTTCACTTGAAGACTAGTTTCTGCCCTTACATAAGAAACGATCTGGCGCAATGGACAGCAGTGCTGTGTAGTTCCTCTTCTGTGGTTGGAGAACAAACCCTGGTTTTGAGTAAATAATCCCTTCCTAATCCTGTCATTTGATTCTCTGCCAGTTATACAACAGCCAATGCCGAGTCCGACTATGAGCGAGACTCCGACAAGGAGAGCGGGGATGGCGAAGATGACGTGAGCTGTGAGACTGTGAAGCTGGGGAGGAAGGATTCTCTGGACCTCGACACGGAGGGAGCGTCAAGTCCCGCGTCTGGAGCCTTGGAGGCGGACGGCTCCTCAGGCCCTGAGGATGTGGTGCTGCTCCTGCAGCAGGCAGACGAGCTGCACCAGGGCAGTGAGCAGAGCAAGCGGGAGGGCTTCCAGCTGCTGCTCAACAACAAGCTGGCGGTGGGTGAGACTCCGCCGCCTGTCTCCCTTCCTCCTCTGCCCTCTCCTCAATCTGACACTCCCAGGGAAGGAAAAAAACAGAATGAAAAACAAAAAAACCAAGCTGGGCCAAGGTGGTGCACACCTTTAATCCCAGCACTCAGGAGGCAGAACCAGGTGGATCTCTGAGTTCGAGGCCAGCCTGGTCTACAGAGTGAGTTCCAGGACAGGCTCCAAAACTACACGGAGAAACCCAGTCTCAAAAAACCAACCAAACAACCAATCATACAGATACCCCACATGGTTTCTAACCTGACAGACCACATGGGAAGGAGATGGGGTCCTGAAACAGCACTGTCTACCCCACAGCTTCCTGCCCCTGAGAAAGGGCTCTGGTTTTTCCCCTGTAGAGCCCCGAGGAGCCCCGAGGAGCCCCACCTCTCCGAAGGGGAAAACGCAAAGGACCCGACTACGTGTGCCCCTGATTTCCACCCTGCCCCCCCCCCCCCCTGGTTTCTTCTGTTTTCCTTCAGGCAGAGTCTGAATGTGCCTGCCCTACTTGAAGTTTCTATTTGAAGTGACTGTGTAGGTCATTACCGATTCCCTCAGGCCCACAAACCAAATTTACTCTGTAAATTCCTCCCTGAAGTTAGAAGCCACCCCCACCCCTTGAGGCAGGTCTCACTAAGTAGTCCTGGCTGGTCTCAAACTCCAGATCCACCTTCCTCAGCCTCCTGAGTGCTGGGATTAAAGGCGCAGGCCACCATTTCCAGCAGAATTCTCCCTTCTTAGGAGCAGTTTCATATGTCAGCCAGAGACTTCTTTTGCTGTGTCTCATATCTTCTTGGAGTTGACCTTCCATCCTAGCAATAATTGAGGCCGAAATGTTCTTACTCAGTGATTGTGCAAGCTATCAACGAGAGATAATGTCTCCAGTTAACTGCGCATGGCCAGTCGTGGAGTGGGAAGGCCGAGTGTGTGTGTGTGTGTGTGTGTGTGTGTGTGTGTCGGGGATTATACCACTGTCTTAGAAAAACACACAGTGTAGGGAGATGACCAGGGCCCCCATTCTTCATGGAGGAGGAGACTCATTTACTCCTTTTTGGTCTGTAGTATGGAAGCCGACAAGACTTTCTGTGGCGTCTGGCCCGGGCCTACAGTGACATGTCTGAACTCACTGAGGAGGAGAGCGAGAAGAAGTCATATGCCCTAAATGGTAAATGCTGACAGGCACCTGACGGGACTGTAACCAGCTGTGCAGATGGCCCATTGCTTGAGCCCCAGATGCTGTGAGGGCAGGAATAGTGGTTCGTTACTCAGTTACTCAGCGGGGGCAGACCGCTTCCGGGGCCTCTCTCCCTAACGACTCTTAGAGACAGAAGCATAGGTGCTTGTTGTTTTTGATGTTTGTGTCGTGGTCGTAGTGTTCTTTGCTTTGACTTCCCAACCAGAAAGAGCAGGAGCTTTTGCCTACTGCTTAGGACTCTGGAGTCAGCAGGACAGAGATTCGAGACTGGGTGCAGTATGTCTGTGTGCGCCTAAGAGAAGCAGTGTGGGGGATCATTGCCGGCTTCTCTGTCTCTCTCCTGAATCTCTGCTTTGGAAGGTAGAATGCAACCGAGCCAGCCTGCTGCTCTTAGGACTTGGCCTTGTCAGTGATGAAGCAAGAGAACCTGGGAACTTTAAAAGCGAGAATGAACTGGGTGTGGCGGGTCACACCTGGAATCTCGGTACTTGGCAGGAGGACTGCAGTGACTCTGAGGCCAGGACAGGTGCAGAGCTACACAGAGAAACCCTGTCTCGGAAGGGTTTTTGTTAACTCAGGAACCAATGGGACAGAGGAAGATCCCTCTGTTTTACTTTCTCCCACGTCGAAAAACCAAAAAAAAAAAAAAAAAAAAAAAAAAAAATCAAATCCTGAACACTTAGTGATCCATGAGCCTCCTTAAGCCTGTGCATAGACCCTTCAGAGTCAGGTCTGTTGGAGACAGTTCCTGTCGGTTCCTTTCTCATGTTGAAATGCTAAACTTTACTTCAGGAACATCGAGTAGGCATAAGGAGGTGGTGGGTTGGTGCCAGGCACAGCACTGCTTGTAATCGCAGTGCTGAGGAGGTGAAGGCAGAATCTCAAGTTCGGGGCCAGTCTGAGCTACAGGGAGAGCCCATGTCTCAAAACAAAGACAAAGCAGAGATAGCTCAGCTGACGGAGCTGGAGCTAGGAAGCTGGGTGCCAAGCAAGTGGTCATTCCTCCTGCACTGCTTCTTGTGGAAGTGTGCACGGGCGCCCTGTTAACTCTGGGTCTCCCTGTCTTCCAGGAAAAGAAGAAGCAGAGGCCGCTCTGGAGAAGGGAGATGAGAGCGCTGAAAGCCACCAGTGGTAACTATACCCTGCAGGCCAGGGGGGACCAGGGAGACCCTTTGCTCTACCCCGGCCAGAGGCATTGGCTTGAACTAGGGGCTGGGGGCACTAGTGTGAATCCCCACACGCCTCACCATGCCGCAGTCAGGGCAGCAGGGAAGTGTGCTTGGGGAGATGCTTTGGAGGCTAAGGCCAGAGAGAACACAGCTCTGCTCTGCTGGGGCTAAGAGGATTGAGTGTCTCCCAAGAGTCACTCTGGCCACACACTTGAGTTCTTCAGGGAAGCTGGGACAACCTGCACTTCCTGTCCTGCCAAAGCTCTTTTCCCCGGCCGTGATCCCACTGGCTTCTTTGGTTGGTTTGCATGAGAAAAAGATGTGAGCTTATACCCAAGAACTTCAACGATCAACTTAACAGACCTTGATAGCTTCCTGGGCCGAGGGCACAGTACAGTGGTAGACTGCCTGCCTGGCACACATAAGTAAGGCCTTGGTGCGATGCTCAGCACCACACAAAAGTAAAACCCAAAAGAGTCCTTTTGTGGGCTTTTGGGAGACAGGTTTTGCTAACTGGCTTGTGCCGAGGCCAATTCATGTCCTGGGCCTTGATTCCAGCCTTTGTTTTAGTTAAAGAAAAAAAAAGAAAGGTTTGTTCTTCTTCCACTGTCCTTTGCTTTTCAAATCTCTACCCTCAGATTGTAAGCTGAGAGGCTGTGTTTTCCCATCTCTGGCTGAAAGTTTCCCCGCAAAGGTTCTGCTCAGAAGCCAGGTAACTGTTTCTGGGTACCGTTGCTCTCTCTGGGCTCTCGAGGATGAAAACAAGCAGTTGTTTATTTATTTATTTTAAGTTATTCCTAAGGAATAGCTATTTGATTGTCCATGGAAACGAGCCCAAGTGTCTGATACAAACATACCCCTCCACCCCACAAGATATTTTTAGCAAATATATGAAAAAGAAACTTGGGCATGGGAGGACATCATTGTCAACTGCTTCTAGTACGGATGTTTGGGGCAGAGCACAGGCAGTTAAGGCTTTCTTCTGGTCTCTGTGTGTGGTGCTGGGAATTGAAGCCAGAGTCTGGTACTGTGCACTCTACCACTGAACTGAGTTGCCCACATTGCCCTGAAAAGTTTGGGTTGGGGGTGGGGTGGGGTGGTGGGCTGGCTCACGTAGACAATGGCACTTGCAGGGCAAGTCTGGGGACCTGAGCTCCATCCCCAGGATCCATGTAAAGGTGGGAGGAGAGAACTGACTCACGGTTGTCCTCGGACCTCCACACTGTGTGTCATGGAGTGTGTTTGTAAACACACAGTAAGTTTAGAATTCCCATAGTTCAGTGGTTAGGAGCACACACTGCTCTTCCCGGAGACTCCGAGTCAGGTGGCTCACAAGTGACTCTGACCCCAGCTCAGGCACTCTGATGCCCTCTTCTGGCCTCAGTGGACACTGAGCTCACATGCAGTTATACAAACACATTAAATATATGTATATCTATCTTTAAAAACGTTTGCATTCTCCCGGCTTCTCCAGTGGCACTTGTCACGAAACAAAGACCTTACATATGCTAGGCAAGTCCTTTACCCTGGGCGACATTTCCCAGCGCTGTAAGGCGAAGACTAGTTTGTTCCCTGGCAGGGAGGACGTGGGAGAAAGTAAAACAGATGCATCTTCCTGTGTTCCGTTTGACCATGCTGAAAACACACATCCTCCTGCCAATGATACACTCACTACCTGTGTGTTCCTAATCGACAGACTTCTAATACCCAGTCAGGAGGTAATAAAAAGAACACACTTACGTCTCTTGTAGTTAGATGCTGGTTTTTCAGATAGTTTGCAGTACTGAAGTCAAACCCAGAGCCTCACACGATGGCAGATCACTAGGCTGTAATCTAACTACCAAGTTTTCACGATACCTGTGACTATACTGTATGAAAACAGGGACCACTAAAGATCTGGGTTGAGACCTTGTCTGTCTTTGTTTTCCACAGGTTTTGTTATGGCAGCCCTTGTTAGTCTGGTACTTGCTCAGGCTGGCTTCACACTTGACACAGCCTTCTGCCTCAGCTTTCTGAGTGATGCAATTACTGAAATGTGCCATCACACCTGGCTAAATGTTCTCAAGTATAAAGGAGAGATTTACTTTGTGGGTGGTAGTGGGGTGTCCAGCAGGGAGAGAAAGGGCTTAAAAAACAAAAAATAGAACCTAGAATTACTTTGGCGAAGTATTGTAAGCCTACTACTAAGTACTAACTGGGACCATGATGAGTCTGAGGCAAGTATTAGTTACAGGTGAAACATTCTCAGCCATACTTAGGAGAGGGAAGTGTAAGTATACGTGGGTGACGCACTGCACCCCCCCCCTGCACTCCCAGTCCCGCCCTCGTCCCTGAGCTTGCTGCTTCCTCCCTTAGGTATGCAGTACTCTGTGGTCAGCTGGCTGAGCATGAGAGCATCTCCAGGCGTATCCAGAGTGGCTTTAGCTTCAAGGTGAGGACAGGCTTCTTTCCCTTGCCCGGGCCCAGTCCAGGTTCCTTGCGCCCTTAGCCTGGCTTTCCTGCGGTCTTGGTGCTTTGCTGCTCTTTTCTGAGGAACTCCGGGTTTGACGTTAGTTTGTTTCTCCTCCTCAGGAACACGTGGACAAAGCCATCGCACTGCAGCCCGCAGACCCCAGGAATCACTTTCTTCTTGGCAGGTGGTGCTACCAGGTGAGTGTCGTCTAAGGCCTGAGATGTTCCTGTCACACCAGTCTCCAGAAGGTCCTCAACGTTCGTCCTAGTCTGGCTCTATTTCCTCTGAATCCTTCATGCTTTGGTAGATGACCCTGTCGTATGTAGCCCAGGCTGGCCTCGGACTAATCTTTGTCTCAGCCTCCTGCGTGCTGGGCCTACAGGTGTACGACCACCATGTTTAGACCCCGCTTTGATGCAGAACGTTCTGTATTTACCGTTCCCAAAGGAACTTTGTGCCAGCTGGTGACTGCACTGGAGTCACACTTGATAGGCACTCTGCTAAAAAAGCCATGTCCCAGCCCAAGAAACCTAAAGAATTCTGTGCTGTGTATGTGTGGGTGCGCACACAGCATGGGAGTGTGTGGTCAGAGGACAACCTGAGGAACTGGGTCTCTTCTTCAGTCATGTGAGTACTGCAGACTTGGCAGCCAGTGACTTTACATTGCTGAACCATCCTGGTGGCCTGGAATTTTGGCAATGGGATTTCACGTAGCCCCAGACTGCCTCTGAACTGATTCTCCTCCATCTAGTGTTGGGATTACAGGCACACGATACCATGTTTGGCCCAACAAATGTCTTAAAAACCTATTCACACCTTCATTTTTTGGTGGCAGGTCTCTCACTTGAGCTGGTTGGAAAAAAAAACAGCTACAG
Source organism: Peromyscus maniculatus bairdii (assembly GCF_049852395.1). Classification (NCBI taxonomy): domain Eukaryota; kingdom Metazoa; phylum Chordata; class Mammalia; order Rodentia; family Cricetidae; genus Peromyscus; species Peromyscus maniculatus. The sequence goes on along the minus strand of NC_134855.1, from coordinate 96,776,814 downwards.
CCTTGTTCGAAAGCCCTCTTAGCGCCACTGTGCAGGATGCGCTCCAGAGCTTCCTAAAGGTATCAAGAAGGGAACAGTGGGTGGAAGCCAGTGGCTTGTTCCTGGGACCCTTAGCTGGTGAAGCTGTATTTCCTAGTTGGGGATAATTTTGTATTTACCTATTTTGAGGGAAAAACAGAAGTACTTGGAGTTTATAAAAATATTAATTCCCAGACACACTAAATCAATCTTGTGATTATTTTATAGAGCTTTCTTTTTTTTTTTTTAAAGATTAATTAATTAATTTTGTATACAGTGTGCCTTTATGTCAGAAGAGGGCACCAGATCTCACTGTTGATGGTTGTGAGCCACCATGTGGTTGCTGGGAATTGAACTCAGGACCTCTGGAAGAGCAGCCAGTGGTCTTAACCTCTGAGCCATCTCTCCAGCCCTTTATAGAGCTTTCTAGTACCTGAACTTCAGATCAAATTGAATTTATGAACCTCTTAATAAAGTGAGTTTCTTTTTCCTCCAGGCTGAAGAGTTACAGCCAGGATTTTCAAAAGCCGGACGGGTATATATTTCTAAGGTAAATTCACCTTCAACATAGATGGAAATGCTTATGTTGTATTTCTGGGATCTTTTGATGGTAGGGATTAAACAGTCTATGCTCTGCCATACTGTTTTTTGAGAGCTATATTGATCAGATGTTCTCGTAAGATTCTCAATAGTTCAAGCTGACCTTTAACTCATGGCAATCCTCCTGCCTCTGAATGTTGAAGTTATTAGTTGTGAGCCACTGTTCCCTCCCCCCATGGTTTTTCAAGATAGGGTTTCTCTATGTAATAGCCCAGTCTATCTAGAACTCACTCTGTAGACCAGGCTGGCCTTAAACTCATAGAGATCCGTCTGCCTCTGCCTCCTGAGTGCTGGGATTAAAGGTGTGTGCCACCACTGTCCTGCCTTTCTCCCATTTTTTTGAGACAAGGTCTTGAGATGTAGAACACCTGCCTATACTTGCTGGGATTAAAGGTGTGCACTGTCATCCTCAGCTTCTGATCTCTTCTTTTCAATTTTCTTCTCAGTGCTATAGAGAATTAGGAAAAAACTCTGAAGCTAGAAAGTGGATGAAGCTGGCGCAGGAGCTGCCAGATATCACTAATGAGGTAAAATAGTATTGCTTTAAAAACAGCATTTAAAATGTAGCTTTTAGGCTGGCCTCCATCTGACCATCGTGTCTGAGTCTCCCAAGTACTAAGATCAGGTATAGCAGTATACCACAGCTTAGCTTGATGGTACTTTGTGTGTGGATGGAATGTGTGTGTCTTGACTCACGGTCAGGACAACCCTCAGGTATTAGTCCTCGCCTTCCACTTTGTTGAGACAGGGTCTCTGTAATCCATCACCGGGCATCTTCAGCTAGCGGTCCAGAGAGCTTCAGGGGATTGATTCTCCATCTTCTTTTCTCATCTCCCTTAAGAACCCTGGCTACGTCAGCTGTGTTACTGCGCTTGGCTTTGATGTGTTCTGGGTCTGCAGTCACATCCTAATACTAAATGGCAAATGCTTTACGTATTGCCCACCTCCCCACCATGCTCCAGTAAATTTTTTTAAAGAGCCTTTAAATACTGATTTCTGCCACAGAGTCACCTTTCCCAGGGAAGAAAGTTTACCATTTTATGTGGAGTCTCCTGCATGCTATGCGATCTGTCTCCTCCTTTGCTTGAGGTGTGTAAGGAAGAGACAGATTGAATAGACTCTAAGCTATCACAGGGAAAGTTTGGAGGAAGACTGGTAACAACAGCTCAGTGTAGAAGCAAATGGCCCTTGTCAGGGTCTAGTGATTGAGGGAAAGCTTAATTCTGATTCTGTTCTCAATTTTTGTCTCCTAGGATTCAGCTTTCCAAAAAGACCTAGAAGAATTGGAAGTAACTTTAGAAAAATAATCACATTCCAGTGACTTGGGGGCTACTACTTAAACAGAGAAAAGAAAATCAAGTTGCCTTTCCCCCTCTGTGACACCACTGAGTTCAGGAAAGTAAGCAAGACTGGTTTAGGGGATGTCTTGATCCCTGAGGTCTGACTGCTACTACCATCATCCCTCAATTTTCTATGTTATCAGTTAATTTATTATAATCTCTTAATCTAAAATTGGGGATGAACTTGCTGCTTAGGTTTCTGCTTTCTAACTCTTAAGTGAATTCCTGAGAAATCAAGACTGTATAGCCAGAGTTAAGTGTGGAGACAGCCCAGAAGGCCCAGAGCTGAGAGGATGGAGTAGCAGAACTTTCAACTGCAGTGAGATAGAACACCGAAGAGGCACGGCAACCAAGTGTAGGAGTTGTAACCTTCTTTGCTGATATTCCTATTTATTGTCCTGAAGTCATTCCCTGCCTATGAAGACAAGAGGAACCGCCAGCATAGCCCAGCCACTGCCCTCTTACCACCCATCATGTAGACTCCACCTGTATTCTTGGGGTGAGGGCTGGACCACATGACTTCCAGGGTTCTGGCAGCTTCTGGGATGGCAGCACTGGCCAAGGGTTTATAAATATATTTTGGAAGTGACCTGAAGAGGTGCCTGGAATATTTTTTGGTACAAATTTGAAATAAACTAAATTTGATTAGAAGGATATGTTGTCTGTTTCCATTATTTGACAACTTCAGAGTATTTTTCCTTCCACAGAGGAAACAGAAGACAAAAAGCATGTGCATCAAACACTTGGGCTTTTTATCTTTTAAGCAAAAAAAATTTTAGACTTATTTATATGTGAGCGTATGTCCTGTGTGTGTTTACCTGACGGAGGCCAGAAGAGGGAATCGGGTGTGGAGGTCGAGTTACAAGCTTTCTGAGTCATGTGATGTGGGTGCTGGAAGTTAGACTCAAGTTCTCTGGAAGAGCACCAAGTGCTCTTAACCCCTGAACTAGCTCTTCAGCAGCAAGAAATAGTCTTTTCTATCAAATACTATTGAAACTTGGGTTTAGGACAAAAATTCTTATTTCACCACTCTGTAAGTTTCTCATGCAAATGTTTTAATCCCCCCGCCCAGGAAAAACGTTTGTTTACACAGAGGTCCCCCACTGCATTCCAGAAATGATGGCCTGGAGCAGAGACCCCTTTCCTCTTCCTTGCAGACTTGGCTGCTCTGGAACTCAGATCCACCTGCCTCCTGAGAGTAAAGGCATGTTGAACCATACCCAGCTCCCCACCATAAACATTAGCAGCAGCAGCTGTAGAGACAGCTCAGTGGTTATAGACACTTGCTGCTTACAGAGGACCCAGGCCCAGTTCTCAGCACCCACATGGTGACTCAAAACCATCTGTAACTCCAGGATGACTTATCTCCATGGGCACCAGGCAGGCATACATGTAGTACATATACACATACAGGAAAAACACACATTAAAGAAAAATTATGTGAAGGTGCTAGACTGCTCTGGAGCTGAAGTGAAAGCTACCTGCTCTGGATGCTGGGAACTCAGTCCTCTGACAGGCAAGCAGCGTTTTCCCCTGCTGAGCCATGTCCCTGGAGCCGGCAGTGCCTTAACTTCCTGGATAAACTAGGTCTAGCCTTGGTCACTGCTGTGATCCTCTGTCCTGAGATGAAGCAGTGCCCTCGAAACTCAGGTCAGAGGCTTGGGCTGGTTTTCCTATCTCTAATTTTCCCCCTAGATACCAGCCAGAACCTTGAGCCTGGTTTCCCTGACTTCCTGGGCCTCCTTACTGTCTCTCTCATCTCCATGCCTGACTTAAAAAACATGACAACTTCTCTAGCTCTTTTCCTCTCGGAAGCTGCTAGCATTTTCAGCTTACCTATTCTATTGCTTTTCTCTTAAACTTGAATAAAATTGCTTTTGAGCTTCCTTCCAAATCTGTTTTGAAATTCTTTATTAGACTCAAGAACCCAAAAGGAGACCATAGGAAATTTCTGAAAATATTCCGAAAGAATCATTTGGCCAAAGTCAGGCCTCTGCAACACAAGACTTAGAGAATAAAAACAAAGACTACAGGAAAGACATAGTAAATCAGCCTGGCAATCTCATTCCTAGGCCAAAGGATACAAGCGCAGCAATTTGAATGTAGGCTTTCTTTAGTTTTCAAATCTTACAACTACAGCAATTGGTCATAACTGCTCAGTTCTGAAAGACTATGGACCTTATCTTGCAGTACTCCGTTGGCATGAAGGACTCCTATAAACAGCACATGTACTGCACACAACTACCTTATTAACAGCTGCAGAACCATTCGCTTAAGTGAAGTCTTAGTAATTAAGAGAACATGTTTTGGGATATTTAATTGCACCGTGACACTCTGAGGCTACTAATATAGTTAACCCTGAATCAGGAGGCGAAGTCAGCCACCAGCTGACCAAATTAGCCATGGAGATTTTGGAGGACCCAGGATTCTGCAGAGATGGACCGGAAGGAATAGGGAGAGGCTTAGAAAGATTCATAGGCTTTTTTGATCTGGGAATTGTGGTCAACTGGTTGTTCCTCTGCCGATATTTTTTTTTGTTTGTTTGTTTTGAGGCAGGGTTTCTCAGATGTGCAGCCCTCACTGTTCTAGAACTCACTCTGTAGCCCAGGCTGGCCTTGAACTCAGAGATCCACTTGCCTGTCCCCCAAATGCTGGGATTAAAGGTGTGCGCCACTATGCCTGGTTTCTGCCTCTTTTTTGATTTATCAGGTTTTTACCCCAATATCTGACTCCGAGTTTTTATTAATAACAGAACAATTTAGATAAATGTCTCTAGAACAAGAAGCACTATAGGACTGATAGGCTAGCATGCCTCATGCAAGACTCCTTAACCACAATCATTTCTTAAATTCTGTGAGAGTTCAGGCATGTAATTTGAAATTTTGCATCTTACATGTAGAGAAAAAGAACGTGGAAAGCACCCATTCCCCGTCACATATCTCAGGCATTTTATTTCACCATTATTGAGAAGTGAGAGAAGACTCGGGTCTTTCCAGTTTTACTTCTCTTGAAACATGAGATTGTCTGGTAGCTGTTATTTCATACCTCTCCTCCAAACACCAAAGAAACCAGACATTAATATACTCTATAAGAAATAAACTATAAGAAATGAACATTTCAGATCAGTTTGAATTCAGACTCGTCTCCTGTTTCTGCCACCAGAAAGCAGATACAATAATTGTTTTCCCGGAAGCCACGTCCTGGCAGTCACATCAGGAAGAGCCTGAAGAAGCCCAGGGAGCTGTCCTCTTCATTAGACTGTACAACATTTAAAAGTTTATCACAGAAAAAACGGCCCTGATGACTCAGTCCTTGGCATCTCCCACTCCATCTGCATTAATGGCAAACATGGCTTCAGCTTCAGGAAGACAGGGAGAGTCGTAGATTTTGCAGATTCTGGTCTCCCCTCTTCCTTTCCTCAAGTACAGCCTGACCCAAAGACAGATAAACACACCAAGTTATAAACAATTCTATTCCTATGACAGAACTAATTTTTTCAGACATGCCTAACTTCCTAAAGGGATTTTTAGGAACTTTTTTAGTGTATTTGGCTACCTCCAACTTGGAGGAATGCCACGACTCTCTTACGGAAAATCTTGAAGAAAAACATTATTTTATAATTAGGGAGGCACATCAAATATTCATCTATTTTTCTCACACCTGGGAGATTTTAATTAGATCTAGGCGTCTGTGTCTGTGTGTGGCTATGTGCTCATGAGGGCAGGGGCCTGTCAGAGGCCAGGGTTGCTGGATCTTGGAGCTGGAGCTATGGGAGGTTGTGAGCACCTCATGGAGGTGCTGAGAACTCAACTTAGGTTCTCTACAAGATCAGAACATGATCATAATCACTGAGCCATCTCTCCACCTGCAAAGCAAACACTTGTATCAACCAAAGCACAACAAATTTAGTGAGGCTTCCTAAGTGTCTACACTGCCGCAATTTTCATAGGGTTTAATAGGGTCTAAGTGGAAGTGTTTTCTTACATCTCTATCATATCCATTCCAGAAAGCCTCTGCCATCACCTTACCTGGTTGTCGATGCATGGGCAATGATGTTTCCTCCAATGGGTTTTTTGGGATCTGCAGCAAACATGGCTGCTCCATCCACTTGGGCTACTACCTGGTTGGTGATTACCACCGCTACACCAAACTGATGAGGGAAAGAATGTCAGTTTTGTGACCACAGACATACCAAAACATTAATGCTCACAACACAGCAATGGCTAACTATCGTTCATCTTTGATAATACAAGGCACTAATGTCCTCAGAAGGCTCCAGCAATTTGTAACCACTGAAAGCCCCTGAATTCTAGGTTTCTTCACTACAGCTTACCTCATCAGCAAGTCGCAGCAGCATCCTCAGAAATCTGGCCAAATGCATTTGCCTGGCTGAAAGCTCTCCGCGACCCGAGTAGTCTGTTCTGTAGAGGGCAGTAGCACTGTCTACAATGAGCAGTGCGTACCTACAAGAAAAAAGAATTCTTTGTCAAAATCTCCTCCCTTCCCCACCACTCTAAGTTTCTATGTATTCCACATTTTCCACTTTTCTTCTTTTGGAGACTGGGGTTTGTTACTTATATGCAGTCCAGGCTGTTCTGAAATTTATGATCCTCGGGTCTCAGTCTCCCAACTGCCAGGATAAAACAGATGAGCCACTGACACCAACTCCCTAGTTCAAACACAAACACATGTTTTATTAAGATGTTTATAAAATGTCCAACCTGAGACGCCCTTTGCTGGGTCTTGTTTTGTTTTTGGCAGGTGTCTCAGGGTTTCTAGTACTGTGAAGACACCATGACCACAGCAACTCTCACAAAGGGCAACGTGTAGAAAAATGCTATACCTCCAGCCATAGCTTCCTTTTTCACTAGTGACTTGACTGAAACCATAAAGCAACTGTGCCAAGATAAGAACTGAAGAGCAGAGATGACAGTGGGTAAAGGACTTGTCATGTAAGTGGGAGGACCCCAGTTTAAATTCCCAGAGCCCACGTAAGCCAGCCAAGGCAGCACGTGTTTGTAATCTCAGTGCTTTTCCAGCTCGATGGAAGTGTTTCTAGAAGCCTGTGGACACCAGCCTGGCATACACACAGAGGACAATGAAGGGATGCTGTCTCAAACGAGGTAGAGCGAGAACTGACATCCAAAAGTGTCCTCTAACCTGCACATGTCAGTCACTTCATATGCATGCCCACACTCATGTATGTGTGTGTACACATAAACACTTACACATGTCACACACCAAATACACACAAACATGTTTTTAAAAGAAAGGAATTGGGAGCTGGAGAGATGGCTCAGCTGTTAAGAGCACTTTCTGCTCTTTTGGAGGACCCAAGTTTGTTTCCCGGCAGCCATACTGGGTAGCTCGGCCTGGAACTCCAGCTCCAGGGGATTCTAGTCCTCTTCTGACTTCTATAAGTCCCCCCCCCCACATGAGGCATACATTCACAGAAACACACACGTAAGTAAAATTTAATAATCTTTTAATAAATCTTAAAAGCAAACAAAACTAAAAAAAAAAAGCATCACTATATTAAAAAAAAAAACAACAAACAAACAAAAACCAAAGCTGGGCAGTACTGGCGCACGCCTTTAATCCCAGCACTGGGAAGCAGAGGCAAGAGGATCTCTGAGTTCCAGGTCAGCCTGGTCTACAGAGCAGGTTCCAGGCTAGCCAGAGCTACAGAGAAACCCGTCTTGAAAAAAACCTAACCCCACCCCCCAAAAAAAACCACAACCAAACAAACAAAACCCACCACTCGAAACCAAACCAAAACCAAGAGAAAAAAAACCCTACACACAAAAACAGCTCTTGAAATTTAAATCTCTGTTTCTATTCATATTACCTAGATTCAGGTAAAGGGCTGTGGGGAGAGATTTAATGTCTTACTGAATGCGTACCTGGATTCTACCATCATAGCCGATGCTTGATAAAGGAGCTGGGTTTGGTGGTCTGTGTTGAACCCTCGAGCATAAGCTACATTATCTAGGACATCACTGCCAGAGAGACCGTATCTAGAAAAGAGATTTTTAGGCTTCAGACAGAACTCAAACACATGAGAAATTAATATCTAATATTTCTTTTTCTTTCTTTCTTTGGTTTTTCGAGACAGGGTTTTTCTGTGTAGCTTTGGTGCCTGTCCTGGACCTCACTCTGTAGACCAGGCTGGCCTCAAACTCACAGAGATCCACCTGGCTCTGCTTCCCAAGTGCTGAGATGAAAGGTGTGTGCCACCACCGCCCGGCAATAACTAATATTTCTATTATCCAAATAGCTAAGAGGTAGCATTCCCAGTGGTTTCAAGACTCACAAACATGAGTCCCTTTCTATCAGAGGTATAGGCAAACCATTTATAGAGATGACAGCACCAACTATTTTAGACTAGAAGCAAGACCTAAGGATACATCAAATTTATTCTTTTGCCCTCCTAACTACAATGAGAAATTTCCAAGTATGAGGTAACAATATTCTCTTGGAAAAGCCACAAACTACAGAATTAGGATAAACAAAAATAACAAACCATTCAAAGATTAGTTATGTTAAATGAATGACACTTTAATATTTATGCCTCAAAGACTGTTTTCTTTTGCAGCTAAAAAGAGGACATTATATATCTATTTTCATAGAATGACCTGTATTTTCTTCCACTTTGTAACTGCCACCTAAGGCATAAATGCTCAAGGTGGCTCACGTAAGACAATCTCTCTCTCCCTGGGGCCTCACCATGTTGTCACCCTGGCTGGCCTTGAACTCAGACATCTGCCTATGTCTGGAGTGACAGAATTAAAGAAAGGCATGCCTCACTATGCCTGGCCCAACAATTTCTTAGTAAATATGTAACAACAGGAGAGATTCCCTCTCGATTATTCATCTATGAGGACTCAGCCAAATGCCTGCTGTAAATTTTTCTGGGAACTTTTCTGGAGGGTGCATTGCTATGTTTTTCCTAGGCTAGCCTCAAACTCCTGGGCTCTAGGAATCCTCAAGGCTCAGTCTCCAGGGCAGGATTAAAGGCGTGCACCACCACCACCACCACCACCACCACCACCACCACCACCACCACCACCACCACCACCACCACCACCACCACCACCACCACCACCACCACCACCACCCGGGTCAGATTTAATTATCTTCCTTTTGTGTTTCTAAAACTTGGCTTGAGTCTTAACACTGGAGAAGAAAAAAATGAAAGAAAAACTTGTTTTGTTACCTGCCCCCACCCATTTTTGAAACAGGGTCTCACTGTGTTTAAGGCTAGCCTGGAGCTCAGATCCACCTGCCTCTGTCTCCCAATTGCTGGGATTAAAGACTTGTACCAACATGTCCAGCCCTTGGTTGTTTTTGATACAGGATCTAACTATGTAGCTCAGCCTTGCTTAGAACTCTTATGAAGCCCATAACTCAGGAGTTTCACTCCTGAAACTCAATACTTTTTTTTCTCTGCCTCTGGTGTGGTTAGATTTTGAGTGCATTATCATACCTACATTGTTTGAGACATTCTCTCAGCCCAAATATGGCCTTGAATGCCACTATGTAGCTGAGGTTGGCCTAGAACTCTTGATCTTCCTGCCTCCACCTTCAAGTATTAGGCATCGTAGACTTGTACCACTATGCCAGGTCCATTGTTTTGGTTTTCTTTCTTTTTTGAGACAGGGTTTCTCTGTGTAGTTCTGGCTGTCTTGGAACTTGCTCTGTAGAACAGGCTGGCTTTGCCTGCCTTTGCCTCCTGAGTACTAGATTATAGGTATACATTATTATACTAAGCAGAATTCATATGCATTTCCTCCTTTATTGCCATGATTTAAATGAAGAAAATATCTATCTCCTAAGTACTATATTACTTGATCCCCAACCCCAAGATAATACTCTCTCTCTTCATCCTTATGATAGAATCATGAACACAAGCTCCCAAAGAATTAGAGCCCATTAGATTTCATTTAAATACCCTTTAAATTGAGAAATTAAAAAAAACATGTTGTTGTACACACTGCATGGCACACGTGTGGAGGTCAGAGAACAATGCCCAGGAGTCTGTTTTCTCCTTCCACCATGTGGGTGCTGGGGATTGAGCTGAGGTAGTCAGGCTTAGCAACAATGCCTTTACCCACTTAATCATTTTGTTAGTTGTAACATTATCTTCTGAATTATTAAATAAGAGAAAAACTGGACAAACAGAACATTACTTGGGTCAAAAGTGATTGTACACGTTTTTCATTGTTTGGGGTGTGGATAAAAGTAACAGTATTTATTCAGTACTTGATTAATATACAAAATTCGATGGAAAGATGTAGAAGCTCATTGTTTTCCCTAAAGGAATTTATAGTCTTACAAAAGAAGCACACAGGAGGTAAAGGACAGTGGATCTCTGTGATTTGGGTGCCAGCCAGAAGATACAGAAAAGAGAGTGATGAATTTCTGGTCCATGTTTCTCCCCAAAGTCTGTTCTCAGTATCAGTCCCTTGGTCTCTGTGCCTCAGGGTCCTCATTTCAAGTAGGAACTTGTAAAAAAGTGTAGAACCCAGAAGTATAGGAAACTTCTGGAGAGTCTTTGCTCTCAGTGAAGAAAGCCCCTTGTGCCAGCAAGATGTGTAACTAACACTTGCACAGTATTTGAGAGAACTGTCTGGGAGACTCTGGTTCTTTTTCTTCCTTCTTTTTTTAAAATTAAAACCATCCTAATAAGCTGGGTGTGAGGGTGCACACCTTTAATCCCAGCACATAGGAGGCATCAGCAAAAGGATCTCTGTGAGTTTGAGGCTACCCTGGTCTACATATTAGTTCCAGGACAGACAGGCCTACAGAGAGAGACCCTGTTTCAAAACAAAACCAAACCCTAAAAACAAACAAACAACAAAAATAAACTCCCCCAAACCCAAAACAACCAAATAGATTAAAAAAAAAAAATCAAGTGCTATAAATGGAGTTTTATTTTAAACTTTATATTTAGTTCCATTGATCTTATTCATCTTTTTTTATTTTTGAGACCGGGTCTTATTATGTACCCTTCAGACTAGGCTGGCCTTCAGCTTAGAGATCTGCCTGCCACTATGCCTGCTGAGTAACTCTCCCTACACATACCTTTTTTTCCAGTACTGAGAATCAAACCTGGGGTCTCATGTAAGCTAGATAAGTACTTTAGCACTGAGCTATATCCCTAGCTGCATATCTATTTTTAAGTTATAATCATCTGCAATGACTACTGTGGTTTTATAATGAGCTTTAAGTTGAGAACTCGGGCTGGAGATGGCTCAGTGATTAAGAACACTGACTGCTCTTCCAGAGTCTTCCTAGGTTCAATTCCCAGCACTCATACAGTGACTCACAACCATAATATAGACCCAAATTCCAGTTTGGGATAGCCAATGCCCTCTTCTGGTTTCTGAAGGCAAAGAATGGTGGCATTGACACACATGCAGAAAAAACACCCACCCACCCTCAGACACAAGTAAATAAATAAACAAAACTCTAGATTTTTCTACATAAATGAGTTTGTCAATTTGCAAAAAAGCTTGCTAGAATTTTGACATGATTTATAGATTCTAAACAATTTCAATTTGGTGATGTAATCTTGAATATTTTTTTAAATAGGAATTTTTTAAATATTTATTTATCTATTATGTATACAGCATGAATGACTGCAGGCCAGAATAGGGCACCAGATCTCATTACAGATGGTTGTGAGCCACCATGTGGTTGCTGGGAATTGAACTCAGGACCTCTGGAAGAGCAGTCAGTGCTCTTTAACCTCTGAGCCATCTCTCTAGCCCGTAATCTTGGATATTAAAAGATATTGGTCCAGGTGGTGGTGGAGGATACCTTTAATTCTAGCACTCAGGAGGCAGAGGCAGGCAGACCTATGTGAGTTCAAGCCCAGCCTCGTCTACAGAGCAAGTTCCAGGACAGCCTAGGCTACACAGAGAAACTCTGTCTAGGAAAAAAAAAAAAAAAAAAGATATTGGTGATTACTGCCCTTGCAGAGGACCTGGGTTTAGCTTCCAGCACTCACATGGTGGCTCTCAACCATGAATTGTTTTGTTTCTCAAATCCAAAGAGGTTCACCTGCCTCTGCCTCCAAATGTTAGAATTAAAGGCTTGGCCAACCCTCAGCCCCGGCCCCAGCTCACAACCATTTATAATTCCAGTTCCAGAGTATCTGACACACTACTCTGGAGTCCATATGTAATCCTTGCACAAGGTACACAGATATACATGCAGGTAACACTCACGCATATAAACCAAAAAATCATTCTTAATTATGTTTATAATTGTCATGCCTTCCTAATGAACTGATCTTTTAATTATAAATGTTCTTCCAGGGCAAATGAGATGGCTCAGAAGACTGGCACCAAACTTGAGCTCAGTTCCTGGACCCCACATGGTGGAAGCAGGAATTCACTTCCAGAAGTTGTCCTTCGGCTTCTACATGCACATAATGCACCGGCATGCCCATGCCTATACAGATGAACACATTTAAAAAAAGGGTTTTCTCGACTTTAGTAGTTTTCTTTGGGGGGAGCTGCTGCAGTCTTTTAATTTCTGTTATGGTTCCTGATTATGTTATCTCTTTCAAGCTTTTTTTTTTTGTTTTTCGAGAGAAGGTTTCTCTGTGTAGCTTTGCGCCTTTTTCCTGGAATTCGCTCTGTAGCCCAGGCTGGCCTTGAACTCACAGAGATCCTGGCTCTGCCTCCCAGTGGTGGTATTAAAGGTGTGCACCACCACAGCCCGGTTTTTTTTTTTTTTTTTAAATTAATTAATTTAATTTTTTAAGCTTTCTGTCTTTAAAGTGTTATTTATTTGTAAAACAATACATAGTTGAATCTTGTTTTTTATTCAGTCTGTGAGAACTTACAGTGTTGAGTAAAAAATGTCTTACATTATTAATATTGTTCTTTTAAACCAGACAATTGGGATGTAGAGTAATGAGACATTTTCCAGGCAAATTAATGTTTCAAAATACTCTAGGAACAAGTTAAACATATTCTTCTAATTTAGTGACCTACCTCTCAGCCACTGCTAGCAGCCGTTCTGGCCTAAATGTACCCTCAGTGTCAATGTACATGGCCTTTCCTTCACCTCCACCACGATCAATGGGAAGCTGGAGAGAAAAAAGGAACAGTGGAAACCACTACTCTTCTGATACAGTTTGCCAGGTTCTCCATGGTAAATCTAATTTCCTCCACTCTAAGTAAGGAAGTCCACTTTAAGACACTGGGCAATGGTAGCGCACACCTTCAATCCCAGCACTCTGGAGGCAGAGGCAGGCAGATCTCTGCAGCCTGGTCTATAGAACAGTTCCAGGACAGCCAGAGCTACAGAGAAACGGTCTCAAAAAAACAACCAAACAACCAAAAACAACAACAACAACAACAAAAAAAAAAACCCCTAACACTTTAACCCTGAAAACACATATACACTATATTAAAATCTCAAAAAATAAAAAATTATAATTATAAAAACCAACTAAACAAAAAAACCAACTTTAAAATAATTAACTTGGTTGGAATGGTGGGTCACACCTTACCTGTATTCCCATCCAGGAGGCAGAGGCAAGAGGATCTCCATGAGTTTGAAGCCACCCCAGACCACATATTAAGTTCCAAGACAGGCTGGGTTACAGTATGAGACCTTGCACCAGGAAATAAAACAGTTTTTTCCTTACTACAGTATAAAGCATATTCCATTTATACCATACAGTCCTACAGGCCAAGCAGTCATAGAAAAATCAACCAGAACTCTAAAGGATATGCTAAATAAACAGAAAGGGGTAGCAACCCCCCCCCCCAAAAAAAGATTACATAATGCTTTATTAACTTTGAATTTTCTCAATGCTAATGAAAAAGGAACAACTGTGGAGAGACATTGGATAACAGGAAAAAAAAAAAACTACAGAATTAAATCAGCCTATATACTTTAAGGATATGCTGACCTCAGAATGGAAACCAGGATATGTGTTTGTTGGGGACAAGGTTTTGCTTTTGTTTCCACAGGAGAAGAAAAGCTATGGATACCATCAAAATTGATAAAGGTTCAATTTGAGCAAGAGAGACCCCTTAATTAGAAGAGGTGACAGTTCATCAACCAGGGTGACCACTCAATTTAGCTGACTTATACAACTAACAGATGCTTTTCATTTAATCAGATATAACTTGCCAAAAGAGAACCTCCCCGAAGTTAGGGTTGGGGAAGGGTTTTGTTTTTGTCTTTCAGAAGAATGAAGGCTAAGGAATCTGAAGACCACTGGATAAATGAGACTTCTGAAGCAAAAGGATAAATCATCCAGAAAAAAAATTTCCGAAAAAAAAAAGAGTAATTTGGCCTCTTGGTATAGCACATATCTAACAGGATAAAATTTCATAAACCTTCCTAAATGTTTCTGCTATTCTCTACAGACACATATAACGCAAATGGTCTTTATGTAGTCCCAGTTCAATTAAAATTAAAGCTGGCTTTGGAGTTGGAGTGTCTTTCTCCTTCTCTAAAGCCAAGCATGCTTGTTAAAGGAAAATGCAAAATCTCTGCATCGTATCAGAAGAGCCACCTGATATGGGACAGAAGAAAATAAAGTATGAATTTTATATCAAAATTTGTAAGACTAATACATATATTTTTTAAACTTTGTTCTTGATATTAGTGGTCATAGAGTACTAATTCTAGAAAAAAGGCTTCATCCAGCTTCCTGTACATGATTTTGGGTTTGGGTCTATCCGTTTTCTGCGGTGAATCATGACCAAGCCTAACAGTGACCTTTGAAGTCTCCAAAAGGATGATGGGGCCCCACTATGATGATTCCACATGGACTATGATAACGCCATTAAGCTGAAAAACACCACCCAAAGATTTGGACTGCAAACTGCTCAAGACAATTTCAAGATGGTTAGCTGAGATGATCCAGCCTCACAGACTGCTCTAGCCAGGACCTGAGACAAGCCTTGCACTTTCCCATTTTGCAGAGCCTGGACAACAAATGATACAGCTACCTTTCCCAGGACTTGACAACCCAGAATTTTCTTCTCAAGATCCCCTAAAGATGCCTTTGCCCCCAGACAGCAGGAAGTAAAGTTAAGAACGAAATGCCCACATTCCCAAGAGGTGGGGTGGGTGGGTTTTGGTCATTCAATGAATTACGGATGCTTGTCATTGTTTTGATGTTTGATTACAAGTTGTTATTGGTAATGGTCAGGAAAAAAGCTAAATAAAGGAGACTAGATTCAGGGTTCTTGTTTGAAAAGAAAAAAGAATATAGATATGATAAGATAAAAAGTAAGTTATTGAATCTACTTTTAAAATTTTTACATTGGTTTGGATTTTTGTATATTGTATGCAAATTGTGTATATTGATACAAAATTGAAATTAATTATGTTAGAACATACTGTATGTATACTTCTAATCTTGTTCAAGGTGTTGTACCTATACAGCTCATTTAACAATGTAATGTAAATTGCTAGTCCTTGAAAGTTATTAGTACAAACTATTTAGGATAATGAAGAAATGCTGGTTAGTAGTTAGTCACATATTGCAATAGAACTTGTAGTTAAGTTAGACATGTTTTCCAGGTCAAACAGATATATTTTAGATAGATAGGTGGTCTTCAGACACTTAGAGATCTACACAATATGGCATTTCAGATATTTTAATAACATAGTTTTTTTGGTTTTTTTTTTTTTTCAATGACAATGAGATATGTCTGCTCCTGGCAGTACCAATGTACTTCAGAGAAGATGATGGGCATTGAAGAACATCCTTATAAGGTTTCTTTGTAGCCACTGGGTAATAAAGTGCCCTTCCCTCAGCTGCTGACAGTATGCTGTCCAAACGGACAAACAGGACACAAAAGAAAGGACTGCTGAATATCTCTATTATCTGTTTTAACAAGTTTTTCTAAAACTTTTATCTTGGTAGTCACATTAACCAACGTTTTTAATGATAAAACAGAAATGATCAAACAATATTTATAATTGACATTACATAAATCCCATCAACATTAATTATCCTCTCATTTAATTGTTCCATTTTCAGACCGTCTAGTGTATTATCAAACAGAGACCAAACTCCTTCCATTGTAATAGTGTTTCCCATTTTTTTTGTTGTTGTTGTTTTGATTTGTTTTTCGAGACAGGGTTTCTCTGTATAGTTTTGGTGCCTGTCCTGGATCTTGCTCCGTAGACAAGGCTGGCCTTGAACTCACAGAGATAGATCCGCCTGGCTCTGCCTGTGGAGTGCTGGGATTAAAGGCGTGTGTATCACCAACACTCGGCTGTTTCCCATCCCCCCCGCTCCCCGGAGCTGAGGAACGAACCCAGGGACTTGTGCTTGCTAGGCAAGCACTTTACCACTGATCTAAATCCCCAACGCCCCCATTTTTTTAATGTAGAAAAAAAACTCTTAACTAATTCCTCCCTTTAAGAAATCCCAATTGGGGGATGGAGAGATGGCTCAGCAGTTAAGAGCACTGGCTGCTCTTCCAGAGGACCTGAGTTCAATTCCCAGCAACCACATGGTGACTCACAACCATCTGTAATGAGATCTGGTGCCCTCTTCTGGCCTGCAGGCATACATGTAGGCAGAGCACTGTATACATAATAAATAAATCTTTAAAAAAAAAGAAATCCCAATTGACTCACCAAATCTGTTGACAATGACGATTCAGATGACAGTGTGACAGTAGCCCCAGGAGGGGGCTCAGAGAAAGCCACAACCCATCAGGAGAGGACAGAAGTGAGAAGAGCCAGCAGTCTGCATGGGGGAACTCGTGAAAGCAGCTAATTCTGGTGTTTGGAGCCTGAGCCTGTGCCTGTGGAGTTGGCTGTCTGCACAGTGTGAAAGCGGCCCACTCCTGCAGTTTTCGGAGCTGAAAAGCCTATGGAGTTTGCTGCAGAGAGGCTGCAAAAAAACCTTAGCTGGCAAGGTAGGGGATGTCATTCTGTATGCTATAAATGTGTGTTGCTCTGATTTGGTTGATAAATAAAATGCTGATTGGCCAGTAGCCAGGCAGGAAGTATAGTATAGGCGGGATAAGCAGAGAGGAGAATTCTGGAACAGGAAGGATGAGTCAGGAGTTGCCAGCCAGACACAGAGGAAGCAAGATGTGAAGACATAACTGAGAAAAGGTACCAAGCCACGTGGCTAAACGTAGATAAGAATTATGGGTTAATTTAAGTGTAAGAACTAGTCAATAGTTAGCCTGAGCTAATGGCCGAGCAGTCTTAATTAATATGAGCCTCTGTGTGTTTACTTGGGTCCAAGTGGTCGCAGGGCCACAAGAGCTGAGCAGGACCAGGAAAACTTTAGCTACAAGGCAGGGTGGAAACTCGGGCTGAATCCAGCTCCAGCCTAAGCCAGTGGCTGCAAAGCCACAGGCAAGCAGCTTTTTCATGAATTTGTGCCCCATGTTGGGCACCGTATGTTGCACGAATCCTAATAGGTTTTATAATAAAAACCCAGAGCCAGATATCAGGGTGAAAGCTGAAAGATCAGAGAAGCAGAGCAAGTCACAGCCACCACCTCTTACCTCACCAACTCCTCAACCTGAAAGAGCCTCTCCAAGAGTTCCTGTCTCCTCCTGCCTTATATTCCTTTCTCTGCACAGCAGTATCACTTCCTGTTTCAACCTTCCTAGTGCTGGGATTATAGGTGTGTGCCACCTATACCTGGCTGTTTCTCTTTTAGAGTAGATTAATCTCATGTAGCCCAGTGTGGCCTTGAACTCACAGAAATGGATCTCTGTCTCTGCCTTCTGAGTGCTAGGATTAAAGGTATATACTACCACTGCCTGAGCTATGTGGCTAACTGTGGCTTGTTCTGCCCTCTGATCTTCGGGCAAACTTTATTTCTTAGATTATAAACAATATTTCACCACTGCAGAGAAAACATTTTTACTTAAAAAGACTAGATACCGTGTTTAATGAACCATATCAGGTTATTATTGTTACACTTTTTTTGAGACAAAGTTGTTACACATATTTTCTGAGACATAAAGTGTAGACTTGTAGGGCTAGGGAGGTGGCTTATCAGTTAAGTGCAGTGGCTACTCTTCCAGAGGACCAGGGTTTAATTCCCAACATCCACATGGCAGCTCACAACTACTGTCCAACTCCAGTTTGGGGTGGTGGTAGTGGTGGTGGTTTGGTACTTCTTCTGGTCTCTGAAGGCACTGGGCATGAACACGGTACACAGACATGCATGCAAACAAAACACTCATACATATAAAAATAATTAAAATTTAGACCAATGAAGAAAGGCACGTAAATCTAGAAAAAATGGACCTGCCTGGACTGAGTCTACCAGGTTGATCGCAGTCCTCGGGGGAGGCTTTGCCCTGGAGGAGGTGGGAATGGGGGGTGGACTGGAGGTAAGGGGAGGGGGTGGGAGGGGGGAGAATAGGGGAACCCATGGCTGATATGTAGAACTGAATGGTATTGTAAAATAAAATATATATTAAAAAAAAAATCTAGAAAAAATGGTAGGAAAATATTTTGCATCAGTCATTTGGAACTTTGTATGATATGGATTGATTTTCAGTAGGAATTATCTTCTAACTCCCTTTGGGATTCTAGAGAAAGTACGTTTTATGTCCATCCTAATAGATGCATAAAGATATCATGAGTCAACTAATGCCTGCTGATCTGATTAGCCCAAACGCCAACAACTCACCTGGCATGTTACAGCCAATGTATGACAGATCTGTGTCTTCCCAGTTCGGAATTCTCCAAACATCTCTGTGATAGATCCAGTCTCAATTCCACCTATGAAAGTAAAAAGTAACTCATATAAAGTAACTGTTTAGAAACTATAATCACGGAAATGTTCTGGAGCACATGGATGCTCCATTAAAACTCCCATTTTCTTTTTTCTTTTGGTTTTGTGAGAGCTACTTTCTCTGTAGAACATCCCTGGATGTCCTGGAACTCGCATTGTAGACCAGGCTGGCCTTGAACTCACAGAGATCCATCAGTCTCTGTCTTCCAAATACTGGGAATAAAGGTATGCACCACCATCACCACCTAGTTAAAAACTCCCATTTTCAATAATCAGTAATTTGTTAATTTCTTTTTCTTTTTGTTTTTTTCTTTTTTTGGGGGGTGGGGTAGAGACTAGGCTCACTAGTACACACTTGTACACCAGCTATGTGGGAAGATGAAGCAGAAGAATAAAAAAGTTCAAGGCCTTTCTGAGCAATATAGAAAATTCAAGACTAGCGTGCCCTGTCCAAGCTGGGCAGTGGTGGCATACGCCTTTAATTCCAGCACTCAGGAGGCAGAGCCAGGTGGATCTCTGTGAGTTCGAGGCCAGCCTGGTCTACAGAGTGAGATCCAGGACAGGCATCAAAATTACACAGAGAAACCCTGTCTCGGAACCCCGCCCCCCCAAAGCTGTAGGAATGTAACTTAATGGTAGAATGCTTGCTTAGGATAAAAGGCCCTATATTCAATTCCCAATTACCACAAAAAATATAAAAATAATAAATAAAAATCACTTACTTTAAAATAATTACAGATTATTTTATATATAGGGGTTCTGTGCATTTATCACCTAGTGTCCTCAGAGCTAGCATTCCAACAAAAGCTGACATTCATTCAATCCACAGCATGTTCAAATCTCCATTATACATGTATTGTTTTGTGTTGTTATAGTTTTTAGGCAATTTTATTCCATGTATAGTTTCATATGTTACCATAATCAAGTTACAAAATTCAACCATGAAAAGACAACAAGCAGCTTCTACAGTTTTAATACAACCCAGTATTTATCATTCCTTGTGATTCTCCTTGTCCAATGCACGTAAATGTATCATTCATGTGATTCTAAAAGCCTAAGAGATATGAAGTCTTACCATTCTCATCTTGAAGAAAACAGGCTTAGGGACATTAAATAATTGTCACCAGAAATATTATTTTCACCATTAATCCAGTCAGTAAATACTAGGAATGAGAATCGTTTTTTGTTAGACAGGATTTTATGTAGTTTAGGCTAGCTTCAACTCACTCCATAGCTGAGGTCACTATATCCAGTGGGAAGGGGGTCATCATCATCATCATCTTTTTTTTTTAAGACAGGGTCTTTCTTAGCCTTGGCTGCCTGGAGGGAAGGGGATCTTAGAGGGGTTCAAACCAGACATATAAGGTGGTACATGCCTTTAATCCTAGTGCTCAGTAAACAGAGGCAGGCGGATTTCTGTGAGTTCCAGTCTAGCCTGGTCTATAGAGTCAGTTCCAAGCTAGTCAGTGATCTGCAATAAATAAACAGCAACATGTACTATACTTGGAGTAGTATTTAAACAATGTTTTGTACCAAAAAGTATAGCTCAGCGGTGGAGGACATGGGTCTCTGGGCTCAATCCCTTCCCATGTGGTTTTTTTGTTCTTAAATTTTTTTCTTTTCTTTTTCTTTCTTTCTTTTCTTTTTTTTTTTTTTTTTTTTGTTTTTTGAGATAGGGTTTCTCTCTGTAACCCTGACAGCCCTGGAATTCACTCTATAGACCAGTCTATGAAGTCTATGAACTCACAGAGATCTGCCTGCCTCTACCTCTTGAGTGCTGGGATTAAAGGTGTGTGCTACCAATCGCCCATGTTTTTAAATTTTTGTAATCAGTACTGTGTGTATGATGTGTGTGAGTTTAGGCAGGCATATGCCACATCTCACATGTGGATGACAGAGAATAACTCTGGGAAATAGTTCTCTCCCTTGTCTGTGGATTAAAGGGATCTAACTCAGGTCATCAGTTATGAGGCAACCACTCCCTGAGTTATCTCTCTGCCTTCCTCCATTGTATTTAACCAGTCATTAAATTTCAATCTTGTGATAGAAAATACACACACACACACACACACACACACACACACACACACACACACACACTCACACTCATATTTATTTCCTTAAGCAGAGGGAACTTATTCTCTAAAAAAAGTAACAAAGATTAAATTATTTAATTTATAGCCAGAGCAACAAAGTGAGAGACTTTCAAAAACCAAACCAAACCAAACCAAGCTGAACCAAACATTAATTGAAGGACATCCTTGGCTCCTGATTTAATTCCTAAAACCACCAAAAAAAAGAAAAAATTAAAATCATCACTTATTTTAAAAATAATGTTAGATTTATATAATGTTACAAAGAAATATACAGGGAAGGTCTAGGTACTCTTCACCTAGCCTCCTCTGATGTTACCATCTTTCCCAACTATAATATAGCATCTATTGAGAAAGCTGGCATTCCCATAATCTATTACATTCAAATGAGCCTGGAATATGAGATCTGTCAATACAAGTCAGCAAACAAACAAACAAACAAACAAACAAGACCCTAAACTGAAAAATCTTAAAAAAGCAAACCTACAGAATTAGCCAGTCAAGGTCTTGAAGAAATCTATCTACAGTTCATACTTCTCTATGTCATACTCACATCTAAGATGAATTCTACCCTAATATTCTGGTTTGTTCTGGCCATAAGCTGTATTAATTAGGGTTTATAAAATACGATAAGAGATTACTATACCTTGAAGCAGTTTGTCAAGCTCTTTGGAGCCAGTAGTAATCTGTATGATTTCTGACCGTCTTTGGTGAAATTCAGTTGCAGTGGTGAAACCCATTGGAACTAATTTTGCTGCCTCAGTCTAGGAAAAATAAGAAAAATTAAACCAATAACATGAGACAGGGAAAGAAACCAGTATCTGGAAAAGTAGGGACCCAAAATGCATTAGACTGTGATTTTCATACATCTTGGAGTACTTGGATACTTTATCAGTTGAACATCCTTCACTTGAAAATCCACTGAATATTCCAAAATCTGAAACTTGAGTGTAAGGTTTTGATAAAAAATTTCAGACTTCTGCATATTTCACCTCTTATTTCACATTAGAGACAGTCAACCTCCATGTACACTAATAAAAGCCCAGGTCACGACAGGAAAACATTTGTGTGCTAGGATGACAGGAGGGTAGCACCACAGGAGACTAAAAACAAAAGAACTGTACATATCTGACTTCTCTATGTTGTGACGATGTAGTATGTCTTTAAGATTTATTTTTGCCAGGCGGTTGTGGCGCACGCCTCTAATCCTAGCATTCGGGAGGCAGAGGCAGGTAGATCTCTGTGAGTTTGAGGTCAGGCTGGGCTACAGAGTGAATTCTAGGATAGGCTCCAAAGCTACACAGAGAAATTCTGTCTCGAAAAACCAAAAAAAAAAAAAAAAAAAAAAAAAAAAAAAAAGATTTATTTTCATTTACTATGTATGTATACAGTGTTCTGCCTGCAGATCAGAAAAGGGCATCTGTTGCCATTTAGATGGTTGTGAGCCACCATGTGGATGCTGGGAAATGAACTCTGGACCTCTGGATCAGCAGCCAGTGCTCTTAACCTCTGTGCCATCTCTCTGGCCCCAATGTAGTGTGTCTTTATACCTTACTTCCTGTTTTGTCATCCATTAACATTCTGCCTTGCAAAACAAGGACACATGCTATTCCAGACTTTTCTTGCTTTATGTCTAATTCTTCATCCCTATCAGGTATACATTTTCTGTTTTGGTTTTTCCAGACAAGGTTTCTCTGTGTAGTCCTGGCTGTCCTGGAACTCATTTGTAGACCAGGCTGGTCTCAAACTCAGAGATTCATCTGCCTCTGCTTCCTGAGTGCTGGGATTAAAGGCATGTGCCACTGTACCCAGCTTTGATTTCCTTTTTTCCTTTTCTCTTCCAATACCTCTGCAGACTTATCATCTATTCAGATACCTATAGATTTTACTTAAATCTGAAAAGGAATTAATGAGTTTGCCTTATTGAGTACAATAAAATAAAATTAACTCTAAAACACAAAGCTCCACTATTAAATTCTCATGTGAATAAAGAGTAGGATTTTGGTGCTGCAGAGATGGCTCAATGGCTAAAAGCACTGGCTGCTCTTCCAGAGGACCTGGGTTCAATTCCCAGCACCCACACAGCAGTTCACAACTATCTGTAACTCTAGTGCCAGAGATCTAATGCCTTGCCCTGGCCTCTTGGGCATAGCACAAATGGGGCACATAAACATACACAAGGACAATGTACCTACACATACATAAAATAATAAAATAAAAATTAAAACAAGGAGTAGGATTTATTTTGGTGTCTTTGGTCTTATACTTCGCAGAGAAGTGCTCTAAATGTATCAGTATTTTCTCACACATCTCCCGAGGCCAAAAAAGGTCTATTTGTAGCCCTCATCAAAAAAAAAAAAAAAAAAAAAAAAAAAAAAAAAAAAAAAAAAAACCACCCACCAGGCATTGTTTGTCATTTCCCATCTGTGTTGGTGCTCATTTGAGAAAATAGTTTTCAAATATTAAAAAAAAAAGGAAAAAAAAAACCAAACCCACCAGAGAATTTGTCTGTACATGTTTTCTATCTCTTGTTCTAACAAATCTCTGTGCATACTTAGAGGAAGTTGTAAGCTACCTAACATAAGTGCTGGGAACTAAGCTCAGATCCTCTGAAAGATGAGTATATACTCTTAACCATTGAGCCATCTCTCCAGCCCCCAACAAGGTTGTTTTTTTTTTTGGTTTTTCAAGACAGGGTTTCCCTGTGTAACTTTGCACCTTTCCTGGAACTCACTTGGTAGCCCAGGCTGGCCTCGAACTTACAAAGATCCGCCTGGCTCTGCCTCCCAACTGCTGGGATTAAAGGTGTGCACCACCACCGCCCGGCCTCAAAATGGTTTTTTTAAGACAGGGTCTCTCACTGGGACCTGAGATTTACCAATTAGGATATGCTGGCTGGCCAGTGGACCTTGGGATTACTCATCTCCACTTCCCCAGTGCTGCTGGGATTCAAATGCGTACCACCACACATGGCTTTTTGTGTAGTAGAAATTGAACTCAGGGTCTCATGCTTTCGTGACAGCACTTTAAAAACCAAGCTATCTCGACAGCCCCATACTTGTCAATTTGAAACTTCTCACACACACTCACATTTAAATATATTAGTATTGTTTTTCTCTTTCTTCTTTTCCTTTTCTTTCTTTTTTTCTTTTTTGTTTTTTTTTGAGAAAGGGTTTCTCTGTGTAGCATTGGCTGTCCTGGAACTCACTTTGTAGACCAGGCAGGCCTTAACTTCAGAAATCTACCTTCTTCTGCCTCCCAAACGCTAGGATTAAAGGTGTGTGCTGCCACTGCCCAGCTTATATTATTTTCTAAACTTCTCTATATATTTTATACTTCAGTTGCACATTCCCTAAAGCGTGTACATGTTACTTTGTAAACATAATTTACTGTACAATTG
Organism: Peromyscus maniculatus bairdii; assembly: GCF_049852395.1. Lineage (NCBI taxonomy): Eukaryota > Metazoa > Chordata > Mammalia > Rodentia > Cricetidae > Peromyscus > Peromyscus maniculatus. The sequence continues at coordinate 96,752,601 of NC_134855.1, read as the reverse complement.
AGCGGTGTGCTGGAAACAGTTACTTCTCTAAGACTCCAACATTGTCAATCATTTTCAAGGGTTTCTACTGTCAAAAATCAAGTGAAATGATAATCATTACCAAGTAGAAATTCATATGTCTACAAGCAAAGGTGACAGAAAAATGATACCTAAGTCCACAGTATTTTGCATATCTCTAATCACTTTTTGTGCTACAACTCTTGGCTGATTTCCTTATTTGTTAAACAGAAAATACTGGTTCTGTATTATTTCCTAGTGTCATTAAAAAGGCAAATAAGGATATGAGAGAGAGGATGGGGGTGTGGCTCAGTTGGCAGAGTGCTCACCTAGCATGCATAAGGCCAAGGCTCACTCCAGCACTGCATGAAAATAGGAATGATGGTGTATCCTTGTACTCCCAGAACCAGGGAGGTAGAAACAGGAAGATGAAAAGCTCAAAGTTGTTTTTAGTTACCTTGAGTTTGAGGACAGCCTGAGCTACATAAGGCCTTGTCTAAATAATAACAGCAGCAGCATCAACAAAAACTTTTAAAAAAAATCTGATAGTATATGAAAGCATTAAATACTATTTTAAAACAGGGTTATTGAACTACCACTCCATACACATCTGAGACAGCAATAACATCAGTGGTTCTTATTTTTATGTATTTTTTTTTTTTTTTTTTTTTGGTTTTTCGAGACAGGGTTTCTCTGTGTAGCTTTGCGCCTTTCCAGGAACTCACTCTGTAGACCAGGCTGGCCTCGAACTCACAGAGATTCGCCTGGCTCTGCCTCCCGAGTGCTGGAATTAAAGGCGTGCGCCACCACCGCCCGGCAATTTTTATGTATTTTTCAAACAAGATCTTGTATATTGCAAACTTCCTCCAACTCACAACTCTTCTGCCTCAGCCTCCTGAATACTGAGATTATAGGTATTATTTTTTATTGTTTTTTAAGATAAGATTTCCTTCTGTAGCCTAAGCTTGCCTGGAACTATGTTGCCCAGGAGGAATCTGAACTTCAGGCAATCCTCCTGCTTCAGCCTTCTAAGTGTTAATATGTTCCAATAGTCTCAGCTCTATAAAATGACTTGTCATTGTTATAGTTAAAAACAGAAACAAATTGGGTGGTGGTGCACACCTTTAATCCCAGCACTCAGGAGTCAGAGGCAGGTGGATCTCTGAGGCTAGCCTGGGCTACAGAGTGAGTTCCAGGACAGCCAGGGCTACATAGAAACCGTCTTGAAAAACAACAAAAAACCCAAACAATACTCTAAGCACATAGACACTGTCTATGATAAATTAAGTGATAGAGTACACACACTAGAACTTAAAATAGGACGTCAATATTCAAGCAATAAAATAGCTTTTGGGCTTGAAAGGAAAACCTATTTATTATGAAAAATGCAGATATCAGAAAACTGTAAAACAAAACAAAACAAAAAAAGTCACAGACTAGAGAGATGTCTCAGTGGTTAAGAGTACTTGCTGTTCTTGCAGAGGACTAGGTTTAGTTCCCAGCACCCACATGGTGGCTCACAAATGTAACTCCAGTTCCAGGGGGATCAAACATGCTCTTCTGGCTGCTGCAGGCACCAAGCATACATGTGGCGTACATATACATGTAAACAGATTTTTCTCTGGGCCACTAGCTCACAAGAGACTTATCATTAATTATGACAGCTCAGCCTATTGCTTAGGCTTGTCCCACTAGCTCTTATAGCTTAACCCATTTCCATTCATCTATGTGTTGCCATGTGACTTGTGGCTTTATTTCTCCTCCTGCATGTCTGTTCTCTCTCATTCGGATGGTGACTCCTGGTGTCTCCACACTTCTTCCCAGTGTCCTCTGTGCCTGGGAATCCAGCCTAGGTATTGGCCATTCAGCTTTTTTGTTTGTTTTTTGAGACAGGGTTTCTCTGTGTAGCTTTGCACCTTTCCTGGATCTTGCTCTGTAGCCCAGGCTGGCCTTGAACTCAAAAAGAGCCGCCTGCCCCTGCCTCCCAAGTGCTGGAATTAAAGGTGTGCACCACCACCGCCCGGCTCAGCTTTTTATTAAACCAATACCAGTGACACATCTTCATAGTGTATAAAAAGATTATTCTGCAACATATACACTTGCAGGAAAAACACTCATACACATAAAATAGATAAAATAAAAAATGAAATAAAATAAAGGCTGGAGTACAGATCAATAGCAGAGCATGTACTTAAAGCATACAAGAAGTCCTGGGTTCAATTTCCAGCCCAGAGACAAAAATCAAACCAAAACAATGTCCAGCTCATATTCTTACTATGTGGGAATAACAACATTAATAATTTAGTGCATCTATCCCTAGTGCACATTCTATACATGCATACAAAATACACACATTTTAATGGGGCCCTACCCTTGCGCTGTTATTTATATACTGTTAATGATTAATGGGGGAAGAAATGTTTTCTTTGGTGGTGTAGCTGTACTGTGAACAAATGCTCATTATGTTCCTGTAAGCAAACTCACTGAAATTCACTATATCACCTCAACTCCTAAGGCCATAAAAGTACGTTGTTCAGTGGGGAAGAAGAGGATCAAGAGAAGGAAGGAGACAATTGAGGGTGATGGGGTATGATTAAAATATATACATGCTATGACAATGTAATATTATATATAAATATGGGCTAATAAAAGCATTAAAAGGTGTATGAATGTATACTGTTAACTTGACTTTTTTATTGTTGTGATTGAACCCAAGGCTCTGAGCACACCAACTTACCATTCTACCACTGAGCTACATTCCCAACGTTCATCTGCCTTTTTTTTTTTTTTTGGTTTTTTAAGACAGGGTTTCTCTGTGTAGCTTGCGCCTTTCCTGGAGCTCACTTGGTAGCCCAGGCTGGCCTCAAACTCACAGAGATCCGCCTGGCTCTGCCTCCCAAGTGCTGGGATTAAAGGCGTGCACCACCAACGCCCGGCCTCATCTGCCTTTTTATATCAACATTTTACCAATACTCAATCTCTCACTCATTCTCTCTCTCTCTCTCTCCCCCCCCCTCCCTCTCCCTCTTTCTGAAGTACTGATAATTAACCCAGGGACTAGCAGATGCTAGGCAAGTATTCTCCACTGAGCCATATACTCAGCTTCTCTTTTTCCTTTGAGGCATGGTCTCACTAAATTAAGTTGCCCAAATTGGCCTTGATGAATTCACTCTGTATCAGAGACTGGCCTCCAACTTCCTGTCAGAGGTCCCACAGTTGTTTGAACTAAGGCTTGCACCCAATGATGTGGCATCAATATTCTTCTAAATTGTTCTGTGGCTGCATACATAATAAACATATTTTGGGGGCTGGAAAAATGGTCTACCAGAAGACCAAGGCTTGATTCCCAGTACCAGCATGTTGGCTCACAAACATCTGTAACTCCAGTTCCAGAGAATCTAACACTCTCTTCTAGCCTCTGAAGGCAAGCATGTGGGGCACAGACACACATGGAAGCAAAACACCCACACACATAAAAGAAACTAATTTTCAAAAAGAAAAATGTCTATGAGAGATCATATTCAAAATAAGGTGCACACCAATCACTGCTGGTGGGAACAGTAATCAGTATTTTTGGCAGTATTTATATCACATTCCATGATATTGCAATTCTCTACAGGAAATCTGAATTTAAGATAAAAACTCCCAACAACTGGGCACTGGGAGTCTCAGCACTCAGCACTCGGGAGTCAGAGGCAGGAGGATCTCTGTGAGTTTGAGGCTAGCCTGGGCTACAAGCGAGTTCCAGGACAGCCAGCGGTTACACAGAGAAACACAAACTCCCACAGTCACCTCTAGAAAGACAACGAGAGAACGAAGGAGGCAGACAGCCTGTCACTATGTACCGCCTGCCCTCCCCGCCAGCACACAGCTATACTCACCAGAATTTTCTCAGCTTTGGCTTCACTAATTCCCTTAATATTTATCAGTTCCTTCTTTGGTGCATAAGCAACAGCCTCCACCGTATGGAAACCAGCTTCTTCTAATTTCTTCACATCATTGGCATTTACGCCACATTGCTGTAAGAAAACAACAGATGAACATGGACATTACACTTTAGAGAACTATTTGAAGATCACTAATATATGCAGAACCTCTAAAAAGCTTGTCTACATATGAGTTATTAAATAACAAATTATCAACTTTTTCATTATCAAAACTAATAGTTTTGGGCTGGGGAGATAGTGAGATATAGTAGTGTTTGCTATTACCCTGAGGAGGTTGAGACAGGTGGATCCCTGAGACTCACTAGCCAGCCAGTCTAGCCTAACCAGTGAACTCCAAGCCAAAAAGCGTGTCTCAAAAAAAAAGAAAAAAGAAAAAAAAAAGAAAGAAAAAAAAAAAAAAGGTAGATGGCTCCTGAGGAACAATACTGAGGTTGACCTCTGGCTCCCACATGCATATGTACTAGGACACACACAAATTTTAAACTAGAACTATGTTAATACATAAAAATGGATTTAGAAATTGAGATTAAACTAGTAGCAGGGCATGGTGGTGAACACCTTTAATCCTAGCACATGGGAGGCAGAGGCAGGCAGATTTCTGAGTTCCAGGACAGCTTGGGCTACATAGAGAAGCCCCGCCTCAAAAAAAAAAAAAATAATCAAAATAACTTTAAACCAGCGTTTTCTAATGCTTCTCATATCAGACATACAGACATTGTTATTTCTCAATGCTAGGACAGACAGATAAGACTGCCCCCAGAGTAAGAGCTACCTTGGCATAGCAATATCCTTTCGGAAGAACAAGGACTGGAAAGCTCTGCTCTAACGACTGACGTTATGGATGGAGAAAATGGGAGGCTGGAGAGATGGCTTAGCAGTTAAGAGCACTGGCTGGCTCACAGAGGACCAGGGTAGGGTCCCAGTATCTACAAGGCAGCTCACAACCATCACTAAAGCCAATTGAAGGGGATTGGACACCCTCTTCTGACCCGTGCACGTACTGCATGTAAGTGATATACAAGAAAGCAAAACACTCATACATATAAAACAAGAAATAAATAAAACAAAAGTGAGGTGGCTCCGTGGGTGTGAATGATTGCCCTTAAGTCTGATGATCCAAGCTAGATCCTACGGTGGAAAGTTGTCCTATGACCTTTACAGGTGTGCTGTAACACATATGCACCCACAATAAACAAACAGAATAATAAGCAAAAATTTAAATGGGGAAAATGGTAGGGAAGGGTGTTATGGGAATCCTGTAATCTGTCAGCTAACCAATAGAAAGGAGCGTTTGGGTCAGAGAAGCGGAGAATGGAGCAGATGACTCATTCGGATATCCCACTCTGTCTTGTGATAACTGTGCACAGATCTTGTTTGATAATAAATGGTAAAGCAATCTTTGGACTTCTTCAGAAGGGCTCATTAGGCCTCAATCCCTACCTCACCAGAGCTATTTGTAGTTAATGGTTACTAGGGCAAGGGGGAGACATTTTCTTCAGCAACATAGCCACTGATAATTGCCTTTATTCTTGTAAATAACCCCTGCCCAAGCTCATGTAAACAACTCTAATTAAACTTACTGGGTCAACAAAACAAGCTAAAATATATGAAGGAAGGGGGACTGGCTGTGAAGAGAAAGGGAATCAGCAGGAGGGTGACAAATGAGGCTAATAGAGGTGACTATGGTCAGAATACATTATACAGATGCAGAAAACGTCGTAACAAAATCCATTACTATGTATACTTAACATATGCTAATTAAAAATTTGTTTAATTTAAGGGGGCTATGGGAAATAGGCATGGTAGCATATACCTCAGCTACACAACGACTTTGGGACCAGCCTGGGTTCCGAGTACCTACATGGTGGCTCACAACTGCCAGGAACTCCAGTTCAGGAGGATCTGAAGCCCACTTCTTTTTGTTAGTTTTTTTGAGACAAGGTTTCCCTGCGTAGTTTTGGAGCCTGTCCTGAGATCCACCTGCCTCTGCTGGGATTAAAGGCGTGTGCCACCACCGCCCGGCCTGAAGCCCACTTCTGACATCTATGGGCATTGGACACATAAGTGGTACACACACTCATGAAAGCTAATCACTTACATACATAAAATAATAAATCTAAAAACAAAATACAAAAACAGGTATGCTGATATATGCCTATAATCCCAACACTTGGGAAGTAAAATTAGGAGGATCAGGAATCAAGGTTATCCTCAGCTACACAGTGAACTCAAGGCCATGCTAGTCTACATAAGACCCTGTCGCAAAATTAAAATAGCTAGTCTGAAGGATGAAGCTCATTGGTATAATACTTGCTGTCTTAGTTTGCTTTTTATTGCTTTGACAAACACCATGACCAAAACCAACTTGAGGATAAAGTGTTTATTTCACTTTACAACACACAATCTGTCCAGAAGGGAAGACAGGACATGAATCAACACACAGACCATGGAGGAACACTGCTTACTGGCTTGTACCTAATGGCTTCCTCAATTTGCTTTTGTATAGAACCCAGGACCTTCTGCCCAGGAGTGATACCACCCACATGCTCTTCCATACCAACCATTAAGAAAATGCCCCACAGACTTGGCTACTGGCATTTTCTCATTTGAGGTTTCCTCTTCCCAGATGACTCTACGTTGTGTCAAGTTGATTAAAAACTAACCGCACATTTGCCTTGAATACCAGAGGGCCCCAGGTTCAAAGCCTAGGACCACTAAAAAGCAAAAACAAAAGCATTAAAAACATTATGGGGATGGGGGTCTGCAGAGATAGCTCAGTGGTTAAAAGCATTTGTTAGCCGGGCAGTGGTGGCACACGCCTTTAATCCCAGCACTTGGGAGGCAGAGCCAGGCGGATCTCTGTGAGTTCGAGGCCAGCCTGGTCTCCAAAGCGAGTTCCAGGAAAGGCGCAAAACTACACCGAGAAACCCTGTCTCGAAAAACAAAAAAAACAAAACAAAACAAAAAAAAAAAAAAAAAAAAAAAAAGCATTTGTTGCTCTTGGAGAGGACTTAAGTTCAGTATCCAGAACCCACCTGGCAGTTCACACTACCTGTTAACTCCAGTTCCTGAGGATCCAATGACTGATTCTGGCTTCTACAAACACCAGGCATTCACATGGTGGATATACATACATGCAGGCAAAACACTCACACATAATGTCTTAGGGTTACTATTGCTGTGATAAACATGATGGTCAAAGCCACTCGGGGAGGAAAGGGTTTATTTGGCTTACACTTCACATCATTGTTCATCACTGAAGAAAGTCAGGATAGGAACTCAAACAGGGGCAGGAACCTGGAGGAAGGAATTGATGCAGAGGCCATGGAGAAGTGCTACTTAATTGGCTTGCTCTCCGTTCCTTGCTCAACCTGCGCTCTTAATGAACTCAGGACCACCAGCCCAGAGACAGGCCCATCCACAATGGACTGGGCCCTCCCACATCAATCTCTTAAGAAAATGCTCTACAAGCTTGCCTGCAGCTTGATTTTATGGAGGCATTTTCTCAATTAAAGTTCTCTCCTCTCAGATGTTTATTGATGTGTTAAGTCAACATAAAACTAGCTAGCACAAACATTAAATAAAAATAAAGAAATCTAGGGCCAGGGGAAGATTCTAGCAGGAGGCAGAGGCAGGTGAGTTCCAGGCCACATAGTAAGACCCTGTCTCAAAAAAACAAAATAAATCTCAGGAGGAAGAGAAAGGTGCATCTCTGTGAGTTTAAGACTATATAGTGGGATCCAGGTAAAGACTGTTTCAAAAGAAAAATGCTAAAAAGAGCAGGACAAAAATACCCCAATAAGATGCATCAAATAATCTCGACACAATACAACCTGCTAGAGATAACAATAATTTTGTGTGTTTATAATGACGAGCTAGGAATTAAAATTGTTTAGCTAGTACCATTTCCTTCAATAAACTTTCATTTCAATATTAAACTTTGATTGTGCAGAACTAGCCCCAGTGTCTTTAAAAGCCCTATTTAAAAAATTACTTGGTGGAAATTTATTTCATCTTCCTATTAAAAATGTAATAGATGCCGGGCGTTGGTGGCGCACGCCTTTAATCCCAGCACTCGGGAGGCAGAGCCAGGCGGATCTCTGTGAGTTTGAGGCCAGCCTGGGCTACCAAGTGAGCTCCAGGAAAGGCACAAAGCTACACAGAGAAACCCTGTCTCGAAAAACCAAAAAAAAAAAAAAAAAAAAAAAAAATGTAATAGATCAATCTAAACAAAACATTATGGGGGCTGGAGAGATGGGTCAACGGTTGAGAGTGCTTGTTGTTCTTGTAGAGAACTGGAATTCAGTTCCGCACCCATGTCTGGTGGCTCACAACCCCTCGAACTCCAGTTCCAATAGATTTGACACCCTCTTCTGTCCTCCTTGGGTACGAGCATCTATGTGTGCTTATATGAAAACACAGAAATAATCAAAGGTTATGACCATGACCTCTGAAGGCTGATCACAAACCAATTAAGTAAAGAAGAAGGAGAGAAACAGTGCCACAAAGTTTGAGAAATGGTCTCATGCAGCCCAAACCAGATATGGAACAAAGGATAACCTGAACTCCTGACTCTGCTCCACCACGGAAGCGAGTGCCACCAAGCTCAGATCATTTAAGGAGTTTCCAGAGTCTTGAAGTTTGGGAAGACGGGAAAATTATATAAACTGAGACAGAAGATTGAGGTGTTCCCTTCCACTGGGGCCTTTGTACAACCTGCAGAAATATTGTAGATTTAGTACCAGATATTCTTTGTTTTGCTTTTTTGTGTGTGTGGTATATGTGCATGTGCTCATGTGTGTGTAAGTTTGAGTGTACATGCACAGAGGCCAGAGGATGATTTTGAGAGTCTGCCTCAGTCATTTTAACATTATTTTTTGGGACAGGGTCTCTTACTACACCTTATTCTCACAGATTGGTTAGACTGGCTGGCCAAAAAGCCCCAATGATCCTCCTGTCTCCACCTCCTCAGTGCTAAGATTACAGGCATATGCCACTCTGCCTGGCTTTTATGGGTGCTGGGGATCCAAACTCAGGTCTTCATTGTTTGCACGACATTGACTGTACCCGCAGAGCATCTCTCCAAGCTTCTTGTTTGTTCTGCTGCTTTTTTGTGGCTTGTTTTTGAGACAGGTCTCACTATGTAGCTGTTGTTGTCTTGGAACTTGCTATAGAGACCAGGTTGGCCTCCCACAGAGGTTCTCCTGCCTCAGCTTTCCAACTCCTAGAATTGTGGGTGTGAGCCACCACACCGAGCTAATACTTAGTATTCTTAATGTTGAGTCCTAAAGTAGAGCTGGGTCTTATATCTTTTTTTTTTTTTTTTTTTTTTTTTTGGTTTTTTGAGACAGGGTTTCTCTGTGTAGCTTTACAGGTAGGTCAGGCTGGCCTCAAACTCACAGAGATCCACCTGCCTCTGCTTCCCGAGTGCTGGGATTAAAGGCGTGTGCCACCACCGCCTGTGGGTCTTATATCTTAACAACCGCACACCCTTCAACCTGCCTTACAACAGCCTTCTCAGTAGTATCTTCCACCTGGGTCAGTGGACAGAAGTTGTTCCCCTTCCTACATGCGTTCCTGGGTTACATCACTAATTCCCTCATCGGCATTTCTATACTTAAGAAGCATTGGGATTCCACCATGGGATCCACCTTCATTTCTAAAGTTCAGCTCTTAGGGAGAAAACAGAGTAGGAAGAGAATTGTTAAGAGACTTGACCAGACAAGTCATAATACAAATCTTTATAACAATCCTGTTATTACAAGTCTTAATAACAACCCTGTGCTTTTCTGTAGAAACTGACAACCTCCTGAAACCCCAATCTAATTTCTGTAAAAGTTAATTTGTTCCATTACATAGAAGAATGTATTACAGCATTGTAAATAAATACTTAGCAACTAAGAACATACCTCTAACCGTGAAATAGGTTGTGGACCGAAGCTTTCTTCTTCCACTGAAGTATCTGCATTTGCATCAAGCTGCATCTGCATAGCCATTACTAAAAAATACAGATAGTATTTTTTCAATCAGTTCAGTCAGTATGAATCAACACTAGAGAAATACTCTTGGGTGATAAAGAATTGTACATTTAGTTTTCCAACAAACCTTTGAAGAATTATAGCCAGCCCTCCCTACCCACAGATGAAGAGCAATTGCTACTCTTGAAGAGGATCCAGGTTCAGGTCTCAGCACCCATAACTGTCTTTAACTCCAGTTCCAGGAGACCCAATAGCCTCTTGTGACCACGCAGGCATTGGACATGAATGTTATGCTTACAGACATAGAGGCAAAACACTCATACACATAAAAAAGTCAGGCATATCTAATCTACAGCTCTGAGCTGCATGCAGCCAATGACAGTTTATTCAAACAGATCTTTAAAAAAAAGATATATCTTTACAAGGCAGCAAGTTCCAAGCCTTCTCATACTACATAGTGAATAGAATTTCAAAACACAAAATATTTTCTTTTTTACTATTAATTTTATTTATTTTCATGTGCATTGGTGTTTTGTCTTCATGTACATCTGTGTGAGAGTGTCAGATCCCCAAGAACTGGAGCTACAGACAATTATGAGCTGGGAATTGAACCTGGGTCCTTTGGAAAAGTAGCCAGTTCTGTTAAAAACTGAGCCATCTCTCCCCAGCCCAGAATATTTTTATCTTCTTAGAATGATACATAAAGCAAAAACACGGGCGGTGGTGGCGCACGCCTTTAATCCCAGCACTCGGGAGGCAGAGCCAGGCGGATTTCTGTGAGTTCGAGGCCAGCCTGGTCTACAGAGTGAGATCCAGGAAAGGTGCAAAACTACACAGAGAAACCCTGTCTTAAAAAAAAAAAAAAAAAAGAAAGTTGAAACCTGGAGCTTATGCAGGGACACTTGGCTCAGTCTGGGAGGAAGGGACTGGACCTGCCTGGACTGAGTCTACCAGGTTGATCGCAGTCCTCGGGGGAGGACTTGTCCTGGAGGAGGTGGGAATGGGGGGTAGGCCGGGGGTAAGGAGAGGGGGTGGGAGGGGGGAGAATAGGGGAACCCATGGCTGATATGTAGAACTGAATGGTAGTGTAAAATAATATATATATATATTAAAAAAAAAAAAAAGAAAGTAAGTCAAGGTCATATATAGTAAGTTTGAGGTTAGCCTGGATTACCTAAAACCCCACCTCAATAAATAGATAAAAATAAAACTTCTACCCATCAAAGACATCAAGAACATGAAAAATCAAATAAAACTTCTACACAACATAAAGAACTTGTTCAAATAACAAAAAAAGGACAACAGAAATCAGATAATTAGTAATCGCACCCAGGTACTTGTACCAGGACCCCATTATCTCGTGGCTCCCAACGGAACTTACTGGGCCTGTAGCACTGGACTTACACCATGCCTCTCCCCCTCAATACTAGCTAATACGGCCGATTATTGCGTGCTCATAGAACTGTACCCCAGGATAGTCTATCATACACCTGAAGATATCTATGCCCGATATGAAACAGGGGTCCCCCGTATAAAAAGAGAGCCAGTCTCACTAACCCTGGCCCTGATACTAGGTGGATTAACAATGGGAGGGATCGCCACCGGAATAGGCACAGGTACCACTGCCCTCATGGAAACCAACCAGTTCCGACAACTCCAGGTTGCCATGCATACCGATATCCAGGCACTGGAGGAATCTGTGAGTGCCTTGGAAAAGTCACTCACCTCCCTGTCGGAGGTAGTTCTGCAGAACCGGAGGGGATTAGACCTCCTCTTCCTGCAGGAAGGGGGGTTATGTGCTGCCCTTAGAGAAGAATGTTGCTTCTATGCGGATCATACTGGGGTGGTGAGAGATAGCATGGCTAAGTTAAGAAAGAGACTAGAACAGAGACAAAAACTCTTTAAAGAACAGCAGGGGTGGTTTGAAGGATGGTTCGGAAGGTCCCCCTGGCTCACCACCCTCATCTCCACCCTTATAGGGCCCCTTCTGATTTTATTCCTCCTTCTGACTCTCGGGCCCTGCATCCTAAACAGACTTGTCCAATTTATCAGGGAACGTGTTTCTATAGTTCAGACCTTGGTATTGACCCAACAATACCAACGACTCAACCAAGTGGGAATGGAGCCACATCCCTATTCTTCCCCATGAATGGAGGATTCCATTCCCTGAGATAAGAAAATGGGGGAATGAAAGATCCCAGCATACTAGCTTAGCCTAACGCCATTTCAAGTAAGGTCTGAAAAGCGCAGGGTGTCTACAGCCGGCCTCCTGGCCCCAGAAAAGGGTACTAAAGGTCAGAAAAACAACTTGGAGCCAGGCAGCAGGCGTGTCAAGCTCGGGGAAAAACCACGAGCTGCCCTGAGTTTGAACCCGGCCTCATTTGAATCGTCCAATCAGAGCCCTGTAAACCATGAGTTGCCCTGAGTTTGAACCCGCCCTCCTCGTGCTCCTGCTGCCCGACCCTATAAAAACCCTCCGCTCCAGCCCGGGGGCGCGCCAGTCTCTTGAGCTTCTTGAGGGACTGTGTTGCCCCGGGTACCCGTGTTCCTGAATAAAGCCTCTTGCTGTTTGCATCTGAAAAAAAAAAAAAAAAAAAAAAAAAAAAAAAAAAAAAAAAAAAAAAAAAAAAAAAAAAAAAAAGAAATCAGATAATTAAAGAGGAAGGTATCTCTACAACAAAAACATGAACCAACATGCAAGCTCTTTGTAACCAAGACAATTAGAACCACAAGAGGAGAAAAAAGCCGGTATGGTGGCTGATGCCTGCCACAAGTTCAAAGACAGACTGGGCTGAATAATAAGACTACCTCCAAAAGAAGCTTCCACACCCACTCCAGAGTTCGTAAGATAGTACTACACACCCATCATAAAATAGCAAGTGAGTGGGGATGGGGATTTAGCTCGGTGGTAGAGCACCAAGGCCCTGGGTTCCGTCCTCAGCTCCGGAAGGAAAAAAAAAAAAGTAAGTGAGGGCAAGCATGTGGAACAATTCAACATTCACCACTACTGGCATATTTACCTGAAATTTAAAAACAGGCAAAGATGCACTAGGGAAGCAGAATCAGCAAAGTGAGTTCAAGGTCAGCCTGGGTTAAGATCCTAAATGAGGGCTGGAGAGATGGCTCAGAGGTTAAGAGCACTGGCTGCTCTTCCAGAGGTCCTGAGTTCAATTTCCAGCAACCATATGGTGGCTCACAACCACCTGTAATGATATCTGGTGCCCTCTTCTGGCCTGCTGTATACATAATAAAATAAATAAAATGCTGTATACATAATAAAATAAATAAAATCTTAAAAAAAAAAAAAAAGATCCTAAATCAGAAAAAAATAAAAGGGCTGGAGGGATGGCTCAGCAGTTAAGAGCATTGGCAGCTCTTCCAGAGGTCCTAAATTCAGTTCTCAGCAACCACATGGTGGCTCACAACCATCTATAATGGGATCTGATGCTCTAGTCTGGCATAAAGGCTTACATGCAGATAGAGCACCATATACATAAATAAATCTTAAAAATCCCAGCACAATTAGGCCATTTTGTGCCAAGAAGACAAACTTCCAAATGGAAATGTCTTAGAAACCCAACATTCTCTCGGGATCAAATTGATGCTGCCAGGAGCAATTGTGTCTCAAGTCAACAGAACTGTAACTCAAATATCTGACCTGCAGGCAAAGCACCATAAAATAAAATAAAAGTAAATCTAAGTTTTTTTTTGTTTAAGGAAGTATTTAGCCTTCATGGTGGCAGTCTCCTGTAGCCCAGCACCTAGGGGGCAGACAGTAGGATTCAGAGTTCCAGACCAGTTTCTGGGTTACAAAGTCAGACCCTGCCTAAATAATGTTTTCTAAAAATAGGCCAAGTTAGTGAGCAGTGTTAGGAATCACTGTTTAGTCATTAGGGTGAGGGGGAAATATCAGATAAGAAAGGATAACAGAGGTTTTTAGGGTGATGACAACATTTGATTTCTTTTACTTGATTACACAGATATATTCATTTTGTAATAATTCATGTATGCACTCATTTGTGGTTTTTGTATTTTATACTTCACTTTATTACTATTTTTTAAAAGTTCTTTTCAGATTTTTTTTTGTTTGTTTTTTGTTTTTTTTTTGTTTTGTTTTTCGAGACAGGGTTTCTCTGTGTAGCTTTGCACCTTTCCTGGAACTCACTTGGTAGTCCAGGCTGGCCTCGAACTCACAGAGATCCGCCTGCCTCTGCCTCCCGAGTGCTGGGATTAAAGGCGTGTGCCACCACCGCCTGGCAAGATGTTTTTTTTTTGTGCATGAGTATTTGCTCTGCATATAGTATGTGTACCACAAGCATGCCTGGTGTCTGTGGAGGTCAGAAGCAAGCAAGGGATCCACGGGAAATGGAGTTATGGGTGGTTCGTGTGGGTGTTGGGAACTGAACTCAGGTCCTTTGCAAGAGCAACAAGCGCTCTTACGGGCTGAGCCATCTCCCCAGTCCCCCTACATTCCTGAGACATGCTCGTCCATGTAGAGCTCAGTTTGGCCTTGAAATTGCATCCTGCCTCTCCTCTCAAGTGCTGAGATCATCCAGCCAGGATTCTCTTTTAGAAATTTGTGTTGCACTTTTCAGTCTTTACTCTGTTGTTTACGCAACCTTTGAACTCCTACGTCAGTCTCCAGAAATTACTGGCACCAACCACTGTGCTCCACTTGAAACAACACAGTAACCAGGAATCTGTTAGGCTTGGCCCTAATATTTAACAGCTGTGAGCACATCTCCCAGGCTCTCGGCTTCCTGCGTCGGGGCCACAGAAATGAACGTGAACGTCTTCAATTCCAGCATTTGGGAACCAGGGCAGGGGTTCGAGTCCAGCCTGGACTAAGGCGTGAGCCAAGTCTCAAAACAAACGCCTGAAGCAGGGCTCGTTTTCTCCACAACGAACGCAGGAGACCGGTTAGCGTCGGTCGGCGGACCCCAGGCAGGTGCCCAGCTCCGCCAGCCTCGCGTTTCTCAGGGCAGAGGGGGCCCCCAAAGCTGACTACGGGAGCAGCGGCCTGGGTCAGCCGGGGACCCCGGGCGGGCTCCGCCCGCGCCTCACACTCACCGGTCCGCAGCCGCGCGCTCCTTCCGGCGGCCGGCTCCGCACACCCCACAGAAACCGCCGTCACCGGCTCGAACGCACTTCGCAGTCCCTCTGTGGGGTCGTCCGTGCCGAACAGGAGCAAATCCCAGCCTCCCCAGCCGCGCTTCCGGGGACCCCGCGGCTTTGCCCGGGCAGCGGCCCGCGAGCACTCGCCCCAGCGACGCGCGACTTTCAGAAGTCCCGCCAAACCCTCACGGCCGGTCACGCCCGCATCCCTGCGACGTCATCACGCCGTTCTCGGACCCGCCTCTAGCCACTTCCGCTGCGAGCCTGACGGACATGCCCGGCGACTTGGAAGCCGAGTGGTTCCGTAGGTCACTTCTGCCTTCCTCTATGACTGGTCTGACCTTTCTGAAGACTACAAGTCCCCAAAGGCTACGAGGTCGGCCCAGGACTACATCACCCAGCATGCACTGCTGCGGGCGCTGTTCTGTAAAATTCTTGCTTGCGCACGGGTTGTTGGCCTAAGGCGGAAAAGGTTTTTGTGGTGTACTGTTTTGTCAGGATACCAACCTTGGGCAGGTGGGGTGTTTCTGGGAATCAATGCTTTACAGGTCCCTGTGGGCGAAGAGGTGAAGAAACTGAAATAAAGGGATAAAACCTGCAAACAGAGCCAGCGAGTTGTGGGAAAAAATACTTTTAGTTGGGCAGTTGTTGGGACGGGTGAATCTAAATACATTATATACATTTATAAACCCAGCCAAAATAAGATAAAATAACTCACTCTGTAGTGGGTTTAGGTGTTTATTGGAACTCCAGAAAAGAAGGCTCAGAATTGAAAAAATGTTTGTGTAGTTTGTCAGGAACTTTGACCTGTAACTTAGGCTTTTTGATTTTTCTTGTTATATATCTATGTGCTTTGAGCCTGGCCTCGAACTCTTTGCAGCCGAGGATGACCTCAGTCCTTCCCCCACCTTGATTTTCCGTGCTAGGATTGCAGGAGTGATCCACCACTATATTCTGTGCTAGGACTGAACCCAGGGCAGCATGCATGCTAAAAAGCACTTCAATTGAGCTGCATGCCCAGCTGGTAATTACTATTGAGACAGATTCTCTGTAACCCAGGCTGAATTCAACTTCCCCAAGTCTAGGGTTACAGACATAACCTACTGTGCTTGACATTTTTTTGTTGTTTTGTTTTTGTTTTTAGAGACAGCGTTTCTCTGTGTAACAACCCTGGCTGTCCTGGAACTCGATTTGTAGACCAGGCTGGCCTCGAACTCACAGAGACCCACCAGCCTCTGACTCCCGAGTACTGAGATTAAAGGCATTGACGAAGCCTGAGGGCTCTGGGCATTTCTCTGGATAAATTTCCCACGGTGATCTTGAAATTTGAATCTTCATACCTCAGACTTCCATATAGCTGGATTTATTAGGCCTTACAGGCTTGTGCCACCAGGGCTGGCTGTGGGGTGCTTTAAAGTTGACCAACTTGCCGGGTGGTGGCGGCGGCGGCGGCGGCGGCACACGCCTGTAATCCCAGCATTCGGGAGGCAGAGGCAGGTGGATCTCTGTGAGTTCGAGGCCAGCCTGGTCTACAGAGCTAGTCCAGGACAGGCTCCAAAGCTACAGAGAAACCCTGTCTCGAACACCTCCCCCCCCCCCAAAAAAAAAAAAAGTTGACCAACATTTTTATTTAGTCCTTACACTATTGTTGAATCGAGACAAGGACAACAACAAAAAACAGGGTTTTCTGTTTGTTTTTTAAAAAACATTTATTGTCTATGTGTATGTTTGAGGGTGGGCCCTTACTTGTGGAGGGCAGAAGACAACTTCAAAGCTTTTTGATTCTACCATGTGTATGGCATTGAACTCCGGTTGATAGGGTTGATGGCAGCGACCATCTCCTCCATGGAACTCTTACAATATTTCAGGTGAGAGACAGAGGTTTGAACTAAGTAACTAACAATGACAGAAGAGTTCAGGGAGCATTTGGTTGTAGAAATAACCAAACTAATTATAGATGGCAGGTGAATGATAAATTGTTCCTGGAAATTTAGAATTGGAATCTAGGCAAACCTAAGCTTAGAAACAAGAAGCAAGACACCCATGGCTGTGTAGGTGTCAAGAAAAGGTTTATTCTCAGAAAGGTAAGTAGAGATAGAAAGTGGGAGCAGAAATTAAAAAAAAAAAAAGTTTTGCATTCTGATGACTTCAGCTCTTTCCAATTCTTCAGAGGCCCAGCAGCATGTATTGTTCTTGAGATCAATGAGATCCATTCCAAAAGAGCAGAATGAATCAGCGGACTAAGTTCTATTCTTACAATGCTTAAACTAACTTTGGTAGTTTAGTTTTTGTTTTTTGTTTTCAAGACAGGTTTTCTTTGTGTAACAGCTCTGGCTGTCCTGGAAATCACTCTGTAGTCTAGGCTGGTCTTGAACTCACAGAGATCGCCTATTTGCCTCCTGAGTGCTGGCATTAGAGGTGTATGCCACCACTGCCTGGCCTAAACTATAAACTACATAATCTCAGTGATACCTGTTTTGTTTTGATTTGAAACAGGGTGTATGTAGCCCAGGCTGGCCTCAAATTTGCTATGTAGCTGAAGATTACTTTGAACTTTGGATGGGATTATTGAGATTACTGGGGTTCACCTCTCTGCCTGGTTTATGTGTTGCTGAGGATCAAACTCTTGGTTTCATGAAGCCAGGCAAGCACTCAACCAAGTGATCTACATTTCCAGCCCAATAATGACCTGAAATCCTGGGGAAATCAAGCTCTAATAAAACCAGAATTGAATCAGCAGAAATGTAACCTTTTCACTGAAGAAAAAGTTGGCTTTTTGGTTTTGTTTTTTAAAAGCAGTCTTGGTATATAGCCTAGGAAACAATCCTGTCTGCTCGGCCTCCTGAGTGCTGGGATAAACAGGTGTGTAACATAACGCCATGCCTGCCCAGCTAATGTAGATGACTTTGAAGGTTCACTGGTCAGATTCCCACAAATTGAAACAGATACAAGTAATAACAATTTAGTATATGATAAGGCATTACACAACAATGGTGGTAAAGATCTTTTATCAAATGTACTAAAATAGCGCATAGCTAGCCATTTTTCCTGACTACTTCTCAATCCTCCACAGTAGTTGGCACAGTGGAAATCACATTTTCTCCATTGCTCTTGCTTTTAGAAAACTGCCATTCTGGCTTTTAAGCTTCTGAAAGAGGCTCAAAAACAGTATTTGTCTTGCTTTCTTTCTTTAGACAGGGTCTCACTATGTAGCCCTGGTTGGCCTAGAAATTGTTATGTAAATCAGGCTGGCCTCAAACTCAGAGATCCTCCTGCTTCTGTCTTCCAAGTACTGGAATTTGTGTGTACCACCATGTCAAGCATAAACATTTTTAAAGGAAATTTTTATATTATACACTAGTTTTCTATTTTGTCATAATGGGGATAGAGGCTAGAGCCCTGTGCATGTTAGGTTTTACCACTGAGCTGTATCACTAGCCTGCAGTATTTGGTTCTCATTTTGTTGTTTTTTAGATAGGCTCCCACTATATAGCTCAAACTGGCCTGGAACTCACTGTATAGACCAGGTTGGCCTCAAATTCACAGAGATCTACCTGACTCAGCCTCTAGAGCCAGTGGTTCTCAACATTCCCAATAACAGTTCCTCATGTTGTGGTAATCCCCAACCATAAATTATGTTGCTACTTCATAACTGTAATTTTGCTACTGTTATGAATTGTAAACATCTGATATGCAGGATGTCTGATAATTGACTCTCTGAAAGGGTCGTTCAATCCTGAAGGAATTAAGAAAATGTGGTACATATACATAATGGAGTACTACGCAGCAGAGAAAACAATGACATCATGAAATTTGCAGGCAAATAGATGGAACTAGAAAATATCATCCTGAATGAGGTAACCCAGACTCAGAAGGACAAACATGGTATGTATTCACTCATAAGTGGATACTAGATATAAAGCAAAGGCCAGTCAGACTGCAACCCACAAATCTAGGGAGGCTACCTAACAGGGAGGACCCTAGGATGACTGTGACTTATAATAAAGTTTTGGTTTGCCCAATCACTGGGCATGCTTTAGTGAAAAATTTCACTATTAGGATAAGAATGTGTACCATATCAAGTTGATGAAAGGATATGCTGGCTGTACTCTTAGGAGGGAAGGCTAAAAGCTTTTGAGATTATAGATTAGCCTATAGAAAAATGTCTGCCATAAATCAAACATTGGAGATGAATAGGAATCTCACTTATACAACCTAAGTAAAACATAGCTCTCTGAACAGATGAAGATAGATTTCTTTCTGTATCCCAGAATCTAATCAATATTTATATGTATAATTCAACTATTATTTGGCTTAAAAGGGCTTATTGGGAAATGTTATCATTTTTACTATTTTCTTGTTTTTTTTTTTTTGTTGTTGTTGTTTTTTTTTTTTTCTCGAGACAGGGTTTCTCTGTGTAGCTTTGCGCCTTTCCTGGAACTCACTCTTGAGACCAGGCTGGCCTCGAACTCACAGAGATCCACCTGCCTCTGCTTCCCAAGTGCTGGGATTAAAGGCGTGAGCCACCACCGTCTGGCCATTTTTACTATTTTCTACAGAGAAAATACTTTCCAGTTTCAAATAAGACTTTCAAAAGGAGGAAATTCTGACAGGTAATATAATATGGATGAACCAGAGGGCACTACGTCAAGTGAAACAAGCTAGTCATACAAGATAAGCACACAGGATCCCACTTACATGAGATCCCTAGACTCATCCATAGAGAGAAACATGGTAGATGCCAGAGGCTGAGGAGGGAGGCAGTGTTTAATGGGAACAGAGTTTCAGTCTGGAAAGATGGGAAAAGTTCGGGAGATGGGTGCTGGCTGCAAAGTATTGGGAACTGTTTAGTGCTGCTGAGCTATGCACTCAAAGGTAAATTTTATATCATATATTCTACCACAGTACAATATTTGGATAAAGGACCCACCCCAAGCCAGGCATAGTGGCTCACACCAGTAATTCCAGTACTTGTTAGCGTGAGGCAGGTGGAAGCTGGTTTATAAGCGTCTGCCACCATTCCCAATCTATGCAATGCTGGGGACTGAACTCAGGGCTTCCAACTGAACTATATCTCCAGCCTACATCTGCTGAGTTTTACAGCCCAGCACATGACACAGATGGAACTGGCCAGATTGAGTCTCTCCCACCAACATCTTCCAAGTAATGAATGAAGGAGTGATGGATTTGTTTTAAAATGTTTACATTTATTTATTATTAAGGGGGACACTTGTACCACGGCCACCGGGTGGTCAGAGGGCAACCTGTGAGAGTTGCTTCTCTCCTACACCATGTGGGCCCTGGGGATGACTGGTCACCAGCCTTGGCAGCAAGCACCTTCACTCACTGAGCCATCTTGCCAGAGATGGGTATTTAAATCCAGCGTTAAGTTGAGGTCTAGGGAGAGGCCAAGAGTAAGGGCTTGAGTGCAGAGTAGGCAACAAATGGAATGGCTTGGAGGTAGGAATGATGCAGAAACTGCTTTGAAGCATGGCTAAAAGAGAAGCTGAAGGAGCTGGAGTGTTGAGTCCCCAGACTATGAGTGCACTGTGAAGGCCTTGGCCATTCTCTGGATGTCTTAGCATCTGCTTCAACATTAAACTCGTATCAGTTGTGAGTTAGCCATCTGACCTTGGCTTGTCCTCTGGTAACCTCTGAGCCCTATGATACTGTCACTACCATTCTCTGAAGGCAGATTTGGGTTTCCATGGCTGGGAGTAAGGAACTTGGGACTTTTGAGTGCTTCTCTTCACCCTGTGCTTTGCAAAGCTTCCCACATGCATGCCTCTTGCAAGCAAGAATCTCCCTCCCCACTGCTTCTACAGAGCCCAGAGCATGCTTGACACCAACGGGTTCTTAATCCGATATTAACCCTAGTACTGGTAACACTGAGGCATGAGGATTATGGCCAGCCTGAGCTACATAGCAAGACTGTCTAAAACAAAACAAAGGACAACAAACTAAACTGTTGTAGATTATTTTAAGGTGTGTTACTTTTGTTATGTTGCATTTGTTTAACTCTGTAAAGCTGTGTTACTGTGCCTGTTTAAAACACCTGATGGTCTAATAAAGAACTGAACGGGGGGGGGGGGGGGGGGAGGGATCTCATGCCTTTGATCCCTAGTACTTGGGAGGAGGAAACCGGATAGTGATATGCCTGGGCAGAGGAGAAAGTGTTAAAGTGGGGTCGCAACAGGAGCTCAGCCCTTTTGGTAGGAGGATTCGGGAGAGGTAAGAAGTCTTTCTAGTGGCTGGCTGTTCTGCTTCTCTGATCTTTCAGCTTTCATCCCAGTATCTGACTATGGCTTTTTATTAAGACCAGTTAGAATTGATACTACAGGCAGCATCCATGTGTTGCTCATTACCAGTTTGTGATTAGGGTATAGCTGGTGTCTATGGCCTGGAAGAACTTGACAAAGTGGACAGATGACAATTAAAACTATAACCACTGTGGTTACACATTTGAGGGTATTGCTTTTGTTCCTGTGTAGCCCAAACTTGATATCTAGCCAAGGATGACCTTGAACTTTTGATATTTTTGCTTCTGCTTCCTGAGTGCTGGGATTATAGGAATGTACCACCACAGTAAGTTTAGGCAATGTCTGGGATCAAACCCAGGGCTTTGTACATGCTAGATGAGCATTCTCCCAACTGAATTAAATCCCCAGGCTCTGTTTTTGAGATAGGATCTCATGAAGCCCAGGCTCGTCTCCATCTTTGTGTTGTTGGTATGTATGGGTTCAGTGGAGTTCATGGGAGGCTTGCCTGAAAATTACTTTTGGAGTCCAGATTAGCTTTAAACATGGGATACTCCTTCAGTATCTCAAGGAAACAAAATTACAGTTCTGTACCACCAGGCACCATCTACAAAATACCTTTTCCATTTATTTTTGTTTTTGGAGACAGTTTCTCTGTGTTCCCTGGCTATCCTGAAACTTCACTCTGTAGACCAGGCTAGCTTCTCAAACTCAGAGATCTACCTACCTTGGCCTCGTAAGTGCTAAGAAGTAAAGGAGTGTACCACTATAACCAGCAAAAATATTTTTTAAAAGACTTATTCTAACTTTATGTGTATGAGTGTTTTCCTGATGTATGTATATGTACCTTCTCCATGCCCAGTGCTCATGGAGGCCAGAAGAGGGCATTGGATGTTCTAGAACTGGAGTTACGAACAGTTGTGAGCCACCATGTGGGTGCTAAGAACTAACTCTGCAAAAGCTGCGAGCACTTTTACTGCTGAGCCACCTCTCCAGCCCCACTACAAATACTCTTGGCTTCTTTTTTTTCCCCCCCAAGATTTATTTATTTATTATGTATACAGTGTTCTGCTTGCATGTATCCCTTCAGGCCAGAAGAGGGCACCAGATCTCATTACAGATGGTTGTGAGCCATCATGTTGTTGCTGGGAATTGGTTGTGAGCCACCATGTGGTTGCTGGGAATTGAACTCAGGACCTCTGGAAGAAACAGCCAGTGCTCTTAACCTCTGAGCCATCTCTCCAACCCCCTACAAATACTCTTAATAGAGATACTAATTAAAAAGGATTTCAAGTAATTGATGCACTTTAATAATGAAAAAAATCCTTTAAAATGAATAAAAGAGAAACGTAGAAAATACAAAAATTGCCAAAACTGTAAACAGAGGAAAACACAAATACGTATATTTTATTTTATTTTATTTTATTTTATTTTATTTTTTCCGGTTTTTCGAGACAGGGTTTCTCTGTGTAGCTTTGCGCCTTTCCTGGAACTCGCTTTGTAGACCAGGCCGGCCTCGAACTCACAGAGATCCGCCTGCCTCTGCCTCCTGAGTGCTGGGATTAAAGGTGCGCGCCACCACTGCCCAGCACAAATACCTATATAAATACAACTAAAATACATGCTCCAATGCTAGATGCCATCATTATAACCAAATCATTCATGGAGCAGGTTTTCAAGTTTAGAAAATACATTAAAGAAAACCTCCTAGATATATAGGGAAAAAAATAATTCTAGTCAGAAGGATAAATTAAATTTTATGGTAAACAGATAATACTGATAACTTTACAAGTATTTTATGGATCTCTAACACTTAAGTCAAAATAGTTTTGTGTTGACTTTTGAAACCTAAAGGACTCTGTGATCTGTTGATGTATAGCTCAGAAGTAAAAGCTAGCAAAAAAGTAAGATAACATTTGAGGAACTAAAAGGACTTTACCTGGACACAAAAAGTCAGTATTTAAGACAAATTAACTTTAAAATGTAAACATGGTTTAGAATTAAATATAAAAGAAACAAAAGTTAGCATGATTAGGATTTGACTAGCACTTGGGGAAAAGTCCTTTCACATTTGTCTACCTCAGAGAGAATACTATTCATTTACTAGACAATTTATATATTGCTTTTAAAAACGTGGTTTCAGGAAGCAATAGTTTTTTATGATTGTGAGAAACTAGTGTTGCAATGTGATACTGTTTGAAATGTCACTACTTACTTAAAAAAAGATTAAAATTCTAGCTGTAAAGCATTCTTTATAAAGAAGGAAATAGCCTACACTGAAGGCTTATTATTATTATTATTAGTATCATATATCACAAAAACAAAAACATTCAAATATTTACATAATATTTCAAAATGAATGAATTTTTCATAGAAAGAGTACACTTAAGACAACATTAATAGGCACTGTAGAAAAAAATACCAAGACTCTTAAGAAAAGGTGGCAGCCATTCCGATATTTGAGTGCTTCTGCTTTCTTTTAATAGCATTTCTGAAATGGAGAAAGAGGATGAGCAGTTGGTGGACAGAGACATTCCTTTGTTTTAGTGAGAGAAATCTCCCTCTGTTGACCATACTGGTCTTGAAGTCATGAGATCAAGTCATCATCCTGTTACAGTCTTCTGTACCACAGGCTGACAGACATGTTTCTACTCTAGACATATCTGCTAGGAAAAGCCATAAAGACATAAGATCTAAATAGGAGAAAATGGTTTATCTTTGTGTCAGTAGTCCTAACTCCTCTGAAAAGTTACTCAGAGCTTATAGTAAGGGAAAGAGTACCACTTTTAACCTTAGGGCTTCATGCACACAAGGTAAGTGCTCCATTGATGAGTTACATTAGGACAAATTGCCCACATGTCCAACCACTTACCCTTGAGGATAAGGATAAGCAAGTTGATACATGCTATTTAAGACCTCACTATTTTTGACTAGGTATTTTAAAACTAATTAAACAAATTAACTATGATGTCATCAGGAGGCATTTTGCTAGTTTTCTATGATGTTAAGGCAAAGGATAAACAGCAATGGTGACCCTGATGTATCATTTAAGTATTTTTTCTGTTTGTCTGTTTTTTGACCAGGTCTCATAGGCAGCCCAGGCTGGCCTTGACCTTGTGATCTTATCTCACCCGAGTCCTATGTTTACAAGAGGGCACCTCTATGCCTGGGTAAACACATTTTTTCCTTAGTTGTTATAGTTGTGATCTGTTGTGGGTCTTATGGTAAAAGTTTCAGTCCTTAAGTAGATCTTGGTAAATTTGCTTGACTATATTCTTCAGGCAGTCGTTTTCTAAAGGCACTTTGGATATAACTGCAGCAATTTCATCATGGCTAGAAAGGACAAAAAGGTATTAATTACTTTTCCTGAAATACTTACACCCGTCTACAATTCAGGACTATTCATTTCCTTGGATACTACCTCTTAAGTTCCTAGGAAGCACAGATGGATATTTCTGGAAACAAGCGGAACTTTAATAGAAACTGTACTCTAAAATAAGGCTGAATAAACAATTCTGAATCTAATCATAAAGTATCTTGACCTGGTTGCTTTTTTGTTGTTGTTTGCCTATGGTGCTAGGGATTAAACACAGGCCCTTGTACATGCTAGGCAAGCATTCTACCACTGGGTTTAATTGCTTTTACAGTAGGATAGATTTTATTTTTAATTATGTGTATCTGTGTGTGCAGGAATGGCACATGTGAGGGCAGGTGCTAGAGTAGGCCAGAAGACAACACTGGGTCCCTTGGAGCTAGAGTTACAAGTGGTTGTAGGCTGCCCAGTGTGGATGCTCGGAACTAAACCCAGGACTTCTGGAAGAACTGCAAGCATTCCTAACTACTGAGCCGTTTCTCCAGCTCCTGTTTCCCATACCTCCACCACATTTTGTGTTTGTGCATGTATGCATATGTGTGTTCCTGTGTATGTATGTGTGGGTATAGACAAGATGCAGACAAACTGTCTTCCTTAGTTGCTCTCCAACTTATTTTTTGAGACAGGTCTTTCACTGATTGGCTAGACTGGCTAGCCAGTGACTCTCGGGTTCCTGCTGCCCTTACCCTTCCAAGAACTGGGGTTATGGATGTGTACCACTGCACCCTGCTTTTACATGTGTTAGGGTTTGGAACACAGGTCCTTATGCTGGTGTGGCAGGCTCTTTACCAATTGAGCTATCTCTCCCTGTTCAAGTTAATTCCTTTAGCTATAAAATTCCAAACTGTTGTTGTTTAGTGATGAATTTAAGGAAGACAGCTTCTAATATGCCACAGTGCTGTCGAAAAAGTTGTAAAGTAGATCATAGTCTAATGGGAATGATCTTGAACTTCTGATCCTGCTACCACTTCCTCTAAGGTGTGTGGGCTTACAGGTGTGCAGCACCACTGTGTTCAGTTTATATGGTGCTGAGAATGTAACCCAGGCCTCTGAAACATCTCCAGTTCCAAAATTTTAACTTCTTGAATCTTGTCGTAGGGAGAAGCGTTAAGAAACTGAAGCCATCATAAAAGACTAGACTGGACTCTAGCATCCACTGGCGACAATAATAAGATCATTGACTTTAGAAGAACAAATACTGGAAAAGGGAGTCAGGAAGAAGCGACACTTATGTCTCAATGTATTTGCTGACACTTTCAAGGACCTTTGGGATGAAATAAGAAGTCTACAACAGTAGCTAGAACTTCTATAGAGCTGGATATTTACTTACTTGATGTTCCCAAGGTGATTTTGAATGATGAATGGTAGTGGGACCAAGGGATAATGTGCTGAGAGAGACAAAATTATCTCAAATTTTGTAAATGCTGCAGAACTGGAGAATAAAAGCCTCAATCTATAAAAGATAAGATACACAATTAAAAATATAAGACCAAAATAGATTAAAGCATGAACATATTTTTCTTTTATACTTGTATATAAAACTTAGGTAGCTGTTATTTCTTGTCCTTATCAAATAGAAAAGAAGGTAAAACATCTAGAGCAAGATACTATTTTTAAAAAGATATAATAATTACTTCCTAATTGACTGTAATGAAATACATTGTGTGTGTGTGTGTGTGTGTGTGTGTGTGTGTGTGTGTGTGTGTGTGTGTAAGACAAAGAGTCGGGGAAAGGGAGAGAGAGAGGAGAGAAAGAGTTTGTACAAGTATGCACATGCACAGTATGTATGAATGTCAGTATCTTGGGTACTGATCCTCAAGCATCTTCTACCTTTTGTGTGAGACGGGGTCTCTCCATGGTCTGGAATGACATCACCAAGGCTAGGCCAAATGATTCTAAGGATCCATTTCTCTCTGCCTTTAATCTTGCCACTGCTAGGATTACAAGTGCAGGCAATGACACTAGGTTTCTCTCTCTCTCTCTCTACCCCCCCCCCCCCCCCCGCTCCGGCAGTCCTGGAACTTGCTATGTAGACAAGGCTGGTCTTTAATTCAGAGATCCTCCTGACTCTGTCTCTGGGATTACAGACATGCACCACCATACCTGGCTCATATTGGACTTTTCAAAGCAAGAGTTCAGAGAATCTGAACTCAGTTCTTCACACTTGCAAGTGAAGTGCTTTACTGACTGAACTCTGAGTTTGTTTTTTGATTCACAATCATATGCTGTAGGTGGTAATCCTTGGCACATTCTGGAGGTTAAGGCAAGAGGATGACAATACTTTTGAGGCCAGTTTGGGTTATAATGTGAGTTGTTCCAAGGAGAACAGAGTGATGGCTCAGTGATTAAGGGGATTCTTGCTCTTCCAAAGGAATGGAGTTCAGTTCTCAGCATCAGCATCAGGTGGCTCACACCTACCTGTAACTCTAGCTCCAGGAGATATAATGCCTTCTTCTAACCTCTTCACGCACTCACATACTTGTGACATACATTTACATATACACACCAACATAAAACAGAAAAATGAAAAAGCCAAGTGGAATGGTGCATACCTATAATCCCAGCACTTGAAAGCCAGAGGGGAAGGATCACTGCAAGCTGGACAATGTGAACAACATCTCAAAAAATTAAGTTCTTGATGAGTTATCTACTATTACTGCTTAAAATATATCCTATTATATTCAAAGCTGAAATTTTTTTTTTTGTTTTGTTTTTGTTTTTTCGAGACAGGGTTTCTCTGTGTAGCTTTGCGCCTTTCCTGGAACTCACTTTGGAGACCAGGCTGGCCTCGAACTCACAGAGATCCGCCTGCCTCTGCCTCCCGAGTGCTGGGATTAAAGGCATGCGCCACCACCGCCCGGCTTCAAAGCTGAAATCTTAACTTTGATTATCTCAGATGTGACCTCACTTAGAAAGCAGCTCATTGTAAATTTAATGAATTAAGATGAGGTTCTACTGCAGCATAGTGGTCCTTTGTCTGGTATGACTGGCATCCTTACTAAAAGGGAAATTTAGACATAGACATAATGAAAGAATACCATGTGAGGATGAAGATAGATATCAAAGTTATGCATTCAGGTTTCCTAAATTGCCAGTAAACCATCAGAAGTTAGGAGAAAGGCATGGAAGGGTCATTCACAGCTCTTAGACCACCATCCCTACTAACATTCACCCCAGACTTCCAGCCTCCAGAATATTAAATCAGTTAACTTTCTGCTTTTTAAGCCACTCAACTTATAATACTTTATTATAACAGCTCCAGGAAACTGAATATACTCACTCAGTATTATTCACATTTATATCCATTAGGCTATAATTTGGCCCCCATCTCTTTAAAAATTCAATCTCCTCTCCAAGAAGTCTGCAATGGTTCACTACCAGTGAGAGTTCTTGAAGCATCTAGAAAAAAAAAATAGAACAAAAAAATGACTTTGTGTGTGTGTGTGTGTGTGTGTGTGTGTGTGTGTGAGAGAGAGAGAGAGAGAGAGAGAGAGAGAGAGAGAGAGAGAGAGAGACAGAGAGAAAGAATATCATACTGAAACACATTATTTTGGGGTTCAGGGATGTAGCTCAGTTAGGCCTAGCAGCTGGAGAGATGGCTCAGTAGTTAAAATTTTTCAGAGGCCCTGGGTTTGAATCCTAGCACCCACAAATGGCCAACTCCAGTCTGAGGAAACTCTGATGCCTTCTTCTGGCCTTGTCACACAGTGCACACATACACTCAAAGATATACATGCAGACAAAACATCTACACATGAAATACAAAATAAATCTAACCAGGCGGTGGTGGCACACGCATTTAACCCCAGCACTGGGGAGACAGAGGCAGGCGAGTAAGTTTGAGGCCAGCCTGGTCTACAGAGTGAGTTCCAGGATAGCCAAGTCTACAAAGAAAGCCTGTCTGAAAAAAAAAAAAAAAAAAAAAAAGAGAGTCTGGGCCTAGCATGTACAAAGCCCTAGGCTTGATTCTGAGAACTGTATAAATGAGGTGTGTACATTTAGTAGTTTGAAAATATCAAACTCAGCACTTGGGCAGTGAAGATAGGTAGATAGATCAAAATTTGATGGTCATCCTTGGCTATATAAGTCAGACTAAGCTACTGAGAGACTGTTTCAAAATAAAACCAAATAACAACACCACTATCACTTTGAATGTGAATTAAAACTTTTTTTTTTAAAAGAATCCCATCTTTTTTTTTTTTTCTAAGATTTATTTGTTTATTTTGTATACAGCATGTATGACCAGAAGAGGGCACCAGATCTCATTACAGATGGTTGTGAGCCACCATGTGGTTGATGGGAATTGAACTCAGGACCTCTGGAAGAGCAGTCAGTGCTCTTAACCTCTGAGCCATCTCTCGAACCTGTGAATTAAAACTCTTTTTTTTTTTTTTTTTAAGATTTATTTATTTATTATGTATACAGAAGAGGGTGCCAGATCTCATTACAGATGGTTGTGAGCCACCATGTGGGTGCTGGGAATTGAACTCAGGACCTCTGGAGGAGCAGTCGGTGCTCTTAACCTCTGAGCCATATCTCCAGCCCGAATTAAAACTCTTAAGTATGAAAAGAAAACTGCTATCTTAAAAAAATAAAAAAAAATAAAAAAAACAAAAAACAAAAAAACCCAAAAACAAACAACCAAAAAACCCACAACCACAACAAAAACTTTTCAGTGTTTAATAATCCCCAAAATGTTGAACAACTAAATATATTGATAATTTCAGGATACTATAATTTTTTCAGAATTTCAATTCTGCTGCTTGGGACAAATAGTGTAAGGTTTCCTTTACATGCCTCGTCAGACTTTACCTGGGGTACCTGATGTTGTGTTGTACATTTCTTCTTCCAGGACTCTTGTTCCTCAATGTACTGAAAAATAAGCTTATGAACTAAAAGGGAGGAAGGAGGAGCTTTATCCTCTAAAGAAGGGGAAAAAATAAAAAATAAGGGTATTATTTACTCATGTATTTTAATAAGTTATATTATATTACATAAACTAGAAATATTTTCAAACTACTAAATGTACACTTTTTTCTTTTTCCTTCTTTCTTTCTTTTTTTATTTTTTTTTCTGGAGCTGAGGACCAAACCCAGGGCCTTGCGCTTGCTAGGCAAGCACTCTACCACTGAGCTAAATCCCCAACCCCATCTCTCTTTCTTTTTAAAAAATCAAGACAGGGTTTCTCTGTGTAGCCCTGGCTGTCCGGAAACTTGCTTGGTAGACCAGGCTGGCTTTGAACTCACAGAGATCTGCCTGCCTCTGCCTCTTGAGTGCTGGGATTAAAGGCGTGCGCCATTACCGCCCAGCTAATTTTTATTTTCAAACAAGTCTATAACATATTCGATTATATAAAATATTTTATAAAGCTTTAAGCCTAAGCCGGGCGGTGGTGGCGCACGCCTTTAATCCCAGCACTCGGGAGGCAGAGGCAGGCGGATCTCTGTGAGTTCGAGGCCAGCCTGGGCTACCAAGTGAGTTCCAGGAAAGGCGCAAAGCTACACAGAGAAACCCTGTCTCGAAAAAACCAAAAAAAAAAAAAAAAAACAAAAAAAAAAAGCTTTAAGCCTAAACATATAGAACAGTGCTTGGTTAAAAGTATGAATTTAAATGGAACGTATTTCTGAGTTCAAATCTAGGCTTTCTTTACTACCTAAGGAACTGTAAGCACACTTAATTTTTCTGATCTGTAGTTTCCTAACTGGTAAACTAGAAAATAATATCTACTTATAGCACTGATACAAGTAATACACGTGCCTGGTATAGACTAAATACTCAAAGCGCTAATTTCAAATATAGAAATAATTACTATTAATCATTGTTAAATATCTAGTACTAACAAAGTAATTTCTTTTAAAATCTACTCAATATTTAAAATACTATACAAGCAGTTTTATGTTTAAAACACATTTAAGGGTGGCGCACGCCTTTAATCCCAGCACTCGGGAGGCAGAGCCAGGCGGATCTCTGTGAGTTCGAGGCCAGCCTGGGCTACCAAGTGAGCTCCAGGAAAGGCGCAAAGCTACACAGAGAAACCCTGTCTCGAAAAACCAAAAAAAAAAAAAAAAAAACAAAAAAACACATTTAAGGACAAATTAAGTTACCAACAAAATTTGGAGGCTTAAATGTTTTGAACTTACCATCTAATAGAGACTGAAAATTGAGCTCATTAATCTTCCTGTAAGCCTTGTCCAAGAAAGGGAGACCAACTATAAGGAGAATCAGAAAAAGAGATTTTTCTTTCTTTCTTATCTCATTTTATTGGAATCTTACATAGCCTAGGTTGGCTCCAAAGTCCTATGTAGCTTAGGATAGCCCTAGATTTTTTATTCTCTTTTCCTCTTCTGAATTATAGGTACTTATTATCATACCTGGTTTCTGCAGTGCTGGGGACTGAACCCAGGACTTTCATGAATGATAGGCACTGAGCTCTATCCCCAGTCACAAAGGTTTCTTTTTTCTACTTTCAAATTCTATTCTTCTGAGGTAGCAGGATTCTTATCAAAAGCAGTTGAAGTTTTATCCTTGAGTCGTATTATTTTCTGTGTATGGTGAAGGACCCCCTGATATTGTTCAATTACATCAATCTAGTAGGCCTTTGAAAGAAATTAAACTGCAGAACATAGCTATATTTATTTTTTTACTTTTAAAGGTTTATTTTTTTCCCCTTTTTAATTTAGAAATTTCAGTCTAGGGTATATCTTCTATTTGTTTGTTTGCTTCTTCTCTCTATGTACTTCTGGCTTTCCTGGAACTTGAGATACACACACACACACACACACACACACACACACACACACCAGGCTGCCCTTGAACTCACAGAAATTGCCTGCTTCAGGCTCTTGAGTGCTAGGATTAAAGACGTGCTACCAAGCCTGCCTTCAGACTTGGGTATACCAAAACCAACTTACGGGCTGGGCATGGTGCCACATGTCTTTAATCCTAGCACTTAGGAGGCAGAGGCAGATGAATTTCTGAGTTTGGGGCTAGTGTGGTCTACATAGTGAATTCCAGCACAGCCTGGGCTTCACAGAGAGCCTGTCTCAATAAACCAAAAAAAACAACAACCCCTCAGACCCCCTCCAAATAAAACCCAATTTATAGGGGGAAATAAAGTCAACACCCACACAGGAAGGAAAAAAAAGACAACATTGTCAGGGTCACAGAAGAACCAAGAGAATACATTTTTGTAATTGAAAACTGTATTAAGAGATCTTGCCTTGACTATAACTTCTGTGCAAAGATATTTGCCCTAAGAACCAAATAAACAACAGCCATGATGGTGCATACTTTTAATCCCAGCATTCAGGAGGCAGAGGCAGCCAGCTTAGTTTACATTTCGAGTATCATCTCAAACAAACAAAACATCAAATAAAACCATACAAGCGCCAGGCAGTGGTGGCACAAGCCTTTAATCCCAGCACTCGGGAGGCAGAGGCCAGCCTACTCTACAGAACGAGATTCAGGAAAGGTGCAAAGCTACACAGAGAAACTCTCTCAAAAAAACAAAAAACAAAAAAAAAGAAAAAAAATAAAGAAAGAAAGAGTAACAGCCATTTGAGTAAATTCAAACACACACACACACACACAGGGAGGGGAGGAATATTATTTGGATAGAGAGAATGTTATCACCTAAAAGAACTCCGTGCCAGCTCTACGTTTATTCTTATTGTTTTTGTATTCTGAGACAGGGTCTCACCATGCAGCAGATGATCGTGCCCCAGCCATGCCACCATGCGCAGCTCTTTCATGCTGAGATAGCAGAAAAGCATAAACTTGGCATGCAGGAGTTCCTGGGTCAGTCTTTAGCAAACTTCCCCAAACTATTATCACTCAAGTTACTGACCCTTCTAAGATTCTCAGCAGTATTACCATTTTGTCAGTAGTTTTTTGTTTGTGTGTTTGTTTGTTTGAGACAGGGTTTCTCTGTGTAGCTTTGCATCTTTCCTAGATCTCACTCTGTAGACCAGGCTGGCCTCAAACTTAGAAATCCGCCTGGCTCTGTCTCCCAAGTGCTGGGATTAAAGGCGTGTGCCACCACTGCCCGGCTGTCAGTAGTTATTGTTATTAAATACAAGTTTTTATCTTTAGTGAGTGAAGGCATTCATTACTCCAAAGAGGATTATTTTAGCTTTTCTACTTACCTACTGGTTCTCCAAAGGTGATCGTAAGTTCTATTGTATCATAAACAAAGGTAAATACAGCTTGATCATCACTCCACTCAATGACATCCCACTCAGACAAACTAGAGAAGTATAAAGAAAAACAAGTAAGTCTATCTTCTTCCTTCCTTTCCAGTGCTAGGGAATCAATCCAGAAAATTACTAGCCCGAATGCAGAATTTCTGATACCATTAAATACTACCATTAGTAGCTACTCTTTTTGTTCCCCACTGGATTGGGAAATAATATTTCAATTTAAATAATTTGAATGGCCAGGTGGCTTACACATTTACAGCCCTGGCCCTTGGGAGGCTGAGACAACGCAGTCTGTGATACAGTGATATGTCTTAAAATACAAAACAAGTACTCCCTTTGGCAACATACATACTAAAATCAGAAGAATATAGAGAAGATTGGTCTCACCCTTGTGCAAAGATAATACAAAAATTTGTGTAACATTTCATATATACATATGGAGACTGATCACCAATGAAGATCTTTTGAGGAAAAACAAACAACATAAAACAAAACCCTCAAGAGATAATATGATCGAACAATCTTGTACTTTGTTTGCTTGTTTGTTATTCTGTTTTTGTTTTTTTGAGTAAAGTTCTTGCTGTGTGTCCCTGGTTGGCTTAGTACTTGTTATGTAGATGAGGCTGATCAAGAATTACAGCAAAATGAATTGGATATCGTTACTATAATTCTTACTTAATAACTGTTCTTTTTTATATATAATTATAAGTTATATATATAATTACATATATGTAAATTTTTACTATGTTAAAAAAATCTTCCTTTTTAATTAAATAGTAAGGGGAAAATGCTGTGGAATAATCTTTCAGTACAATGTGAATATGTATTGCTCTCATCGGTTAATAAAAAGCTGACAAGATGGTAGCCAGGTAGGAAGTATAGGCAGGACACCCAGATACAGAGCACTCTGGAAGGAGAAAGGACTGAGTCAGAGAAGTCATGAGGGAGATACATAGGAAGCAGGAGATGAACATGCCATGTTAATAAAGGTATTGCCACATGACTGAGCATAAATAAGGAATATGGGTTAACTTAAAATGTAAGAGCTAGTTAATAATAAACCTGGGCTATTGTCTAAGCATTTATAATTAAAAAAAAAAAAATCGACAAAACACCAGATATATAAGTACCAATGCCAAAACAAGAAACAGAAAAACCAAGGTCAAAGGACCTCTCCAAAATTACTAATGAAGGAACTGGATGAAACTTCAAAGAATCCAAAAAACTGATTAAAAATATGTTCAAAGAAATCAAAGTGAAAACAAATGAACTCCTGAATAAATTCAAAGAAAACACAAATAACAGCTGAGTGACATAAATAAAATCAATATAGTATAGGAACATGGAACTCAATCAAAAGAATTACTGAAAAAAATCAAATGAAAAATGAAAAATTCACTGGGCAGGGTGACGCACACCTTTAATCCCAGCACTAGGGAAGCAGAAGCAGGCGGATCTCTGTGAGTTCAAAGCCAGCCTGGTCTACAAAGCAAGTTCCAGGACAGCCAGGACTGTTACACAGAGAAACCCTGTCTCAAACAAAACAAAACAAAACAAACAAACAAACCAAAAACCCAATAAACAAAAAAGAAGAATTCAGTAATTCAAACAAAAAGTTCTATGGAAAGTCTTGGCAATAGCGTGAATCAAAAGAATGATGGGAAATCAGGATCTGAAAACAAGATGAAGAGATTGAGACCTAATAAAGCCAATTAATTAGAAAGCATAATCCTAGCCGGGCAGTGGTGGTGCACGCCTTTAATCCCAGCACTCCGGAGGCAGAGCCAGGTGGATCTCTGTGAGTTCGAGGCCAGCCTGGACTACCAAGTGAGTCCCAGGAAAGGCGCAAAGCTACAAAGAGAAACCCTGTCTCGAAAAAACAAAAAACAAACAAACAAACAAAAAAAAGCATAATCCTAACAGTGAGGCAGAGACAGTAGGATCTCTGTGAGTTCAAGGCTAATGTGGTCTACATTGTGAGTTTCAGGCTGGCCAGGGCTACATAGTGAGACCCTGTCACAAAAAACTAAAAAAAAAAAAACCCAAATCAACAACTAACCCTAGGAGAATGAGATCCAGAGAGCTAACTCTTCCTTCAGCCCTTTGTGTACACAAGAGAGGACATTTTGGCATATGGAGCCAAGAAAAGCAGCCTCAAAACAACCCACCGCCTGTACTTTGCTTTTGGACTTCCTAACCTCTAGAGTTGCCAAACAATGATTATTTAAGTTGCCCGGTCTAGAATGTATTAGAAATCTAACTTAAGACAATGTGATATTTTCTCAAGGCCGAACTGAGTAATGGAACAGAATGAGGGGCCAAATAAATAGACTTGACTTATAAGAACCACTGGCACTTGCAGATCAGTGGAAAAAGAATTTTAGTCAAAGATTGTTGTTGGGACAATTGGCCTCTTATCACATACCACTTTCTAAGGTCAATCCAAGCAGAAAAAGACTTCAGAGTTAATGCCAGGTTTAAAGGAAACTCAGAAATGAGCTATAGGAGGATTTCTGGAGGTTAGATGAAAGCCAGCATTCCTCAGGAACTTATGAAGCTGGTTTCCCTCTATGAAAAGGAGTCATTACCCTTACCTTGGGCAGAAGGGGTAAATGGCTACCTGTGGTGCCTACCAGCATAAAACAGTGCACGCTGGCCTCCAGGCTTCCTCAGCATCACAAGTGTCAGGTACACATTTCAAAGTCCACACCAGCATCCTAGCCCTTCTCACCTCCTTCCTACCCTCAACTCCCTCCAGCTCCAGGCCGCCTTCCCTCCCAGCTACTCACTCTCCTTATTACCCTGCTATTCTCATCATGCTTTCTCTCTGCTCTGCTCCCGCTTCTCTCACTGTGTTTTCTCTGTTCTCTGTGCCCTGCTGTCCTCTCTCTCACAGATAGCCCTGGCCATGTCCAGTCTGCTGTCCATGTTCAGTCTACTTCTTTTTCTCTCTGCTTTGGACTTTTCTAGATGCCTCTGGTTGTTCTCTCTCTCTCATATCTAAAATAAAAACTTTCACTTTAACCATTTAAAAAAAAGGATTTACAGCAATACTCCTGCCTCTGCCTCCTGAGTGCTGGGATTACAGGTATGTTCAACCATACTTGATTCAATGTGATGCATTTGGAAGAAATCAGAACTCAGTCTTGAGTCATATGTTAGGGGGAGGGATCTAACAGATAAAAAATTAAAGATATATTTTTTAAATATTCATTTTATTTTATGTGTAAATGTATGTGTCTGAGTGTGTGTATGAGTATCACATACATGCAGGAGCCTTCTGAGGTCTGAGGACATCAGATACCCTGGGACTGAAGTTATAGGCAGTTGTGAGCTCTCATGTGGGTACTGGGAAGTGAACTGGGTCTTTTGCAAAGGCAGTGCTCTTAACCACTGAACTAGCTCTCCAGACCCAAAATATTTAAAGATATTTTAAGCTTAACCTATGGCCCTAAATGCTTTTAACATACTTTTGAAGTACACTGACATTTTTTAATGGCTATGCCATACTATAGGTCAGTGGTTCTCAACCTATGGGTCTCGACCCCTTTGGGGTCAAATGACCCTTTCACAAGAGCTGCCTAAAATCATCAGAAAACAGATATTTACATTATAATTCATAACAGTAGCAAAATTACAGTTATGACATAGCAACAAAATAATTTTATCACTGGGGGTCACCACAACATGAAGAACTATATTAAAGGGTCACAGCACTATGAAGGTTGAGAACCACTGCTATAGGTTTGTAAAGCCCATAGCAAATGTTGGGTGTTGTGGTGTTGGAGTGTGGGTATTCTTGAGAAGCTGAGGCACAATGATTGCTTGGACCCAGAAATTGTAGGCCAGCCTGGGCAACACAGGGAAAGCCCAACTCAAAACATTAAAAACCCGAAAAACCCTCCAAAGATCTATACCAGCATATAAGGTACAGACAGAATAGAACAGAAACTGGATGACACCTGCTTTCTCTTACCTCAGTTGATCCAGTAATTCTTCAGTTTTATTTGTCTGTTCTTTTATAAACTCTATCTGAGCAAGGGTCTGCGTTTTCTGTTTCTCTACTTCTAAGAACTTTCTGCAAATAAAATCAGGAATTCAGAGAAAAACAAAGTATTTGTTAGTGAGTTTAGAATAGTAACAAACGTTTTGGGGCTGGGGAGATAACCCAGTTAATAAGCTTCCTTGTGAAAGTGTAAGGACTCCAGTTTGGATCCCTGGCACCCAGTGAAGACCAAGCAAAGTTGTGTGTGTCTGTAACCCTAGTGTCGGGGCTCAGAGAATGACAGATCCTGGTGCTTGCTAGCCTGCCAGTATAACCAACTGCTGAGCTCTGGGCTTTGTCTTAAAAGCTAAGGTAGAGGCTGGCCACGTGGTGCACACCTTTGATCCCATCATTCAGATGGCAGAGGCAGGCAGATCTTTATCAGTTCAGAGCCTATCTCATCTACATAGTAAGTTCCAAGTCTGCCAGGGCTACATAGTAAGTTAAGACCCAGTCATTAAAAAAAAAGGTGGACAGAGACAAAGATACCTGATGTTATCCTCTGGCTTCCACATACATGCAGATACACATGTATACATATACATTACACATACATAAACTATCCACTAAATGCCCTAAATGATGATGAGTTTTAAGCTAGATAGTTGTCAATGATATAATTTAAAAAAAACATTAAAATAGATCCATTTAGAAAAGGTATGTATCATTGTCACTCAATTTCAAATCCAAGAAGATATCTTTGGGGTTCCATGTTCTTTTTAAAATAATTTATTTATTTTTATTTTATATGCATTGGTGTTTTTGCCTTTATACAAGTCTGTGTGAGGGTGTTGGATCCCCTGGAACTGAAGTCACAGACAGTTGTGAACTGCCATGGGGGTGCTGGGAATTGAACTCAGGTTCTCTGGAAGAGCAGCCAGTGCTCTCCAGTCTGAAAGTCTTTTTCTTCAACATTTTTAAAAGATTATTAAGTGTACATGTGTGCATCTGCATGAGTTTATATGCACACACATATGTGTAGGAGCCCAAGGAGACCAGAAGAGGATAAGAGAACCCCTGGAACTGGAGTTACAAGCAGTTGTCAGATGCCATGTGGGGACTGAGAATTCAACCAGGGTCCTTTGGAAGAACAGACTAGCTTTCTTAACTGCTAACCCATCTCCAGCCCCTTAGAATGGTTGGTTTTTGTTGTTGTTGTTGTTGTTTTGGTTTTTTGTGACACGGTTTCTCTGTGAAACAGTCCTGGCTATCCTAGAACTCACTCTGTAGGCCAGGCTGTCCTCCAACTCACAGAGATCCACCTGCCTCTGCCTGCCAAGTACTGGGATTAAAAGCGTGTGCAACCACTGCTGGCCTAGAGTATATTTTTATTTTACTTTTATTATGTGTGTGCGTGTGAGTGTGTGTGTGTGTGTGTGTGTGTGTGTGTGTGTGTGTGTGTGTGTGTGTGTGTATGTGTGTTTGAGATAGGATCAGTATGTAGCCTTGGCTGGGGCTAGCCTGAAGCTCCCCCTATAGTCCAGGCCGGCCTAAAATGCACAGAGATTAAATCATGAGTCACCACATCTGGGAACTTCATATTTCTTTTAACATCCAACTGTTAGCTGACCTTTCGAGCTCCTCCTCTTCGATTTTCAGCTGTTCCAGTTCTAGGAAAACAAAACAAGACAAGACAAGCATACAAAGGACACCAGTAGAAAGTTGCCACAAAAATCACTTAGTTTACTGAAAATTCTGACCTAATATTATTTAACATGTAAACAAACACAAATTGCTTTCCTTGTTGGACTTATCTTTGTTTTTGAGACAGTCACCTGGAGTGCTGGGATAAAGGTATGTACCACCAAACTCTGCTGGACATATCTCCTTATCTAAGTAAGTTACCTTTTTCTGCATCTTTCATTTCAGAATCCCATTCTTCCATAGGGTCATCTTTCTCTTCATTCTCCAAAATCCTAGTTTCTAAGGTAAACATCAAGCATTAGAGAAACTCCAGTCAAAAGTAATTCATTAAATATCAGAGATAAAAAGAACAGATGACTCAAATTGAAGTATTGGGAATATTTACAAATACTCATCATCCTCTGCCAATAAAATCCTGAACTATAATTTTGTAGACGTCTGATAGCAGATAAGTGAACTGTGAGCTAATGACAGTGATTTGTACTTTAAAAAAAATTATTCACTTATTACTATTATTATTATTTGTAGTGGGGGTAAGCACTTGGAGGTCAGAAGACAACTTTTGGGAGTCAGTTCTTTGATGGGAACTCAGGTAAGCAGGCTTATACAGCAAATATTGCTGGCCCTTCTCTAGTACTTTTGAGACAGTGTCTTGCATAGACATTGCTCAGGCCAACCATGAACCATCTTCCTGCTGAAGTCTCCCAAGTAGCTAGGATTACAGGTGTGTCACCATGCTCAGTTTGTCTCAAGTTAGCATTAAAAAAAAAAATTATTTTTTTTAAACAGTCTCCTGTAGCCCAGGGTGGCCTCACTGAATAAGCTGATGATGAGTCTTGATCCTCCTGTACTTTCTAAGTAGTGGGATTAAAGGCATGGGTTACTGTGCCTACTCCAAGCTTAAATTTTACCTCAATAATTAACCCTATCCCTTCTTTTTCTTGAGATAGGGTTTCACTATGTAGCTCAGGCTGGCTTGGAACTCATTATGTAGACTCTAACTCAGACTTTATGGTGCTTGAAATTACAGATGTGTACCATGACAACCAGCTTGCATTTATTTTTCATCTGTTCAAACCACCATTAGTGCTTAATATACACACGGCTGGTTCATTGTTCATGAAAAATATTTAGAACTCCTTATGTCTAGCCCTAATAACAAATCTAGTTTTGTTTTACATCACATTGTCTTTTGTTCTCACTCTTTTTTTCTTTCTTTCGAGAGAGGGTAGTTTTGGTGCCTGTCCTGGATCTCGGATCTGTAGACCAGGCTGCCTTAGAACTCACAGAGATCCGCCTGGCTCTGCCTCCCGAGTGCTGGGATTAAAGGCGTGTGCCACCGCCATCTGGCTCTTTTTCTCTATTCTACTCTGGCTCTATCTTCAAATCCATATAGTTGATGTATTCTCCGCATAAGAGATTTCTGCATATATTAATTCTGAATAGTCTGATGTGTTTTGTGTATGTGTGTGTGCACGCGCTTGTGCATCTATGGTTTGTTGTTTGTTTTTTGGTCTTTTTGGTTTTTTAAGGAAGGGTTACTCTGTGTAACCCTGGCTATCCTGAAACTCGATATAAAAACCAGACTGGCCTTGAACTCACAGCGATCTACCTGCCTTTGCCTCCTTAGTGCTGGGATTAAAGGCAAGCACTACCATACCTTCTTGCCTGAGTATGTGTTTTAAAGAAAAGGTTTCACTCTGTAGCTTAGACTGGCCTCACACTCACAGAAATCCTTCTGCCTTTTCAAGTGATGGGATTAGAGGTGTAATCCATGGCTGGCTTTTCTTTTTTACTTTTTATACTCCTATTCATCTTTCAGATTTTAACTGAAAAGTCTCTTCTGTATAGGGCAGGCTGCTTTGATCTATTCATCTTAGGTCAGATTTCTACTGAAGTATTACAGCACCTTTAACATCTTCTACAAAATTTATTTTTTCAGAGGGAGAGTGTTTTGTTTTCTTTACCAAAGGTCTTATATAACATAGCTAGCCTCAGACTACTAATCCTCCTGACTCCATTCCCTATAGGCTGAGAGATGCCAAGTGTGTAATACCACACCCAGTTCATTTGTTTAGTGTCTATAGTTGTTTCTGGATTAAAAATTCCATAAGGAGCCGGGCATGGTAGTACATGGGGAGGTGAGAGAGGATCATGAGTTTAAGTCCATTCTCAACTACTTATTTAGAGATCAT
This sequence comes from Peromyscus maniculatus bairdii, assembly GCF_049852395.1. Classification (NCBI taxonomy): domain Eukaryota; kingdom Metazoa; phylum Chordata; class Mammalia; order Rodentia; family Cricetidae; genus Peromyscus; species Peromyscus maniculatus. The sequence continues at coordinate 96,711,852 of NC_134855.1, read as the reverse complement.
TCTATCCTGTCTGAGTTTAAAAAAAAAAAACAAAAAGGCCCATAAGGGCACAAAATCTTGGTTTTGGTTTCTAGTGTGTTTCCATTATGAGTGCCACACACTCAGCACATAAAAGGTACAACTAAGCAAATTTGCCAATGACTAATGAAAGAAGAAGAGAGTAGATATTTAGTGTCACCTAATGACCACAGCTGTTGTCATTAGGTAACACTATAGAAACTTCAATTTTGTTTGCTTTTGTGGTTTTTCGAGACAGGGTTTCTCTGTGTAGCTCTGGTTGGAATTCGCTCTATAGACCAGGCTGGCCTCAAACTCATAGAGATCCACCTGCCTCTGTCTCCCCAATGCTGGGATTAAAGTCTTCACCACCAGTGCTTTTAACTGTTGAGTCATCTCTCTAGCACCCCCCCCCCTTTTGAAGGATCTCATACTATTGGGGCTAGCCTGGAACTGAACAATGTAAACCATGCCAGCCTTGAAATCAAGGTAGTCTTCTGGCCTTGGCCTCCTAAATGCTAGGATACAGGTGTTGAGCCACCCATAGCCAATTATTTTTTGGTTTTGTATTTTTTTTCTTTTTTTGAGACAGGGTCTCAAGTACCTCAGGGTGGCCTTGAACTTAGTATGTGGCTGAGGATAATCTTAAACTTCTGGGTTTTTTTCTGCCTCAACCTTCAGAGTGCTGGGATAATAGGCATGCCAATACATTCATACCTGACTTCATGGGATGGTGGGGGATGGAACACAGGGTTCTGTGCATGCAAAGCAAATACGTAAAGCCAACTAAACTCCATCCCTAGCCCTGCTTTAAGGATGACAGTTATGTAAACAGATTCAATGGAAAGGAAGACATTAAATATATGATAAAAGGAGAAATCAGTAATATAAGATTCCTGAGAAGACATAATAGAAAGCAAATTTATTTATTTAAAAATTTTTTAAGAGACATATTCTTGCTATGTAGCGTTAGCCAGCCTAGTACTCACTACGTAGCTCAGGCTGGCCTCATTAGTGATTCTCCTGCCTCAGTCTCTCATGCTGGCATTACAGGGTGTGTACTATCACACCTGGCAAAATCAGTTTAGATGGAAAGACTGGCCTTAGGGAAAAGAAAAGAAGGATGAAAGAATGAATAAACAGATTAAAGGTCTGGTTTCTTTGATATTAGAAAGTTTGGACATTCTAGTCTGATGGCCTCTATTTCTTTTATTGTGAAGTAGAAAATAGAGTAATAAACAGAAGTTATTTTAAAACTATGCTATTCATATACTCATTTTTAATTAAATGCAGGACATACACATTAGACACTTTTACTGTGCAATCCATAATGCTAGGGACTTAAAGAACATGGAGAAACTTTTCGTCAAGATGGCGCCAAGAGCGAAGAAGGAAGCTCCTGCCCCTCCCAAAGCCGAAGCCAAAGTGAAGGCCTTGAAAGCCAAGAAGGCAGTGCTGAAAGGCGTACACAGCCACAAAAAGAAGAAGATGCACATCACCCACGTTCCGGTGGCCCAAGACCCTGCAGCTCAGGAGGCAGCCTAAATATCCTCGAAAGAGCGCGCCCAGGAGAAACAAGCCTGACCACCATGCCATCATCAAATTCCCGACCACTGAGTCAGCCATGAAGAACACAGAAGACAACAACACACTTGTGTTCATTTTGGATGTCAAGGCCAACAAGCACCAGATCAAGCAGGCTGTGAAGAAACTCTATGACATTGATGTGGCCAAAGTCAACACCCTCATAAGGCCTGATGGAGAGAAGAAGGTGTATGTTCGGTTGGCTCCTGACTATGATGCTCTGGATGTTGCCAACAAAATTGGGATTATCTAAACTGAGTCCAGCTGGCTAATTCTAAATATACTTTTTCACCATAAAAACAAACAAACAAACAAACAAACAAACAAACAAACAAACAAAAAAGAACATGGAGAAAAACATGCTAATTTTGTCTCCATGGAACTTACAATTTTTAGATTTATTTTTAGTGTGTGTGTAGACACAGGAGTGGACGTGTGTGCAAGAGCCTGTGTATATGTGTGTACCTGCAGATACCAGAAAAGGGTGTTGGATCCCCTGAACTAGAGTTCTAGGGAGCCATGAACCACCTGACCTGGGTGCTGATGGGTTAGTTTAATTAAGAGAGGACAACACAGGAGCTAAGGGGAAAACCTAGGAATAAAGAACAGAACCAGAGTCAGGTGGTGTGATGTCATGGAAGTTAAGCAAGATAAATGCTTTAGGAGGAAAAAAACAATCAGCAATGCCAAACAAGGAAACAGACTAAAGACTAGGGGGTGTTAAATCTGATGAATATGTGGAATTTTGTGATCTTAGAGGAGACAAAGGAAAGCAAAACGGAATTCAGTTGGGATTTGAAAGGGCCAAAGAGGATGGTTACACAATTTCCAGATAGAGATAATCCCTCTGTTGAAATGTGAGCTAATGAGACCATACAGCAGGTAAACAAGCCTGAGTGAGATCTCAGAAACCCAGAATGGTCCAAGAGAATTGACACAGAGCAGTCTTCTGACCTCCACAGGAAAGTATAAACGGGGGCTGGAGGAATGGCCCAGCAGTTAAGAGCACTGACTGCTCTTCCAGATGACTGGGTGGGAGCTAGGACTGCAGCTCACAACCATCTGTAACTCCAGTTCCAGGGGATCTAACACTTTCTTCAGTCCTCCATGGGCACTGTGTGTACATGGTGCACATGCAAGCAAAACACCCATACACTTAAAATAAAAATAAATAAATCTAAAAAAGAAAAGAACCTCAGAATTACACACATTAAGAAACAAACAAGTGTGATTAGAAAACAAAACAACAATAACAAACCAGAATACTGGGCCCAGAGGCATCCACTTATAACACCAGCACTCAGGAGGCAAGGAAAGAGGGTCACAAGCTACAAGAGTAGCTTAGGCAAATTCCAGGCCAGCCAAGGCTACAGAGAAAGACTCTGTCCCCAAATAAGCAAAACCACACAAGATTATGGTAGAGGTTATGAAGAGCTTTGAAAAACGACTTCAATTTCTTGGGCAACTTTTCTTTATTGTGTTAGGGGTGATTATAGTAAAGGAGCTTTTATTATTATTTTTTTAATTACCTTTATTTTGTATGCAGGGGTATGCACTACAGCATGCCTGTGGAGGTCAGAGGAAAACCTGCTGAGAATCAGTTCTCTTCTTCCACCACGTGGGTCCCAGGAAATCAAACTCACGTCATCAGACTTGGTGGCAAGCACATTTATGCACTGAACCATCTCATTAGCCCAAAAAAGGGTTTTTTGAGACAGGGTTTCTCTGTGTAACAGGCTGTCCTGGAACTTACTTTGTAGACCAGGCTGTCCTCAAACTCACAGAGATCCACCTGTCTCTGCCTCCCAAGTGCTGGGACTAAAGGTGTGCACCACCACCACCACCACCACCACCCAGCCCAAAAAAGGGCTTTATTTTGCTCCAATTTAAGAACTGAAGCTGCTAAAATATTATAGAAAGACCCAATTTTATACCTTATAGAGCATTTATAGAAACTTATCCCTTAACTTTATGTAGTTCCAGGGGTTGAGCCTAGGGCCTTTTGCCTGACAGGCAAGCATTCTGCCACTAAGCTCCGTCCCCAGCCCTAGGAAAGCGTTAAATACTTTACCTCTTTCTACTTCAGTGAGACAGGTATTGATCTTCTTAAGTATGTTGTCCATCTCATTTATTTTTATCTCAAGTTTCTTCTTCTCATTCTAAACACAAAATATTATAGATTATAAAGCTTAACCTCCAAACTTTATGATAGTTCAATTATTGTCATGATCATAAATGGCAAATTTTCTTTTCCTTTGTTTGGCAATACAGGGACTGAACATACAATACATGCTGGTCACATGATCTACTGCTGTCCTTTATTCCTATCCATTTTTTTTTCCTTTTTTATATATATATATTTTATTTTATTTTACAATACCATTCAGTTCTACATATCAGCCATGGGTTCCCCTATTCTCCCCCCTCCCACCCCCTCCCCTTGCCCCCAGCCTACCCCCCATTCCCACCTCCTCCAGGACAAGTCCTTCCCTGAGGACTGCGATCAACCTGGTAGACTTAGTCCAGGCAGGTCCAGTCCCTTCCTCCCAGACTGAGCCAAGTGTCCCTGCATGAGCTCCAGTTTTTTTTCCTTTTTTTAAAGATAGGGTCTTGCTAAATTGTTGAGGTTGGCCTTGAACTTGTGATATCCCTGCCTTAGACTTTTAAGTAGTTGAGATTACGGGCCTGTGTCATCACACTGGCATGAACAGGCAAATCTTAAAATTAACATCAAGACTTTTAGTCTGGCCTTATATATTTTTTAAATTTAATTTTAAAAGATAAATGAATTAATTCTATATTACTCTTCATTATAGCATTTCTTTTCTATCTGTGTTTCATGACAGTATGGATATTAATATTTATTGCTTAAAAAGAGCTTTTTTCCCCCTGTGATCAGATAGATATGGGAAACACTGGACAAACAGAAATACAGCCTTTTCAGTGTGGGTTTTTTGTTTATTTTTGTTGCTATTGTTGTTGCGATAGGTTCTTGCTATGTGGTACAGAAATTATGGCAATATTCCCGCCTCAACTTCCTGTAGGTATGTGCACCACGCACAACTATTTTTTAATTTTTATTTCTGTAAAAGATACTGTATACAGTGTTTCTATACTTATTTGCCAGTAAAATGTTTTATTAAGCAGAGCTACCTGCTTGCTTGCTCTTGTGTACATGCTTAAGTGCCCAAGATCACTGGCATGAGTACCCTACTCCTGTCTCTCAAATGGGAAATTGAAAAATGCTAAGCAAATGTTCTACCACTGAACTACATTCTCAGCCCTATGTAGAGCCTTTTTAAAAGGATAAACACATGCACATACATACACATGCAACTGACTATGAATATAAGGAAGATAATACTGTCGTATGTATGAATGGGGAGATAGAATCACAAATAGTTTATTTCAAAAAGTAAAATGGATGACAATGAGATGAGACACAGCCCATATTAGTAACTATATTTCATTTTACTTATAATGCCAAGGTTTGGAGCTTTTGAATAAAAGAATCTCATTTTTTATAAACAAGCTTTTATCCAAGCCTCATTTATTTATTTATTTATTTATTTATTTATTTATTTATTTATATTAAATTTATTTATTTATCATATATACAGAAGAGGGTGCCAGATCACATTACAGATGGTTGTGAGCCACCATGTGGTTGCTGGGAATTGAACTCAGGACCTCTGGAAGAACAGTCAGTGCTCTTAACTTCTGAGCCATCTCTCCAGCCCCCAAGCCTCATTTATATGTCTCCTAAGAAGCATTCTTCATATTTTACACCTACTATAAATTGTTATATATTAACTACCTCGAATTACCTCAGCTGAATGCACCAATTTGTTATACAGAGCCACTTTTCCTTGGTGAGTGAAGACTTTCGTCATCTTGGTATAACGTGATTTTATTTTGTTCAGGTAAATCCCGTAGGTCTTCAGCTGTATGAGAGAGTTAAAGAGCACATTATACTAAAAAAAAAGTCAGATAAGGTAAGTAAGGTCTGGGAAGGCAGGTAAGATTGCCTGTCCTGCCGGGCGGTGGTGGCGCAGGCCTTTAATCCCAGCACTCGGGAGGCAGAGCCAGGCGAATCTTTGGGACTTCGAGGCCAGCCTGGTCTACAGAGCGAGCGCCAGGAAAGGCGCAAAGCTACACAGAGAAACCCTGTCTCGAAAAACCAAAAAAAAAACACAAAAACAAAAAAAAAAAGATTGCCTGTCCTAAACTTTGCCTACTCTAGATTCTGATTTCTAAAGAACTTTTCATTTGCGGATTTAATTGCCTGATGATGTAGAATTCATTATACAGACCAGGTTGGTCTTAAACATGTGCTCTTCTAGCCTCTGCCTCTAAAGTGCTGGGATTACAGGCTGTGCCATCACACCTAATTTCAGCATATCTATTTAAGAATATAATCAAAGACTTCAATTTTGATTGTTGCCTTTAATTCACTTATTCACTTATAAACTATTCATTACAAACTAGAAAATGACTGGCTCTAAGTTAACAAAACATTATTATATATTAGTGCACATGTAAAATGTACTAATAAATAGCTAATCAAATAAAAAAATCTTCATTTAAATCTACAGGAAATACCAATTAAAAGGAGGGAACATCATATATATTTCACATGTTTAATTAGCCATTACACATTGGAAAGGTTATATCTAACCGTTACTTGATAATAAAAGAAAAGGCTACACCAGCACACTACATCTAAAACTGAATTAAAGAACTTCATACCATCAAATAACAGTTTCTTCTTTTTCTTTTTTTTTCATTGTTTGTTTTTTATTTTTTGAGGCCAGGTTTCTCTGTATAGCCCTGGCTGCCCAGAAACTGGCTCTGTAGTCCAGGCTGGTCTTGATCTCAGAGAGCCACTTGCCTCTGCCTCCCAAGTATGGGGATTAAAGGTGTATCAGGCTAAGTAACAGTTTCTTATCTTGAAATGTGTCAATCCTTATTCAGAAAAGGACATAAAAATACCTCTTCATCAGAGTAGTCTTTCATTTTCCCCCACAAGTTCCTATTTACATCAGTCAGTAGTTTATCTTGGTTCAATGCAGATACCTTTAATCTAAAATAAACAAAAGTTAATATAGGATTTAGAATTCTTTTTTTAAAAAAGTTTTATTTATTTATTATGTATACAGCATATATGACCACAGGCCAGAAGAGGGCACCAGATCTCATTACAGATGGTTGTGAGCCACCATGTGGGTGCTGGGAATTGAACTCTGGACCTCTGGAAAGGCAGTCAGTGCTCCTAACCTCTGAGCCATCTCTCCAGCCCAGGATTTAGAATTCTGCTTGAAAAAGCCAGCTTAAACATACAGCCAAATTTAATTATTTTCATTTTTTTTTTCCTACATAAAAGGGGAAATTCACTCAGAAAACATGGCCAGCCCGACGATACAACACTTAAAGAATATAGTTAAGAGTGTCTCAATGATTCTGGGGAGTGGAAAGGATCAGAGAATCAGAAAGGTGTGTGGAGGGTTGTGGAATGGCAGATGGACACATGACAGGGGATAGACCAACTGAGATAATGACCCCGGAAGTCCTGGTACCTTTAGGGGACTGAGGAGGTGGAGTTGGGGGAGGTATTGAATTCTTGAATGGGCACAGACTTGACTTTTAGTGTTAAGCCAGGTCTAGGTAGTCTCCAGGACTGAGACCTGCAGCTTTCCTGCCCTTGGTAGATCAGGCCAGGGGTCCCAAACTCTAGACCTTCCACCCTGGGAAAAAATGTTTCCAAACTTTTGTCAATGACTAACTTGAAACCCCAACAGGGTTTCCCTCTGTCTTCTGTCTTACAGTAAGTTTTTGAATCTACCACTTCCTTTCATGACTACTAATAGCCTAGGTTCTCAACTCATAGTTCAGTATCTCAGAGAGGGCAACAGCTTCCTATGGCGGTTCAGGCTCACTTCACCCACCCCAAAACCAATCTTGTTTCAGGCAGCAGCTAACAGATATCCTCTAGTGACCTTGCCAGATAACATCACCACTCACACCCCTGCCTAGAACCTCCTGTCCACTCTGAACATTCAGGCTTCCCACCCCTGTCCACTCCCTACCCCTACTCGATTCCTACTGTGTTATTCTGTGAGCCTGCACCTTGAGTGGGGGGAGGGGTTGCCCTCCTCAGGTTTTTTCCAGGAATTTCTGGCCCTTGGTTCTCCATAGCCTACCTACAATGAATACATCAAGGCTCAGCTCTAATATACCTTCCTTACAAAAACCTGCCCTAACTACCTCCAAGATGGCACCTTCCTATCAGCATCTGCCTCTATCTCCCCTCCCAAATGCTGGGGTTACAGTCATGTAACACAACACCCAGTTTACAAACCCAAAAGTAAATCGGGGTGTTAGTTCATGCCTTTAATCCCAGCACTCAGCCAGCACTCAGAGGCGGAAACGGGGATCTCAAAGTTTTTGGCTAGTCTGGTCTACATATCGAGCTTCAGTACAACCAGGGCTACACAGAGAAACCTTGTCTTAAAAAAAAATCTGTTTATCTTTTGTTCATAATGATATGAAACATTTTATGTAAATAACTTCTATTATTCATTGTATCTGATGTCTATAGATATTATTACTACTTTATGAAGTGGAAAACAAGGGTAAATGACTTATGCAAGGCTCCACAACATTGTAGACAGCCTGGGTTTCTATTCATTCATGTCATACTATCAATTCCATCCATTTCCCCCTAGCTGTTTTTATTCTTTTTAAAAAACCACAAAGGCCATTTGTTTATTATAACCCTCCAAAAACAATCACAGGGGAAAAAACTTTCTTACTCTTCAATCTTTTGGCGAAGAAGCTCACAATCTTCTCTATAAATCTGTATCTTAGGTCCATAAACATACTGTCTCAACATCAGATCTTCTGGGGTAGGTGACGTGTTTATAGTAAACTAAAGAAAAAAGAAGGAAAGAAGGAAAAAAGTATTCAGTCAATCAGAACTGGTACACTTTTCTTTTAAAATCTAAGATAGAGCCTTACTATGCAGCTTAGGCTGGCCTGGAATTTGTGCTCCTTAGTCTCTTGACTGCTGGACTGCATGCTTATGACACCATGTCAGACAAAACCAGATGTTGTTTGTTCTTTTCCGGTTTTTTGTTTTTTTTAATGTGTAGCTTTTGAGCTTGTCCTGAAACTCACTGTGTAGCAGCCCAGGGCTGGTCTTGAACTTACAGAGATCCACCTCCTCGGGCCTCCTGAATGCTGGGATTAAAGGTGTGTGCCACCACCACCCTGCCTTTTTTTTTTTAAGGTCCTCATATAGCCTAGGCTAGACTCATCATGTAGCTGAGGATCCCACTGAATTCCTGATCCTCCCAAGCCCTAGAATTACAGGAATGAGTACCCCAATACCTGGCTAAAATTGGCATTTTGAGAACAAAACCACATACAAAAACAAATTCAAGTTTTAGAATGACTTTGGGGGTTTTGTTGTTATTATGTTTTTAGACAGGGTTTCTCTGTGTGTGTAGCCCTGGCTGTCCTGGAACTTGCTCCACAGACCAGGTCGGCTTCAAACTCAGAGATCCGCCAACCTCTGCTTCCTGAGTGCTGGGATTAAAGGCATATGCCACCACCTCCCAGCTACAGTGCCTATTTTTAAAAGTCATACAAACAGGGCTGGATATGTAGCTCAGTATAGGATATCTGAGGTTCTGGGCTCAATCCCCAGTACTGTCGGGGGAAAAATTATACGAAGTGCTATATGAAGTTCACATAGCAAGTTACAAGTTCAAACCTGAATTCAAGTCTCTAACTTCAAAGTCTACTCTTCCCCAGCTATTCAGATGAGCTAAGGGTATCGACTTATAAGCCTGAAAGTGGTTTAAAAACGATTATGAATTATTTTAAGAAAATTGAGGTGGCAAGGTGGCGCCAATAAATTGTCCTCTGACCTCTAAGCATTCACATGCATGTATTGTGTGTATGTACACATATACATATACACACAATACATAAATGTAATTAAAAAAAAAAAAAAGAAAATCAATACCTAAAAATGAAGCTTACCACAATAGAGCCAATCCTGTTGGCAGACGTGCGGATGAGCCAGCCCGGAAGTTGTGAGCATGGGAGAGCTGTCCCCATTACTCATCTGACATGTGGTGGCATGGGCAGGGGAGAGATGCCTTCCTTCACTTCCCCACCCTCCACACCCCTGCCCATCAACCTTTGAGGCAGGTGGGAGAGCTGTCCCTGCCCCTCATCAGCTGCAGCATTCAGGAGAGTGGCCCCTATGCCATGCCTGGGCAACACAGTAGAGCTGGCCCTGAAGGTATAAGTGTGGGAGAACCAACTCTGAGAACGAAAAAGCTGAAGAACGGAGTAGGCTCCTTGCTCATCGCAGCAAGGGAGAAACTAGCTGAGGCAAAGCAGGAGAGCTCACCCTAGTGGTGAGGACAGAGAGAGCTGGCAGGCTGACCACCCCTGAGACTATCTAGGCCCAGAACCAAGGTTATGAGTTGGCCCACCCCCAACATCCACCCAACCTGTGATCTGCTGGAGCAAACCAAAGCTGCAGAATCTACACACTAGGCAACAACAGGATAACCAAGGGCCCCCCATTGATAGTATAGCAGAAACCAGAGCCTCAAACCAGACCAATGACTCTTTGCAATGAACACTTGCAAGTAAAGATATATGAACTAACGGGTATACTGTGTAACTCACTGTGTCAAACTACAGCTTCCATGATGAGACAGATTTTCTTTCTTTCTTTCTTTTTTTTTTTTTTGGTTTTTTGAGACAAGGTTTCTCTGTGTTGCTTTGCACCTTTCCTGGAACCCGCTTTGGAGACCAGGCTGGCCTCGAACTCACAGAGATCCGCCTGCCTCTGCCTCCCGAGTGCTGGGATTAAAGGCCTGCGCTACCACCGCCCGGCCGAGACAGATTTTCTTTTTCTCTTAATTTTTATTTTATTTTATTTTATTTGGGGGGAGGATATTACAAGGACAGAGGGCAGATATGAAGGGGCGGGGAAATGGATGGGGTGGAGATGCATGATGGAAAGATACAAAGAACAAATAAAAGAGAAAGTTTAAAAAAAAAAAATTAAGCTTACCAGGAACCACTTTATTTAAAATAGAAAGGAGGGGAAAAAAAATCAAGGGAGGGGTTCATGCCTGCAATCCCAGCACTTAAAAGACTGAGGCAAAAGAGTCTTGTCTTTGTGAGTTTAAAGTCATCTGCTACATAGTAAATTCTAGGCTAGCTCAAATTAGGGCAAGACCTTCTATCAACCAACCAACCTATCCACACACCCATCCAGGAAAAAACAGTTATGTTTTAGAGCTCTAGTTTAAAGACAAATGAATGTATTTAATCCTGTTTTGTAAAAATCTAAATCAGATTTTTATGTCACTGCTTATGAAAACACCAAATAACACTCCATCCATGATTTATACGCAGCACAGCACAGAATAAGTTAAACTGTGGACTTACTTATCGATTAATATGTGGAAGAGTGCTTACTATGAAAGCATGAGGACTCTGTTCAATCCCAAGGACCTGTATGTATATATTTTGTTTGTAAGTATGCATGTGCATCAATCATGCCTGGGGCCCTAGTTGGCCAAAATAGGGTGTCAAATCCCCTGGGAGTGAGTTACACCGTTGTGAACTGCCATGTAGGTACTGGGACTCAAACCTGGGTCCTCTGCAACAGCAGACTGCTTTTAACCACTGCTCTATCTCCTTGGGAACCACAGCTTTTTATTTTTGAGACAAGGTCTCATGTGGAGCCCTTGGGCCTTGAAATATACATGCAGTCAAGGATAACCTTGAACTTCTAGTTCTCCTGGTTGTACCTATCATGAGCTGTGATTACAGGTGTGCACCATTACATCTAGCATAATTCCAATGTTTTTTTTTAAATTTTAAATTACATTTATCTATTATGTGTGTAGCATGCATGCCACAGCATGAATGTGAAAGTCAGTTCTCTCCTTCCATGTCGGTCCTGCAGAATCAAACTTAGGCAGTCAGCCTAGGGTCAGGACCTTTACCCAATTTGCCATCTCACTGGCTCAATGATCAGGTTCTTGTTTGAGACACAGTTTGACTGTGAAGCCCTAGTTGAGCTTAAACTCACAGAGATTTGCCCTGCTTCTGCCTCTCAGTGCGGGAGGGGTGGGGTGGGAGGGTTGGGGGGGTGGGGGGGTTGGGGGGGTGGGGGGGTTGGGGGTGGGGGGGGTGGTGTTAAAGGTGCCTGGCTACAATTCTCCACTTTTTGTTTTTTTCGTTTTTCAAGACAGGTTTCTTTGTGTACCCTGGCTGTCCTGGAACTAGCTCTGTAGACCAGGCTGGCCTCGAACTTAGAGATCTGCCTGTCTCTGCCTCCTGAGTGCTGGGATAAAAGGTATGTGCCACCACAGGCCTGCAATCCTTTAGTTGTTAAAGACTATTTTTAAATATATAAAAATCAAAACTATATGCAATGGTTCAAACAGAAATGGCAACAGTAAAATCTAGACTGTATTTTCTAATCATTATTTCCTACTAAATGAAATAAAGGCTCTTTGTAAAAGAAAAGAAAGTTATGAAAATACTACATGGCGTCTCTATCCAATACAAAGCTGATCTGTTTTTTGTTTGCTCATCAGTTAAGCTAGAGCATGTGTTGCTCTTACAGAGGACCCAGATTCAATTCCCAGCTGCCCACATAGCAGCTCACAACTGTCTGCAACTCTAGTCCCAGGGGATCTTGTTGTAGAATATTAGTATAAGATGTGTTACATTTGGCCGGGCGGTGGTGGCGCACGCCTTTAATCCCAGCACTCCGGAGGCAGAGGCAGGCGGATCTCTATGAGTTCGAGGCCAGCCTGGACTACCAAGTGAGTCCCAGGAAAGGCGCAAAGCTACACAGAGAAACCCTGTCTCGAACCCCCCCCCCCAAAAAAAAAAAAAAAAAAAGATGTGTTACATTCTTTTAAGTTTAATTCTGTAAAGCTGTGTTACTTTGCCTGCCTAAAACACCTGATTGGGCCAGGTGGTGGTGGCAACATGTCTTTAATCCCAGCACTCAGGAGGCAGAGCCAGGCAGATCTCTGTGAATTCGAGGCCAGCATCGTCTACAGAGTGAGATCCAGAACAGGCACCAAAACTACACAGAGAAACCCTGTCTTGAAAAAAAACAAAAAACAAAAAAACAACAACAAATCTGATTGGTCTAATGAAGAGCCGAACAGCCAATAGCTAGGCAGAAGAGAGAAAGAGGTGGAGCTGGCATGAAGACACACACAATAAATAGGAGGAGAAATCTAGGCTGAGGAGAAGAGGAAGATCGAGAAAAGGAGAAGGATGTGAGGGGCCAGCCACCCAGAGTAAGAAGGGAAGACAAACATATAAAGAAAGGTAAAAAGCCCAGTGGCAAAACAAAGAAGAAGAGAAACAGGTTAATTTAAGTTAGAAAACCTGGCTAGAAATAAGCCAAGCTAAGGCCAGGCATTCCTAAGTAAGAATAAGTCTCTGTGTATTTATTTGGGAGCTGGGTGGCTGGCCCCCAAAGAATTTAAAAAGAAAAGAAAAGAAAAGAAAAGTCAACTACATTTTGGCATACCAATTTAAGGCTCAAGTTACCATGTAGGACCTGAAAAAGCTGAAAAGAAAGAAAGAAAAGAAAAAGGACACAGCTCCTTTAAGAGAGGTGCTGCTGTTCAGCCAGTATCACTAAATAGAAACAGCAAGCTAAGTAAAATCGCTTGAGCACCTGCTTCCTACAGCTAGGAGGGTTGAATGCAGTTCTTGGTCCCGCCTCCAATCTGTGCTGAGCTGTAGGCTTGGCTCTCAAAAGACCCTAGAACCGGCTGAAGCCATCTGGCAAAGCCTTGGCAGAGATCCTCGCCACACCACTTAGCATTTTAAGGGTTGTGCAATCAAAAGAGGCTAAAAAATACGAAGTAAAGACAGATCCAGACAGAAAACCCCTCTAAACAGGTTACAGTGTGTTTAAAAAAGTGTGTAGGTTTAAGGAGAAAAAGAGAAAAGGTATAAACAGTCAGAAAAAAGTAAACAGTTTAAAAATAATAAACTAAAGCCTTTAAAGAGAAAAGTAATTTTAAAAAAAGATAAGCCACATAATGATGGAAAATACACAGGGAGTCTAGATCCTGTATGTTGTGTTAATTTTGAATTTTTCAATGCTGATGAGCAAACGACAGCTGCTGACAGAAATGGGATTGTGAACAGGACTGATAAACTGAACCAATCTAGATACTTTAGGGGAACCTTAACTAAAAAAATGTTACATTGGGAAAGAGGTTATACTTTTGTTTTGACAGGTTTCACAAAAGGTTGTGAATTTGTTCCAGGTTAATATGGATCAGGTTTGACTGGGGGAGATCTGAATCTTAACAGGTGATATATATCAACAAGGTTACATTTGGTCTTCCCAGGATGTGGCCATTATCTCAATTTTCTCAGGTACTCCTAAAGATGCCTTCAGCCACAGACAAGAGGAAGTAGTCTAGAGAAGATGATGCACATTCCCAAAGGTGGGGTGGGTGGTTTTGGTTATTTGGTGGGTTATGGATGTTATCATTTAAAAGAATATAGGAATATAGAACAAAAAGACAACTATTAATCTCAGATATTTTTCATTGACATAAATTTTGGTACACTGATGCAAATTGAGTTATTTTTGTTACACTGTATTTCTGATTCTACTCTTGTTCAGGGTATTGTGCTTATGCAGCTCATTTAAAAATACAATATATAATTAAGAAATGAAGTTAGTCGGGTGGTGGTAGTGGTGCACGCCTTTAGTACCAGCACTTGGGAGGCAGAGCCAGGCGGAGCTTTGTGAGTTCGAGGCTAGCCTGGTCTACAAAGCAAGTTCCAGGAAAGGCGCAAAACTACACAGAGAAACCCTGTCTCTCGAAAAACCAAAAAAAAAAAAAAAAAAAAAAAAAAAGAATGAAGCTAAGGGGCTGGAGAGATGGCTCAGAGGTTAAGAGCTCTGGCTGCTCTTCCAGAGGTCCTGAGTTCAATTCCCAGCACCTACATGGGAGCTCACAACCATCTATAATGAGATCTGGTGCCCTCTTCTGGCATGTAGGCATACATGCTGGCAGGACACTGTATGCATAATAAATAAATGAATCTTAAAAAAAATGAGGTTAGTAGTTAATCTATAATAAATAATCTTGTAGTCACATTAGGTATGTTTTCAAGGTTCAACAAGTGTGTGTGTGTGTGTGTGTGTGTGTGTGTGTGTGTGTGTGTATGTATACATATACATATATATATATATAGATATAGATATATAGAAATATAAAGATGTTTAATAAACTAAGGTTTTTCATGACAATGAGACACATCTGCTCCTGGTAGCACCAATTTACTTCATAAAAGGATGATGGGCATTGAAGAAACTCCATACAGTTTGCTTTCAATATGGCAAGGCTATCCATTTGGGCAAGAAACTGCTTTTGCCTTCATTGCTGATGGTGTGCTGTATAAACTGGACAAGTGAGACAGGAAAAAGACTATTGAACATTGCCAAAACAAGGCAGGACAGTCCTTCAAGATTCCTGCTTCACAGAAGAGTCTGCCAGGGCACAGGAAAGCAACTGACAAACTGCCAATGGCAGGACCGTCCTTCAGAGTTCCTGCTTCACTGAAAAGTCTGCCACATATTCTAGGCCTGTAGGACAAAGATGGATGCCCCAACATTGCAGAGGAACTTTGGGTGGCTGTCTAGGCAGCCAGATGTCTCTGTTGTTAGGTGATATTACATCCTTCTGGGGTCTTTGATAGAGTTAAAGACAAAATAGTTAGAGTTATAGATTTCCTTAGTTATGATAGAAAGTAAATTAGGTATAAACCTTTGGAATCACTAAGATAAGATAGATAATGGAATATTTTCTCTGAATTTGATAAATACAAATGGACTGAATACTGTAACTGTAATTCTTACTTGGTAACTGTTTTTGTTGTACATAGTTTTGCTATTTTAACGTTAAAAACCTTTCATTTTTAACCAAAAATGGGGAAATGTTGTGGAATATTATTTTAACTGTGTAAAGGTGTATTACATTTGTTTCTGCATTTGTTTGATTAAATAAAATTAACCTGGGGTCAGGAGGCTGATTCAGTAACTAGCTGACAGGAAGTGGTAGGGAGGAACTAAGTGTATCAAGGGATCTTTAGTGGGGGCTGAGCAGGACCACCCCATCCCCCACTCCACCCACCCCCACCCCCCAGAGCAAGGATAGGTTAGCTACTTGCTATTTGGCCTCTATCTGAGTTAGCAGATTTCACCTCAACCTTTAAATCCTGAGTCATATAGAAGGTTAGAGATTTGGACAAAGCCAGTGCCTGAGGGAACAGAACAGAATTCCTGCCTGGCTGTGGCCGATCTACTGCTGGTAGCTGCAGAGTTGCAATTGCCTGTTGGGACAGCAGTAAGGTTCCCCCACTGTATGAGTGCAAAACAAAGGAATCTGAAGCCCTCTTCTGGCCTCCTTGGGCATTGCACACACGTGATCTATAGATATACATGCAGACAAAACATCAATACATATAAGAATAAATTTTTAAAAAGTAAAACACATGCCGGGCGGTGGTGGCGCACGCCTTTAATCCCAGCACTTGGGAGGCAGAGGCAGGCGGATCTCTGTGAGTTCGAGGCCAGCCTGGGCTACCAAGTGAGCTCCAGGAAAGGCGCAAAACTATGCAGAGAAACCCTGTCTCGAAAAAAACCAAAAAAAAAAAAAAAAAGTAAAACACAGGATTATGTATCTAGTAAAATATCAGAAGTGTCACTAGATAAAAGGATCGTGCACTGTGAAACATAGTGCATAGTTATTATTGTACTCAGTGGGTACATTAATTTTTGCATCTTCAGTTTGGGACTGTGTACAAGCCATTTTTTAAATTTATTTTGGTTAAGTATCAAACTTATATATAATTAATACTTGGATACTTCAAGCCTAGGAGTTCTTCAACTTAATTATATTTTATGAGTTACAGTGCTTTAGCTTTACCCACTCCACAGACATGCATAGGTCAGGGAAGTCTATAAAAGCACCCTCTCTGCCAGTGCAGCCAGCTGAGAGCCTACAACATTTAAACATATAAAGGAGCTGCAAACATTGTCTATGAAGGCTAGCAACACCTCTGCTCCCCCAAGAACATGGTTCCTACTTCTACTGTAAAGAGGCTCACAGTCATTCAAGTCCCGAGACAGATGCCCATAGCTACAAACCTTATCTCCCATGATCTACATATATTCCATTTCTTTTGATCTCTATTTTAAGATTTTTCAAGTATCTTTTCCTCTTGAGCATAGCTTAGCTCTGTAGATACCAAGACTCGAAGATGTTGTTAGTTATACCACTGAAGGAGAAAAAACTCACAGATGTCAAACTGGGAGTGCTTCAAAGCTGGATACTGATTTGCGATCTCACCTACAAAACTATCACTAGAGTTTTTAGAGCAGTTACAGCTGGGATTATAATCAGTACATCAATGTGAGGAAAGGGAGCAGCACCAGGGTATATGAACTCAGGTTGTTAGACTTGGCAGCCAGGACTTCAAGTAGGTAGGCAGGCCTCTACCAACTGAGCTACATCCCCAGCTCATGGTTTTGTCTTTTAACAAATACTTGCTCTGGTGAAACTTAATTTTTAAGTATCATATATTTTAACTGAGATGCATATTTTGCCAAGAAATTTCACTTACTTTGGCTGGAAGATTGCTCTGCCTGGGTTTCTGTATTAAGATGTGGACCTGAAGAAGTATAAAGAACTCCTTTATTGTAATTTGTCCATCCTTGAGTTTCTAAATTAAAAAAAAAAAAAAAAAAAAAAGACTTTATATGAACATTCAAAGTAAACTCACTTTGACTCTAACTACACCATTCATTTCTAAACAGCTTAATCTACTGAGTTATGGAAATAGCCAAACATTAGTAAACTTTTCTTAAGTTGATTTTTATATAAGATTACTACTGCTATTATTATTAAACAAGGTATCCCTCTGCAGCTCAAATTTTTGCTATGCAGCCCAGGTGTGGCCTGGAATTCATGATCTTAGTCTCTCTAGTAAAATGAAAAATGTGGTCCAACATACCCAGTCTAAGATTTGTAAGGTTATTTAAAGTACTTTTCAAAACTCAATTTATCTCTTAGTATTAATATTTCTACTTACTACAGTCTAGGTGCATGATCCCTCCAAAACTCACATTAATTCCCAAAGTCATATGTTAATAATATGTGGTAGTAGATAATTGGATGCGGTCATAATGTTAGGGCCCCTAGGACTGCATAAGTGGTTTTATAAGAGGAAAATGGACTTAACTTGGAAAGCATGCTCTATTGCCATGCGTCACCTGGAGATCCTGCAGAATTCCTCCAGCCTGACAACGTCACCACATACGTGCTTGTGGCAGTGTTATGCTTTACAAAGCCTCAAGAACCACAAGCTGGTCTGTATAAACTACCCAACTTGTGGTATTCAGTTATAGCAAGAGAGAACAGACTGAGAGAATACTTCATATAAATACTATGTTGAATCCTTAAAGAAAACTCGCTTTGGGGCTGGAGAGATGGCTCAGTGGTTAAGAGCACTGGCTGCTCTTCCAGAGGACCAGGGTTCAATTCCCAGCACCCACATGGCAGCTCACAACTATCTGTAACTCCTACTCCTGGGGGATCTGACACCCTCACACAGAAATAAATGCAGGCAAACAACAAAGCACATAAAATACAAATAATTTTTTTAAAAAAGAAAGAAAACTAGCATTTTCTATATTTGAAATACTTAATTAAAAAAAATTCTAGGGCTGGGGATGTAACACAGTTAGTAGAACATTTGTCTAGCATTCATGAAGTTCTGGGCTGGACTCCCAGTACGACATAAAATTGAGCATGTGGCCCACATCCGTAATCCTAACAGTCTGGAGGCAGAGGCAAGAGCATCAAAAATTTAAGGTCACTTTCAGATACATATCAAGTTTGAGCTAGCTGAGTCAAATGGGAGCTACCTCAAAAACAAAACAAAAAACTAAGCCAAGTGAGGCATTCACCTGTAATTCTAGCACTTGGTTGGTGGAAGCAGGAAGAGCAGGAGTTTGAGGCCAGCACTGGTTACATAGAGAGTTTAAGGCTAGCCTTGAATGCCTGACATCCTGTCTCAAAGAACAACAATAAACTCTTAAAAAAAAAAAAAAAGTATATTAAAAGTGAGAAATAGCAGAGTGGTGGTGCGCATGTCTTTCAGGTGGATCTCTGTGAGTGAAGAGGCCAGCCTAGCCTACAGAGCTAATTTTAAAACAGCAAAGGGTAAGCAGAGAAACCCTATCTTGAAAAACAAAACAAAAAGAAAAAGAAAAAGTGAGAAATAAGCTAGGTGTAGTGGCACATGCCTTTAATCCCAGCAATTTGGAGGCAGATGCAGACAGATCTCAGGGAGTTTGAGGCCAGCCTGGTCTACATAGTAAGTTCCAAAACAAAACAAAAACCACTGTGAGAAGCAGTGGCCTATGGAACGGCTCGGTAGGTAGGGGCACACAGCACCATGCCTGACAACCTGATTTCATGATGAAGAGACAAATTTCTGCAAGTTGTCCTCAGACTCTCACATGTGCACTATGGCATACATACACTCACACACACGCGCGCTTTAAATAAATGTAAAAATGATTAAAGTGAGAAATGCTTTAACATACCTCCCTCAAACTCTCTTCAGAGATACTGTCACCGAGAAACTGTGATTCCATTTGGCTACTGCATTGTGCTAGAATCAAAGCAAAATTTATATAATAAACAAGTCAAAGCTAAACTGTAAGGCTTGGAATAGTGGAGCACACCTTCATTCCCAACATAGGATAGGCAGAAGCAGGTAGATCTCTGTGAGTTTAAGACCAGCCTGGTCTACATAGCCAATTGTAGGCAGTCAAAGCTACATAGTGAGACCCTATACCAAAACAAAATCAAAACAAAAATATAAAATTAATTTTAGTTATTGTGGTTGTTTGAATAGGTATGGCCCCCATAGATTCATGTGTTTGAATGCTTGGCTCATAGGAAGTGGCACTATTAGGAGGTGTGGCCTTGTTGGAGGAAGTGTGTCACTGTGGAGACAGGCTTTTAGGTCTCATTTATGCTTAAGCCATTCCCAGTATGACAGTTCACTTCCTGTTGCCCACCAAGACGTAGGTAGGACTCTTAGCTCCTTCTCCAGTACCAAGTCTGCCTGCATACCACCATGTCCTCCCATGAGGCTAATGGACCAAACCTCTGAAACTGTAAGCCACTCCCTTACGAGAGTTGCTGTGGTCATGGTGTCTCTTCACAGCAATAGAAACCCTAATTAAGACAGTTATCTTTCAGATTTATGTGCTGTTCATGATCCTGATGCTTCTATCTACTAGAATGTTTCTAGGAAGCTATTCATGTAGTAAGACAAAGTATCTGTAATATAGTTTTAATGCTCCATTCAATGTTTCCCTACTAATTAGAAGCTTTTAGAGGAAATGAACTATTCCTCTGTAGTATAACACTTGTCATTTCATTAAAAAATTTTTAAAAATCAAATGTAAGTGAAATATTATCTTAATTATCAACCCTATAACCCTGAAAGGGTTTATATAACATTCAAATATTTGCTAAACTGAAATACACTTATTAATCAAAGACTCAAATAACTGTTATTATTTAGCATTCATAAAGATCTTACTGCTAGCCAGGTGGTGTTGGCGAACATCTTTAATCCCAGCACTCAGGAGGCAGAGGCAGGCCAATCTGAGTTCAAGGCCAGCCTGGTCTACATAGTGAGATCCAGGACAGCCAGAGCTTCACAGGTAAATCCTGTCTGGGGACGGGCAGGGGGAAAGAGAGGGAGTCTTACTGCTGAGGTCTGGAGAGATTCCATCAGCCTTGATTGAATCCTGATCACTGCTGCAACTAGATGGGGTCCTGCTCAGGCTTTTTATCAATACACTGTTGACATTTTTATGGATATCCTCTTCAGTATGATGATCAAAAATCTGAAATTACCAAAGAAACATCAGCATGGGGCAAGTGAAATGGTTTAGTCAGTAAAGGCACTTGCTATAAAAGCCTAGTAACCTGAGTTTCATTCCCAGAACCCATGTAAAGGTAAAAGACGATAACTGACATCATAAATTGTCCCATGATATCCACATGCATGCTGTGACATGTTACTCCTTCCACATTAAGCATGAACACAAGTGTGTACATACATACTACATTTTACTTACATA
The DNA here is from genome assembly GCF_049852395.1 of Peromyscus maniculatus bairdii. Classification (NCBI taxonomy): domain Eukaryota; kingdom Metazoa; phylum Chordata; class Mammalia; order Rodentia; family Cricetidae; genus Peromyscus; species Peromyscus maniculatus. The sequence continues at coordinate 96,691,010 of NC_134855.1, read as the reverse complement.
TTTAAAAACACCAGCATAACTTTGTAAGCTTGGTATTTACAGAGACTAAGTGTTGAACACAAACAAAAATACTATTTGTAACAAAACTTATCCATATAATTCATAGATAATAACTTACTAAAGTAGAATATAAGGTAATTTGGCATTAAATGGTACTTTATGTGCTATACAGTATAAACAAACTGTTTCTCAGATACACCTCAGTTTAGAAAGATACCATAAGCTGTCAACTTTTCCAATTATTTAGCTGCTAGTCACCAATAGGGAAGAAGAGGCAACGAGAGCCTGGATAACGGTGCTTGCTGGGCAAGCACTCGGACAGTGCCCACATCAAAGCTGGGCACAGGGCATGTGCCTGTTATCCCAGGACGGGAGCTCAAAGAAGGGAGGTGGAGACCAGCAGGACCCTGGGGCTCACTGCTCAACATAGCATGAGTTGTGGTGAGCTCCAGGTTCAGTGTGAGACTTGGTCTCAGAATAAGGTGGAGAATGATAGAGGAAGACACCTGACTCAACTTCTTGCCTATACATACATGCATACAAAAATGTATCCCCCAATACACAAAAGAAACGTAGAGTAGAATATTTATTGTACATTAGCCCTGAGAGTAGACAAAAGGAATGCATTTCTGGTCCCTACTTCATGAAGATTCATTTGGTTGAAATCAAATAAATCATGTAGCCCTGCTGTTATAATTTAAATCATTTAACTTAAGCACGGTTATTTTAATCCCAGCACTCAGAAGAGAGACAGGTATGTCTCTGAGTTCAAAGTAAGTCTGTTCTATATAGCAAGTTCCAAGCCAGCCAGTACTACATGAGACCCTGTCTTATAAACAAAACAAAACAAAAAAAAACACCCTAAAAATATTTTATTTAGCTTCAAATATCATTTTCACACACCCTCCCTTTTTTCTTTTTAAAGTAAGATCTTGCTATGTTACCTAAACTATTCTCAAATTACAATCCTTAGTCATTCCAATAGCTGAGATTGCAGGCATGGAACAGTGTCTCCATCAATATAGGTTTTCTGAAGGCAAAAAAATACTTGCCTAAATGCTAGGATAAAAGTTTTACTATTAAAGATTTTTGCAGATGTAATCCTAGCACCTCCAATAGTGTCTAAGGCAGGGCTAGGAATGTAGTTCAGTTTTTAAGATGGCATTAAGCCCCAGCACTGCACGACCTTGGTATGGTGGTACACATATGTAATCCCACCATCGCAGAGGTCGGATCAGAAGATCAAAAGTCCAAGGTATTCTTCAGTTGAGTTGAGTTCCAGGCCAGTCTGGGTTACATGAGATTTCTGTCTTAAAATTGAAGTGTTTAGAGGCTGGAGAGATGGCTCAGGTTAAGAGCACTCACTGCTCTTACAGGACTGGGCTCAGTTCCCAGCATCTAGATGAAGGCTCACAATCATCTGTGACTCCAGTTCCAGGAGGATATGATGCCCTCTTCAGGCTTCTGCAGACATCAGACACACATGTCTCACACACACACACATACACACACACACACACACACACACACACACACACACACACACACACACACGCATACAGGCAAAATACTCATACACATAAATAAAATAAATAGATCTTTAAAAAAAGAAGCAACTGTTGGGCAGCACTGGAGGCAGAGGCAGGTGGATCTCTGTGAGTTCCAGGACAGTCTGGTCTACAAAGGGAGTTCCAGGACAGTAAAGAAAACACAGAGAAACCCTATCTCGAAAAACAAAGAAAGAAACAAACAAAAAACAACTACTAATGTATAGTGTTCAAAATTTAAACAAAATACTAATTTTCATAAAATCTAGTCAGATTTAAGTGTTATATTACTATTATTAATTTCTCACACCTTTGGCTATTTTTCATCACCTCAACTCAGAGCCACTGAAATTATCTTCTATGTTTACTTATATTGGTTTTTTGTTTTATTTAGACCATATATCTTCCAAGTTTTACTTGAACTCGGCCCATGCTGGCTTTAAACTCATGATCCTTCTACTTCAATCTCCTGAGTGCTGGAATATTAGGCATGTGCTATCATACCTAGCTACTTATGTGGTTCTTTTCCTAAAGATTTATGTTCATTTTTAACTCTGCATATGTGTTTATGTTTGTGTGGGCGTTTACACATACAAATATAGGTACCTGGGGAGTCCAGAAGAAGGTGTTGGATCCCATGGTGTAACGAGCAGTTATGAGGTACCTGATGTGGGTGCTGAGAATTGAACTCGAGTACTTTACAAGAGTAAGTGCTCCTAACCACTGAGCCAACTCTGTAGCCCTCTTATGTGGTTCTCTCTCTCTCTGTTTTTTTTTAAGATTTATTTATTTTTATGTGCATTGGTGCTTTGCCTGCACATATGTCTGTGTGAGGTTGTCAGATCCCTTGGAATAGGAGTTAAAGACAGTTGTGAGCTGCCATGTGGTGCTGGGAATTGAACCCTGATACTCTGGAAGAGCAGCCCATCTTAACCCCTGAGCCATCTCTCCACCCCGCCCACCCCAACCTCCACCTTATGTGGTTCTTAATAACAGTTTACAAATCTCAGGGCATTTCTAATATTTATTTTACCATCTATAAAACTGTATTTGAATGACAAGTTTTGTTCTTTCCAAGTTAGCCAAATGAGGGTTTTTTTAAATGGTCTTTCAATAAATAAAAATACCTTAGTTTACTTTGAAGTATTAAGCTTTACCTAGGCATTCTTCCAGCCACTAGAGAAATACGCTCTTTGACGTGTCTTGATACACCAAGAAAACCTTGTCAAGCTTTTACTTTTGCAGTTTGTGCCTGTGGCCATGTCAGAGGAGCAGCAGATGGCAACTGAATTTCAGGTGTCAGCCTACCAGGAGACAAATCCCTGATGGGTAAATCTCAGATAAGCAAGGTCCTGAGACCAGACCCCAGAATGTCTTTTGCTTCTGCTGTGTCTTCACATGTTTGCCGGTGCCATCTTTCCTGGGTATCTGGCATGGTGCGAATGGGTGTGGGGAGATCCCTGCTGCCTATAATGTGGTATGTTTATCTCATGGAAATTTCCCCTTCTATGGGGCATTTTTACCTGAGGATTATTATGAAGATGATTTCTTCCTAAGCTGTACTGTCTAAATGATAATAATGGTTAGTTTAAATAGAGTTTTGATGATAAAAAAATAAAGCAAGGAAATGTCACACAGCTACAACACATGAGTTTCTATTGAGGAGCCCTATAGACTGTGGCTTAGGTTAATGATTAAGAAAAATAAATGAGTCCCTGTAGCTCAGCTAGTTTAAATTCTTTTAATCTTAATGTTGGGAAATATGTTCACAGGTTTTGGAGTGCATCATAGCTGAAACAAAGCTTTAAAAATAACTTAAAGTTAGACTAAGTTTTTTCAAATAGCTTGAGGTAAAAAACCCAAGAAGACAATCTAAAGTTTTAGAAAGGCACATAGTTGAGTGAGAAACTCTTTAAGGTCAGGGAGCAAGAACAAAGCAGCCCAGTTATCATCGGCTGACATGCCTTTCTTGCTAGGATTGATTGACGACCAAAGGTGATGATTAATTCTTCTACCCATTTCTGCCCTCAGTCTCCTGACGTAAAAAAACTACTGATGAGTGGGTATGTAGCCTAAATATTTAAAGGAGAGCTAACTGATTCTTTTTTAAATAAAAAAAGTTTAGATTGGTGATTCCTTTAAGATTCCTTATAAGGTTACCTGTCAAGATAAGTAATAAAGTGATTAGTCCTTTCTTTATACCACAAAAGGCAGTCTGCCAGTAAAATAATATCTTGCTTGCCTACACTGTTAATCTATAACAAGGTGCTTGGGTATGAATGTACGTGGGTTCTTGAGATAATTTGTTTATCACCTGTAATATGTAAAATATCACATAAGGGATATGGAAAACATGCTGTTTTTTACTTGTATTCATTATAACCATTCACTTGAAAAACAGAATGTAACCACATTATAATTTTTATATTGCCTGGAAGATTTTTCTGTGGTACATAAGTTGTAAGGGAAAGAATAAAGATAGAGTTAAAATGAGTTAGAAGGAAAACATCAAGAATGAGAGAATAAGCCGGGCGGTGGTGGCGCACGCCTTTAATCCCAGCACTTGGGAGGCAGAGGCAGGCGGATCTCTGTGAGTTCAAGGCCAGCCTGGGCTACCAAGTGAGTTCCAGGAAAGGTGCAAAGCTACACAGAAACCCTGACTCGGGAGGGGGGGGGGGGAAGAATGAGAGAATAAATTGTGGAAAAACAGAGTTGAGCCTAAGCAAGAAAGCCTGCATGTGCTTATATCTCTTTGCTCTTGGTATGGCTATGACAGTCATTTGAAGCTCTTGCCACTGTGACTTCCCTGCTATCCTAGACTGTAACCTGGAATTGTGCACTAAAATGCCCCCTTTTCCCCAAATTGTTTTTGTCACACAGACAAAAAATAAAAAATAAAAATAAAAGTGAAACAGCAACAACAACAACAACAAAAAAAGAATGAGAGAATAAGGAAGAATAAAAATAGAGTTAAAATGAGTTAGAAGGAAAACATCAAGAATGAGAGAATAAGGAAGAATAAAGATAGTATTAAAAGGAAAACATCAAGAATAAAGATAGTTAGAAATAAAACATCAAAAATAAAGATAGGATGAGAAGAAAAACATCAAGAATGAGAGAATAAAGATAGAGTTAGAAGGAAAACATCAAGAGAGACAGAAGGGACATTTCTGGATAGAGATAAGAAAAGAGAATACAGAATACAGAATCAGAATACAAAAGAAGATAGGGTCTGAAGGAAACCATCAAGAGAGCATGTGAGTGTTTTTTCCCTTAACCCCCTCAGATAAAAAAGTCATAGTACACACCGATTCGGTGGATTCCTTTTGAGCCCTGCGCTGCTGGAGGCTGACCGCCCCAGGCAGCGGTAAGTTTGAATAGTAGAAAGGCTTTTGATTCCTCAGATATTTATAACACGGAAGATTCTTTTCAAGGTAGCAATGGTAGTAGCATATGCCTATAATCCCAGCACTTAAGAGGATGAAACCAGCGTTGGACTACATAGTTGGATATTATCTTAAAAAATAAGCATGTATGAGCATGGCATGGTGGCACATGCCTTTAATCCCAGGACTCAGGAGACAGAAGCAGATGGATCTCTGTGAAATCAAGACCTGGTCTACAGAGTGAGTGAGTTCCAGGACAGCCAGTGTTGTTACATAGAGAAACCCTGTCTCGAAAAACCATAAGAGGAAAAAAAATGTGTTAGATAACTCAGTAAGTAAAGAACTTACCATACAAGTCTGATGACTTGAATTTGATCCCTAGAACCTGCATCAAGGTAGGAGAGAACCAACTCCACAAAGCTGTCTAAGTTCCATATATACGCTATGCCCATGGATAATATTTGCACTTTTTTTTTTTCTTTTTGAGACAGTATTTACCTGTGTCCTGGCTGGCCTTGAATTCACAGAGATTTGCCTGCCTCTGGGATTAAAGGTGTATACCACCACTGCCAGTTTTATTTATACAATTTTTTATTCCATTTTTGTAGGTATTTGCCACTATAAATTATTTTTTTGAGATACAGGGTCTTGTTTTATAGCCCAAACTGGCTTCTAAGTCACAGCAATCCTCTTGCCTCATTCTTCAGAGTGACGGGATTACAGAGATAGGCCACCATATCATTATCTTAAAGTCTCTTACCAATTGACCCCTGAAAATTCTATACAGGAATAGCTCTCTAACCTAGTAAGTAGAAATAGTTTCTACTTGCTTAGAAACTTAAAGTTCAAAAACATTCATAAGTTTTAAAATACAAATACAGCTGAGTATGGTAGTATATACCTGTAATCCTAACACACAGAAAGTTCTAGCAGTAGAATTCTAGAGCATCTATCTCGAAAGCAAAAATACAAAATTAAAGAACATTTTTTGGGGTTCTAGGCAACTTACCTCCTGATCTTGTGTACTATCATGTGTTCTGATTTTTTTCTCATTTTTAACATTATCGTCTTCTTGTACCCAGGTTCTTTTTTGGGCACTGCAGGTTTCTATTTTGTTTTCAGATGGTAAAATCTCTTTATAGCATGTGTCAGTCAGAGCCTTTTCTTCAATGTCTAGGCTAATAGAGTCTGAGGAAAGAATCTCGCCAGGATATATAGGGAGATTTTCCTCATTTATATACTGAGATGGACTCAAGTTCAGTCTGGCTGCAACAGATTCAATGCCTGAATCTTTACTAGAGACTGGCTGAGTTTCTAGGTGATTTAAGTCAGTTGCATCCGCTGGAATCTGCTCCAGGTCATCAACACCAGTGATACTACAATTTCTCTTGTTTGGTAATTTGGGCAAAAAGATGCCCAATGAACATCTTCTCGTTTTATCTTTGACAACTGCCTTTAGTGGTCCAGAGGTAGTTTCAGCTCCATTATGAAGATTTTTACTTTCATCATCTCCACCACCACTGGAACCTAGATTATACATTCCTGGAGCTTGCACTGTACTCATGTTATTGTGTGCCTGATTGCCTACTTCAAGTAACTGTTCTGCAGGAGATGATACATGAACAGTCTGAAAGCCTAAAACCTCCTCAGTTTTTCTATTCAAATTACTCAGACTTGGTTTGACACTACTAAAACATGAAACATTAGATGAAACTATAGAGTCTGATGCTTCTTGAATACAGGTATCACCTTCAGGACCATTCAAATTTTTTGTTCTTGACATTCCCAATTTAGTATACTCATTAAGTACTTTCTCTTTGGTTTGACAATCGATGAAAACAGTATGGGACTTAGTGACATCTAGATCACCAAGATTATCTACAAACATTACAGTTTTATCCATAGGTATAGTAGTTATTTCATCTGCTGGGTCAGTTTTATGTTGTGAAGTAGTGATTTGACTTCTAGAGATCTCCATGTCCTCTGGCCTGTGTGTAGACAAAACTGGTTTAGAAGTTCCTGCCAATGGCACAAAACTCAAGTCCTGTCCCTCTTCCAGGCTAATTTCATGATTTATTTCCATCACAGAACTCTGAGTGGTATCTCTATGATTTTCATCATTCTCTGGAAACGTAATGGTCTTATTTGTGAGCCTAAGGCTCTTTCTTCTCTGAGTTTGGCCTGACAGAAGCTCATTTTGAAATCCAGGTTTTTGTACATCTTTGGCATTTTTCCAAGCGGCCAATTTCGATGTCTCAGGCTCATCACCAGTGTCTTCTCTAGGCCCACTATTAGACCCTTCCTCCAGTACTCTTAGCTGGCTACCTTTTGCTGCTGGATGGTTGTTTTCACTATTTTTTGAAATGGAAACAACCTCTTCAGCAAGAGTAGACATCCCTTTTGGCTTTTGTAGGCATTCCTTCTTGGATAATTCAAAGTCAGTTCTGTCTGGAAGCACACCCTTCGCCTCTGCTTGATAGTCAATGAAAACAGTATGGGACTTTGTCATCTCCAGTTCCTCGTGACCTTCTATAGACATCACAGTCTTATCCAGGTGGCTAGGAGTTACTTCAGCTGGTGAAACAATTTTACATTCTAAAGCAGTTGTGTGACTTCTAGTGATTTCCATTTCATCCTGTCCACATGCATACAAAATGGTTTTAGAAGTTCCTGCCATAGGTACTAAATGAGACTCATGTTTATCTAATAAAGATCTATGGTTTATTTTGACCGTATAACTCCTGGTAATATCCATATCATTCTCATTACCCTCTGAAAATAAAATCGTTTTATCAATTTTTAGTCCACCAGCACTTTTTCTCCCACAAATTTCAACATTTTGCTTTTCTTTCAAAAATTCAGGCTTCTCTATACTTCTGTCCTTGAACATGTCCATACCATTAGTTGTTACTACTCTAGGTTTTTCTATAGGCATGCTCACATCTATTTGTCTGTTTACTGTAGTGAGCCGGCTGTTTCTGTGTTCTAAATTAGTCTTACTTTGTTCTTGTACTTCGGAAGGACCAAATCCAATTACAATAGTGTGGCTCTTGGTTAGATCCATAATTTGTTCCTCCTCTGAAGAAATTATCATCTTATCATGAAAACAGTCAGGTGTGGGATCACCTAAGTTTTTCCTCTGTGGCTCAATAAGTTTAGAATTTTGGTCCTGTAATGCATGTTCTAGTGCTACTTGTATATCCGGAACTGGACCAGAGGAGGGTATATTATGGTTTGTTGTTATATCCTGATTATAGTCAACTGATAGAGGAGAAATTTTATTAAGACAAGATGAAATCTTCAAAATTGGATGTTTTTCTTTTCTTTGGATGTCAGTTAGAATGTTTTTGGATATAATGCTTGTTTGTTGGAATGGTTGGGTAAGACTTTTGGTCATTTTTTTCCATTCATCTGAAGGGCTTTTGCTGTGAGAGTAAGATTTAGTGACATTCTTTGAGACTAAGTCAAAAGTTGTAGGAATAACTTGACTTCTTAACTTATTTGTATGACTTTCAGTCAATTCCATATCTTCACCTGCTAAGAGTTCAACCTTGTCAGCCAATGACACAGATAAAGGATTTGTCAGGCTTTGTTGTAATCTTTCCTTAGATACTTGAGGAACTGTAATATAATTTACATTCATTCTCTCATCTTCTGACATAGTTGTATGATTTTGGAGCATCATTTCTTTTTTAAATACTGGTATAATTTCTTTTTTAATGTTTTCTTGATCTTGCTTGAATATCTCGTTATCTATTACAACTGTGTGACTCTTGGTAATGTCCATGTTATCCTCTTCTGAATAAATAGTTTTCTCTATGAGTGGGCCAGCATCTGGATTGCTACACACTGTAGAATAATTACCATCAGGCTTCAGCAAATTTTTTTCCTCTCTTATACTTGATAGACACTTAGTCAGTTCCATTGCATCATTGCTACTAGAATAAAAAATTGTCTTATAACCTTGAATAGCTGGACTAGAACAGATAGATTCTGAAGTTCTAGCCAATGTGCTGGCACCTTGATTAGAAGTCTGTGTGGCTGTATGAGTTTCTGATTCCATACTATGACTTTTCGTAACATGCATTTTATTTTCAAGGTTTGGAAAAGAGTCTTGAAAAGCAGCATTTAGCTTATCCGTAAGGACTGTTTTCTTCTCTGGAGCTTTAGTTTCATCAACTGTTGTAACATTCATCATGACATTCTGAGTTTCAGTTTCTCTTTCAGATAAATTATTTTCTGATGATAAAACCTGCATTGTATAGTTAGCTGTTAACTCCATACACTCATTGCTATAAATTTTGGTATCATCCTTTGATCCTCCTAAGTTGTTCTCCCTGGATGGAGGAATCCAAGTCTGAATATAGGCTGTATGACACTGGGTCAAATTCATCCCATCATCTTGTTCTCTAAAGATTCTAGTCCTATTACTACTATTTTCATCTACATTAAGAGATACATGCATCTGATGTGTAGAAGTGGCACTATGTGATTCTTTGGAGTAAATAGGTATCTCAGAATTTTCCTTATCAAGAGAAGTACTGTATTTTCCTGTTTTCAATCTTTTTATGAAGTTGTCAGAATTTATCTTTTCTGAGAAAGTATTTTGACTTATGGAAATTGTGGGGCATTGTAATTCCTTTTTAATTCTTGAATTCTCAGCATGACGCTTTAAATTCTCCAGAAAGGATGCAGTATCTATCTTTGTGGAATTTTCACTTTTGGCACAATCTGAAAGGCCTTCGGTAATCATCACAGTGTGACTTGCTGTCAGGTCCATTTGGTTTTCATCTGAAAAAATGACTGTCTGGTCATTTGTATGTTTCCTTTCATGGTTGTAGTCTATAACTGAAAACTATAATGAAAAAGAAAAAAAGAAAAAATGAGACCAAATATAAAGCTTTTTTGTAATTTATTATTTTATTTTTATTATGTGTATGGGTGTTCTGCCTTCATTTTTGCCTATGTGCCACTTGCATGTCTGGTGCCCATGGAGGCCAGAAGAAGGTGTCAGATTCCCTGGAACTGGAGTTACACATGGTTTTGAATTGCCATATGGGTGCTGGGAATCAAACCCAGTCGTCTGGAAGAGCAGCCAATGATCTTATCAACTGAGCCATTTCTCCAGCTCCAAAAATGTAAGTTTTGAAAAAGGTATTTTATAACATACACTCTATAAACACAATTAGTAATAGTTTCAAGCTATATTGGTTTATTTAAATCAATGGTGTATTATATGTAATTTGTTACTACATTTTTTTCCCTAGGGCTAGGGATGTAGTCCAGTTGGTAGAGTGCTTGCTTACCGTGAATAAAGCCCTGTGATCAATCCCCAGCACAGCATAGACCAGATATGTTAATCCACACCTATAATCCCAGTACTCAGGAGGTACAAGCAGGAGGATTGGAAGTTCAAGGTAGGTGGGCAGAGTGGTGCACACCTTTGATCTCAGCACTCTGGGAGGCTGAGGTAGGGAATCTTTCTGTGAGTTCAAGACCACTCCAGTCTACATAGTGATCTCTAGGACAGCAAAGGCTACACAACACAGTGAGACCCTGTCTCAAGCATCAATAACAAAAATATGCAAGGTTATTCTTGATTTCACAGTTAAGTTTGAGGCCAGATTGGGTTGAAGACCCTGTTTCAAATATACATTTTTTGGGGGGGAGGTAATAGGGTGGAGGGGGTTAAAGTCTCTCAGTAAATTACTTTTTGGTAGTTTATGAAAAATTAAAATTCGAAGTTAATCACATGCCTTCCAAGCTGACTAAAAAAGAAAAAGCACTGAATATATGAAATGCAACCATAATGGAAATTCTTTATTGAATAGGTCACTCCAACTCTAAATAAGAAGTCTTAGAAAGGCATAGGTACACGATGGCTAATTCATATTATACTCTGTACTTTGGATGTTTTGTTTTTGAATATACAGTCTCCAATTCCTTGTTATTCAAAGTACAGTCTGGGCACCTACTGCCAGTATCACTTAAGAGATAGAAATATAGATTCTTGGGGCTGGAAAAATGACTCAACAATTAGGAACATTTTCTACTCTTTCAGAAGACCAAGGTTTAGTTTCCAGCATCTGCAATGGCAGCTAGCAACTGTCTCGAACTCCAGTTCCAGAGAATCTGGTGCCCTCTTGGCTTCTCTGGGCACCAAGCATGCACATGGTGCACATACATACATAAAGCAAAACATTCACACACATTGTAACAAAATAAATATTTTTAAAAATGAGATATATAATCTCTGAAGAGTTTACTCTTTTCAACCAGACACAAATTCATCTACCTACTTACACACAATGCATACACATATTTTCTGTGTGTATGATGCTGAATATTGAATACAAACCCTTGCACATGCTAGACAAGCTACCACTGAGCTACATCTTCAATCCAAAAAAATCCATATTTTAATAAACTTCTGAGATATTTCATGTACTCATTAAAGTTTGAGAGGTCTTGTTATTATTCAAATTGGATCTAATTGTCATCAACTAATTGGAAATATAGGAAGTTTTTATAGGCTATGATAATTCACTTTGGTAAATTATCTCAAAATTACACATTGCCATAAAATTTTGTTATTTAACTATGAGAGATTAAATTATGAAGATACTTGCATGATCTCATACCTCTTTTTGTTGTATCTGGGTCTGAATTGGAGCACAAAGTAATGTGTTCATACCTACGGAGCAAACAGAAAAGAATTACAGTAAGAAAAACATAGTGCCAGGAGTCTGATTTTGTTTTTTAGGACCTTCATCAGTTAGATGTATTTGCTAGTGGCCTGGTTGCTTGTTTGTCAACTTGACACAAGCTAGAGTTACCTGGGAAGAGGAATCTCAGTTGAGAAAATCTAAGTCTATAAAGCAGTTCCTTAATGATTCCTGTGGTAAGGTCCACACACTGTGGGAGGTGGCATTCCTGACCAGGTGCTCCTGCTTTAGATAAGAAAGCAGGCTGAGGGCTGGAGAGATGGCTCAGAGGTTAAGAGCTCTGTTTGCTCTTCCAAAGGTCCTGAGTTCAATTCCCAGCAACCACATGGTGGCTCACAACCATCTGTAAAGAGATCTGGTGCCCTCTTCTGGCCTGCAGGGATATGTGCAGATGGAACACTATATACATAATAAATAAATAAATCTTAAAAAAAAAAAGAAAGAAAGAAAGAAAAGAAAGCAGGCTGAGCAAGCCGTATTGAGCAAACCAGTTATTAGCATTCCTCCATGGTCTCTGCTTCAGTTCGTGCCTCCCTGTTGTTCCTGTCTTGAGTTCCTGCCCTGACTTCCTATCATAACGGACTACAACTGTAAACAAAAATAAACCCTTCCCTTGACAAATTGTTTTTGGTCATGGTGCTTAACACAGCAATAGAAACGTTACTGAGACAACCAGCTACTAAGCTCTTCATAAAGAAGAATTATGAATTAAACATTTTTAAGACTTTGAACTCATATGTTTCTCCCCCGATCCTCCTTTTCCAATGCTGGCGATCAAACCCAGGACCTCACACATGGCAAGCAAGCATTCCATTACTGAGTTATACTGTGGTCCCGAAAAGCCCTTTTTTAATGACAGAGGACCATGATTATTATATTCATTTTGGAAATAAAATATTTTATATCTGTGTTAGTAATTTTATTTACTTTTTTGGTTTTTTGATACAGTGTCTATGTAACCTTGGTTGGCCTAGAACTCACTCTGTAGATCAGACTGGCCTCAAACTCAGAGATCCACCTACCTCTATCTTTCAAACACTAGAATTAAAGGTGTGTGCCACAACACCTGGCATTATTTTTATATTTTGTCTCATGTATCCCAAGTTGGACTTAAACTTGCTATATAACCAAGGATGACCTTGAAGTTCTGATCCTCCTGCCTCCACCTCCAGGGTGCTAGTATTACAAATGTACACTACATCTGTTTTTCATTAATTTTCTTTTTCTTTTTCTTTCTTTCTTTTTTTTTTTTTCTGGAGCTGAGGACCGAACCCAGGGCCTTGTGCTAGCAAGCACTCTACCACTGAGCTAAATCCCCAACCCCTCATTAATTTTCTTAAGATTTATTTATTTATTGTGTATGAATGTTTTATCTGCATCAAAGAATCTAGATAAAGCAAAAGATTATAATTAAGAGAAGCATTTTGGTCATACTCACCAGTAATTGCACAATAATTATCATCTGAATTCTTATTCCTTTAAAAAAAAAAAAAGTGATTATGGAGAGTCACACAGTTGAAGGAGTAAGGAAAATAGCCAGGCTAGTGGCATACGCCTTTAATCACACCACTTGAACTCTACATAGTGAGTTCTAGGACAGAACTATACACAATGAGATCCTGTCTCAAAACAAAACAAAAAGACTAAGGAAGATAAAAGATTTTCATAGGGTAACTAGTAGAAAATTAGAGACCCTTACTTGAATGGTCTTAATAGTGTGTTAAACTAAGAACACCATAAAAACATGCTTTAATATACGGTGATTTTTTTTCCTTCTTTTTTTGAGACAGGGTTTAATAGCCATGGCTATCCTGGAACTTACTATATAGACCAGGCTGGCCTTAAACTCACAGAGATCTACCTGCTCTGCCTCTTGGGTGCTGGGGAATAAAGGTGTGCTTTCTTCTCTTCCCTTTCTTTCTTTCTCCTTTCTCTTTATTTATTTATATTTTAGGTATGAGTGCTCTGCATATATACCTGCATGTTAGAAGAGGGCATCAGATACAATTATAGATGGTTGTGAGCACCCATATGGTTGCTGGGAATTGAACTCAGGTCCTCTGGAAAAGCAGCCAGTGCTCTTAACTGCTGAGATCTCTTCAGCCCCCACAGTCATTTTTTCTTTTTTATTAAAGACCTGTAAATCAATTCATTTTCTAAAACTTGAACACTAAAAAAAAGTAAAGAAAAAAGAACCCAAGTATCTACAGTAAAAAGCTGACTATATACTATTAGATAATCTAATTTATGTTGTTTTTCAGAAAAGCTAAAGATCAGCATGTAAAGATCACTTCTGCAAGAACACTCAAAATAACTGACTGTGGGAAATGGATCATCCAAAGAAGAAAATAATTGTTTACTTTTCATGTTTTGTTCTTCACTATTTCAAAACCATGGCTATTATTAATTTGATGCACTTCAAACAACTTTAATTTTAGAATCTTAATAGGTGGGGTAGAGAGACAGTTTAGTAGTCAACAGGACCTTCCAGAGGACCTGGGTTTGATTCCCAGTACCCACATGGCAGCTTACAACTGTCTAGAACTCCAGTTCCAGGGGATGTGATGCCCTCTCTGGCCTCTGGGGGCACTGCATACACATGGTACATATACATGCATTGAATATATGCACACACAAGCAAAAATATAAACACATATGTACATGTTGTTCTAGCTGAGCAATTACATGGAAAATGTATAATTGATTTAATCAGGCTTTATGCCATCATAAAGGATCTTTATGCCATCTTCATGATCCTTCATATCTTCAAAGCTTTGGTGAATAATCTTACGTAGTCATCATTTAAAACATTTACAAGTAGATTGGTGAACTAAATTCCCACACATGAAAGTTATACTCAGTGATGAATTTAAGAATTTATATATGAAAATGGAGTTTGTTATTACTACTAAAACTATATACTTATTTCTCAGATATAATAATACCTATACTAAATTCTACAGTTTGTATTTTGAATTAATGCTAAGTGCTTGCTAAAAGAAAGGATGCTAAAATAAAAATATTTAAACTTTCATTTAATAGGAATAAATAACCATTTAAACATAATTAGTGTATGCCCCTTACTTACTGTAGAGTCAGCACATTTTTTCTGGCTTCTGTCTCTAAAAATAAAATAAAAAGTTAAAGTTGCTCAAAGATGCTTGATCAAGTATTAGAAAAGTTATATAAGGGGTTGGGGATTTAGCTCAGTGGTAGAGCGCTTGTCTAGCAAGCACAAGGCCCTGGGTTCAGTCCTCAGTTCCGGAGGAGGAAAAAAAAAAGAAAAGAAAAGAAAAGTTATATAAGGATGTTAACAGCAAAATTTTAAAAAAGAACTTATTATTTAACCTTTCTGTCTCCCTGACTAAAGATATACTTCATTTCTTTTTTTCTTCATTTTTTTTTTTCTAAGGGTCAACTTGCTATATAGCTCAGGCTGGTGTTGAACTTATCTTTCTGCCCCAGCCCAAGAATGCTGGGATTACAGATGTGAGCCCCCACATTTGGCTAAGAATATATTTTGTGTGCGTGTTATACACAGATGTTCATGTGGGTGTGCACACATATACAATGTACATGTATGGGCAGGAATGTGTAAGCCAAGGGTCAATGCTGTGTGATGTTCTCTATCACTCTTCACCTTATTTTTTGAAACAGTATCTTTCACTTAACCCGAAGTGCACTGTTTTGGTGAGCAGTTTGCCAATGAGTTTCAGGGATCCTCCTGTCTTAGCCTCCTCAGTGCTAAAATTGAAGGCATCTTAGAGTTTGAATGACTGATGTTGTCCATATTCTTGGGCATTTGAACACCTGACCCTAGTTGGTGGCAATATTTGATAGGTTTAGGAAGTGTGGCCTGCTAGAGGAAGTATGTCTCCAGTGGCAGGCTTTCCAGGGTATAAAGGGCTCGTTTACTGTCAGTTTCTTCTCTCTACTTCATGTTTGAAGTTCAAGATGTAAGCTCTCAGCTCACGACTCCACTACCTGTCATAGTGACAGCTACCAGATGCCTGTCACTTTCCTGCCATGACAGACTCATTCCCTCTGGAACCATAACCGCAAATAAACTATTTCTTCTATAAACTGCCTTGGTCATGGTGCTTTATCACAGCAAGAGAAAAGTAACTAATACAAGGTGTGTACTACCACGCCTGGCTCCTGCACACTTTGAGAAAAGTAACTAATACAAGGTGTGTACTACCACACCTGGCTCCTGCACACTCCATCACAGTAGCCTACACTTGGCTTTGAAGTGGGTACTAGAGATCTAAACTCGTCCTCATGCAGGTATGGCAATCACCTTACTTATCCCTTAGGACACATTATTTAACTAGTAAGACAGGGTTGGCAAAATGACTCAGCAGGTGACGGCATTTGCTGCCAGGCATGACCCAAATTCAACCCCAGGAGACCATGTGGTGGAAAGAAAACAGAATCTTGACTGTCTCTTGACATCCACACGTCTTATGATGTATGCATGTTACATACACATACACACACACACACACACACACACACACACTTTCTCAAGTGTGTGCACCCAGGCAGATGTGAAATTATAAGTACATAATCACAGAAAAATTGTGAAGAAAACAGATTACAGGAACTGCAATTACATATTTACCTGCAATTTCTGAATTTCTCTCTGTTTTCATATGAGACTCCGTCTGAAATACTCTAGAAGTGAAAAAAATAAAGAATACTGAAAAGCTTCTTCTTCTTCTTTTTTTTTTTTCCGAGACAGGGTTTCTCTGTGTAGCTTTGCGCCTTTCCTGGAACTCACTCTGTAGCCCAGGCTGGCCTCGAACTCACAGAGATCCGCCTGCCTCTGCCTCCCAAGTGCTGGGATTAAAGGCGTGCGCCACCACCGCCCGGCAAAAAGCTTCTTTTTGAAAGATTTTACTAGTTTTATTATTCATTTGAGAAGTACCTTTTGTTAGTGTCCAAATTTGCTTTTCACTCTAAAAAAATGGTAAAATTTTCTAATTATCTGTATACCAAAAGAATTGCTTTATTTTATCTATCTGTCTGTCTGTCTGTCTAGGGATGGGCTTTTACTACGTAGCTCTAACTAGCCTAACCTGTAACTGCCTATATAGAACAGGCCGAGTCTGGGTGTAGTGACGTATAACTTGAATCCCAGCACCACAGAGACTGAGGCAGAGAATCTCTGAGCTCGAGAGCAGGCTAGTCTCCAAGCAATAATATACTCCAGATTCAGGGGGTCCAGCACCCTCTTCTGGCCTCTGGAAGAATAGCCACCTCAGGTTCCAGCAGCCATGACAAACCCTGTGTATTCCCTCAAACCATAAAAAAAACCAAACTCTAGAACGAAACTGTTCAAACTTCATTTAAATGATATTCCAATAGCACTTAGCCAGCAACATAGTACCTCCAATGAGCTGACACTAATTCCTGTCTTTGGTCTCTAAGAACAATGATGTTTGCATGTAAGTAGCTTTTTGTGAATTTCCCACTGTCCCTCCAAATCTACCCCCATTTTCAAAACGTGTGGAGGTTTAGTTTTTGTCTTTTTGAAATGAGATCTTGCTGATTTGTCTATATTAATCTTAAACTCTTAGTCTTAAGCAAGTTTTTCTATCGTTGTGTGCCAAGTAGCTGGTATTCAAGGTCTGCCAAAGATATAAAAGTAAGTTCAAAATAAGCCAGGGCAACTTGGTGAGACACCATCTTTAAAAAACAAACAAACAAAAAAACCCAAACAACAACAATAAAAAACCACCAATAACCACAAAAAAAAAAGTTTGGAGAAATATAAATGTGGAATGAGAAAGAATGCTGATCAAACCAAAGAACTTTGCTAAGATTTCTAAACATGAAACAATATGGCCTCTTCCTAAAATGTTTAATCTAGTTACTTCACAAAAGGTTAATATTAAGTAGTCTAAGATAAACAGAAAATAAAATTTTAAGAATTTGGCATTTACAGAAAAGAGCTATTCTGAAATAACCTCTACTCCACAGGAATTTCTCACAAGTAGCTGAGTTGAGAACATTTCAATTCATTCAATGTTGAATAAAAAAAAAAAACCAGAATCTAGAGTTATGTATGGTATCTCACACTGGAAGTCAGTATTAGAGCTGGGCAGTGGTGGTGGATGCCTTTGACCCCAATATTCAGAGTCAGAGGCAGGCATATCTCTGTGAGTTCAAGGCTAGCCTGGTCTACAGAGTGAGTTCCAGGAGAGCCAGGGCTATACAGAGAAACCCTGTCTTGAAAAAACAAAAACAAAAAAGAAGAAAAAAAAGGTGGAGTACAGGAGTTCAAGGCCAGCCTAGTCTACACAAGATCCTACAACAAAAAAACAAACAGAAGCACAGTCTACAAAAGGAAACGTAAAATTATAAGAAAAGCATAATTCATTAAATAAATAAATAAATAAATAAATAAATAAATAAATAAGTAAGTAAGTAAGTAAGTAAATAAATAAATAAATAAATATTCCTAATGGACAACCTTTAATCCCAGCACTCCTGAGGCAGAGGCAAGCGGATCATGTGAGTTCAAGACCAGCCTGGTCTACAAAAGGGAATTCCAGGACAGTAAGAGCTGTTACACTGTTGGAGCCCATCGAGGCTTCCTAGTGGCTTTACCCAGCAGAACTGCATAAGAGGATGATTTGATCACGGGCCTGAAGTACCAGGCATTTGTGAAGGTCTACACTTGGCTGTAACTAGCAAGGGGGAGGTCCTTTGCCCCCCTGTCTTTTTGATAAGGTCTCTTTGTCCCTTGGCATTGTTATAAATAGCCCTTTGGAATAAAGTTCTGGGCCCATAGGTAAGGATCCAGGCTCACCCGAGGCTATCCTGTGTTTTCTCTATGTTTCTCTCCCCTCTTTATTTCTAAGTCTCTTATCTCTCATTGCTCAAGAGTCCCTGGGGTAAATAAATGTGAGAGCTGGTCACCCACATTACACAGAGAAACCCTGTCTCGAAAAACCAAGAAAGGAAAAGAAAAAGAAAAATATTACCTAAAACTACACACCAAAGAAGTTGAAAACTGTATATATAGTTTGTTTTGGATTTCAAAACACAAAGCAATTACTTCTATGAAAGAACACAAAGAAATTCACTAGAAACAAAGAAAGTTAAGATAGCAAAAATGAAATTCATGAAACAGAAGAAAATAATAAAACCACACAATTAGGACACAACTGGGAAACAGTACAATTAATCTGCAAAGGTAATAAGTTTATTCTTTTTTTTTTTTTTTTTTTTGGGTTTTTCAAGACAGGGTTTCTCTGTGTAGCTTTGCGCCTTTCCTGGAACTCACTTGGTAGCCCAGGCTGGCCTTGAACTCACAGAGATCCACCTGGCTCTGCCTCCCGAGTGCTGGGATTAAAGGCATGCGCCACCACCGCCCGGCATATATTTCTCATTTTTAAACCTAGTTTTTTTTATGGTGAATGAATGTTTTGCCTGCAGGTATGTTCATACACCACATGTGTGCCTGGTACTCATGGAGGCAAAAAGAGGACATCAGATCTCCTAGAACTAGAACTATACACAATTATGAGCAGCCATATGGGTGCTGGGCATGGGACCTGAGTCCTCTGGAAGGACAACCAACCAGTACTCTTAACTATGGAGCTATCACTCCAGCCTCAACATTTCTAATTTTTTTAAAAACATTTTTTTTTTTCAGAGCTGAGGACCGAACCCAGGGCCTTGTGCTTGCTAGACAAGACTCTACCACTGAGCTAAATCCCCAACCCCTTAAAAAACATTTTTAGGATCTTTGTGAGTTCGAGCCAGCCTGGTCTATGGAGCAAGATCCAGGAAAGGCACAAAGCTACACAGAGAAACCCTGTCTGGAAAAATTAAAAAAACAAACAAAACAAACAAAAAAAATTTTTTTATTTTGTGTGCATTGGTGTTTTACCTGCACGTATGTATGAGTGAGGGTGTAGATCATATGGAACTGGAGTTGCAGACAGTTGTGAGCTGCCATGTGTGTGCTAGGAATTGAACCTGGGTCTTCTATAAGAACAATGAGTACTCACAACTCCTGAGCCATCTCTCCAGACCCAGTATTCTAATTTTTAAATTTCTTCCTCACTTTTGTTGGTGGGAACCTCTAATACAATGTTAAATAGCAGCAGTAATAGCAGTTACCACTGTTTTGTTATTGCTTTTAAAGAATTATTCTGTTTCTCATATAAAGATAATGCTGGCTGGGCGGCGGTGGCACACACTTTTAATCCCAGCACTCATGAAGCAGAGCCAAGAGGATCTCTGTGAGTTCAAGGCCAGCCTGGTCTACAGAACGAGATCCAGGACAGGCCCCAAAACTACATGGAGAAACCCTGTCTCGAAAAACAAAAACAAAAATAGGAAAAAAAAAAAGATAATGCTGAATAACAACCTTTAAAATAACAATTTTGGCTGGGTGGTCTACAGAGTGAGCCTGGTCTACAGAGTGACTACCAGGACAGCCAGGACTACACAGAGAAAAAATAAATTGTATCCACACATTCACTCACATCATATGTACACAACACGCCCACTAATAACAAGAAAAACATTAAACATTTTTACTTTATGTGTATGGATGTTTGTGCACATGTATGCCATGCCCACAAAGGCAAGAGAGAGCTCAGTCCCCTGGAGCTGAAGTTACAAAAGGTTGTGAACTGCCACGTGAGTGCTAGGAATCAAACCCAGGTCCTCTGGAAGAGCAGTCAGTGCTCGAAACTGTTGAGCCATCTCCCAGCCCCATAAATACATTTTTTTAAAGAATAAAAAAAAAAATGTGCCAGCAAGATGTCTCAGTAGATAAAAGTACTTGATATCCAAGCTAACAACTTGAGTTCAATCCCCAGAACCCACAGTAGAAAGAGAAAACTAACTGCCAAAAGTTATCCCCTGACCTCTATACACATGCCAGGGCATCCATTAATTTGCACTCACAGATACAAATGATATATGCAAACACTAACAAAAATTTTTAAGTAAAAGGCATTTTTCAAAATAAAATAATTCTCTGGTGCTGGTACCATAACTCAGTAAAGTGCTTGCTATATGAACATGAGGACTTGAGTTTGGATTCCCAGCATAGACATAATAAATCTCCCATCACTGTCGAGGTAGAGAGAGAAGGATCTCTGGGACGCATTAGTCAGCAAGTCTAGCTAAGTCCAAGAGTTTTATGTTCAGAGAGAGACACTGTCTCAAAAAGTAAGGTGAAGAGGAAGATACCTGAAATGACACACACTCATGCACACAAAATAACTATTCTTTAATGTTTGTTTATGCAAAACAAGTTTACCCAAAGAAATTACCACCAACATATTTGATTTGACACAAAGAAAAGCATTACCTATAACATTTCACTTAACTTTCCTTTTAACTTACTTTATAGTATCTGCAAAGCTGACTCGACGAGAGCTTTTTCTAGTTCTTGGAGCATTAGGTTCCTAAGAGAAAAGAATATAGGATACAATTCTTAATACAAGTCACTGTGAATTAGGTCTCCATACTATTAGAAGCAGGGATCCAGTCTTATTTCGAATTAATGATAGAAAATTCCTCCAAATAGCCCAATACAGAAGCACTTAGTGAACATAAACATGATTTTCCATATACTTTTTTGGGGGGAGGGCAGTTCTAAGGATGAACCCATGACCTCATGTAAATATGATTTTCTTTTATTGTTGCTTTGTTTGTTTTGAGACAAGGTCTCAATATATAATCCATGTTGATCTCAAATTCATGGCCCTGTGCTTCAGCTTTCTGACTGCTAGGATTAAAGGTGTATACTGCCACTCCTAGCTTGAGAATGATTTTCAGTAAGAGTTAAAACAAGCATATTATTTTTGCTTTGCGGCCTTTGGCTAAATCAAGTATAAAATAAGCATACTGACACAAGCAATATATTACAAGAAAGACTGGGCACAAAACAGGAGCTCTGTGGCCAACTATATCTTATTACAATGTTCTTCTAAAATTAAAAACGAACAAACAGCTTATTGTTTGTTTTTTTATACAAGGTCTTACTATGTAGCTATGACGAGCCTGGAACTCTCTATGTAGACCAGGGTCTCCTAGAACTCAGAAATCAGCCTGCCTCTGCTGCCTGAGTTCTGGGATTAAAGGCATGAAGTACCATACCCATCTAAAAAACCGTTTTCACTGTAGTAAAATACATGTAAGTTACCATCTTTTGTAACTGTTATAGTTATTTTAGACATGCTCTCCTGTAGCCCAGGTTGCATTCAAATTTGCTATGTAACCCATCCAAGAGTGAACTTGAAACTTCATCTTCCCAGTGCTAAAATTACAGGCCTGTGCAATCATGCTGAGCTACAAATAATTTATAATCTTAACCATTCTGCCTTGACAAGTACTTACACTTTTTTGTTAGTGGTAAAAAAAAAAAAAAAAAAAAAAAATTAAATTTATCATCTTTACCTTTTTTTTTTCCCCCTGTTTTGTTTTATTGAGATAGGCTTTCTCTGTGTAGTCTTATGTGTCCTGGAACTCACTCTGTAGACCAGGCTGACCTGAAACTTAGAGAACTACTGTGTTTGCCTCCTGAGTGCTGGGATTAAAGGCATATGTCACCACCCGGCTCTTTACCATTTTTTACAAATTGATGTGTACATTTGTGCCCATGTGAGTTTATGTGCATCACATACGTACAGGTGCCATGGAAGTCACAAGAGAGTGTCAGATCCTCTGGAACTAAAGTTACAGGTAGTATAAGCCACCCAACTGGAACTGAATCTGGGTCTTCTGTAAGAGCAGGAAGTGCTCTTAACCACCCTCATCTTAACACTTTTAAGTGTACAGTTCAATAATGTTAAAAACATCTTGCTATGTAACCACTCTCAGATCTTCATCTTACAGAATCAAACTGTACTTATTGGGACTAGAAAGAAGGCTTAGTGGTTAAGAGCACATACAGCTCTTGCAGAGAATTGAAGTTCATTTTCCATGTTAGGAGGTTCCCAACCACCTGCAACTCCAGCTGGTTAAGTGGGGAATCTGATGCCTCTGTGACCTCTCTGGCCACTTGCACTCTTGGGTACCTAAGACACACAAAATTAAAACAAACAAAAAAAATACACAATGAGATCCTCCCTTCAAATCCTTGTCAACCATCATTCTATTTTGGTCTCTATCGATTTAACTATATATCTCATATATAGTTAAATAAGAGTCTGTCTTTTTGAATTTTTTTTTCAGTTAGCTCTTCAAGATTCTTGCATGTTGTAGTATATGTCAGACTTCTAATACTGAATTTCATTATATAGAAATACCACATTTTGTTTATCTAAACAAAATGGATAGACATTTAGATTTCCTAACTCTTGACTACTCTGAATAGTGTTGCCGTGACAATGTATTATCTCCTCTTTTTGTTTGTTTTTTTGTTTCTCTGTGGAGTCCTGGATGTCCTAGATGGAATTCGCTATGTAGACCAGATTGGACTCAAACTCAGATATCCATTCTGGCGTGCTGGTATTAAAACCTAGGCCACCACTACCCAGCTGACTATGTATCTCTTTAAGGGGGCTGGATAGATGGCTCAATAGTTAAGAATATGTATAGCTCTTACAAAGAATTCAGGTTTGGTTCCCAGCACCCAAATTGGGCAGTTCACAACTAGCTGTAATTCCAGCTCCAGGGGATCTGACTATCTCTTCTGGATTCTGTGGGCTCTAGACATACCCAAGGAATACATACTGATATGGAGGCATTCATATACAAATATAAATTAAAAACAACCAAGAATAGTATGCCATCTATACTAAGCAATCTATATGGTCAAAGGTCTAATCAGATACAGTAGGCATGACAGACAGTAGATAAAGTGCTGGCCATATAAGTGAGAGGACTGGATTTCCAATCCCTAACTCCATGTAAAAAGCTAGACAGGTAGACTAGAGAGATGTCTCAACATGTAAAGGCTTATACTAGTTCCTGTGTCAAGGTAAGAAATTAATAGCATTCCCTATTTTAATCCCAGCAGGGGTTAAATTATTATCAACAAATAAGAGTTTTAAAAATATAAATGCCAGCTTATTCAAGAATTTGGATTTAACACTGCCACAGGGCCTCATGCACAGTATGTAAGCATTCCACCACTGAGTTACAGCTCAAGCCCAAAAGTATTGTGGCATATTTTGATCGCACCCTGATACTCCCAAGACTGCCCAATAAAGTTATACCTTGAATTGAGGGCGGAGCCAATGACTAGTTAATGGGAAATGGCAATAGAGAAGCCAGCAATTTGGATAGAGAAGGCACTCAGGAAGGAAAGGGTGGGGACTAGAGTTTGAGCTCTCTCAGTTCTGGGACAAGGGAAGAAACGTGTTTCTTGTGGTATCTCTGGCCAAAAAGCAAAGTCAGCTAGTTGCTACACAGCCTCTCTGAGCTAGCAGGTTTTCACCCTATCCTTTGACTTCTGAGTCTTACTGATAAACAGAACAATAGAGACTTAATTCAAAGCCAATGGGACCAGAAGCCCCATCAAGCTGCAGCCTGAGTGATCAGAGAGGGGAGGCAGATGATAATTAAAATATCAATAGATTTATGTGCAGTTGCTAAGCCAACAGAAAAACATCACAAAAGTATTTGAACAGTAACATGGACGCAATGAGATACTTACTTGCACACATTTAAATGGGAATCATTTATGGTATTGTCTCTTCACATAGCTAATAAAATTCATGATGGTCACTGAAGCCAGACATGACGATAGATATCTATAACCCTAGCACTTGGGAAGCTCAAGCAGAATTGTCACAAGGTCAGAGTCACTCTGGACTATGTAAGTGAAACCTAATCTCAACAAACCAAGTCTCTCCACAAAACAAAATCACTGAAATTCCAAAGCATCTGCACTAGAGACTTACCTGAACTGTCTCATTTCCACATTTTAGGTCCTGAAGAGGACTCCTTGGGGGTTTCAAAATCTAGAGACAATAATTAAAATTAGTCATGAAAATCTAACATAGCTCCTAGTCAATTTAAGTTATATGAGTAGAAAACTAAAATTTCCACTGAAATTCCTCAAAGTCATATTGTTCAGTGTTATGTGGCTGATTTAATATGCCTGCTCCTGGCCAACTCTCCCAAATTCTTTTGCACAAAATCATCTCAAGTGGTCTAGGTAAAGCTCCACACTAACTCAAGGTTACTGAGACCATCCAACAGTCTGAAATTTCTTTGTTCCTAATGTTCAGTTCAGGAATGAGGGCATGCCCTAATAAGATAATCACACTAACCCAATTCAGTTCTAAGTTTTCCTATCTTGAAGAAATACATAAAACTCTTCACATAGAACTTAAACATGAAAATAAGGAGAGAGATAATCATATAAATTATGCCTGTTAGGAAAATCTACCCAAAAGCAGTCAAAATAGAAAAGAAAGAAAGTCTTAACAGGATTATGCTAGAATTTCTTATGGGTAAATTTTGCATATAGGCACCCTATACTGTTTTATTTTTTAAGTTTCATAATATAACATGAATTTACTATGTAAATCAACTTGGGTGAACTTGTGGCTTATAATAGTTTGAATGCCAGGTTAAATATATTTTTTTAAGACTTATTTATTTATTATGTATACAGAAGAGGATGCCAGATCTCATTACAAATGCTTGTGAGCCACCATGTGGGTGCTGGGAATTGAACTCAGGTCATCTGGAAGAGCAGTCAGTCCTCTTAACCACTGAGCCATCTCTCCAGCCCTAAATATATTTTTAAGAGAAAAATATTATACATTTTAAGCATTTACAATAATGAAGTATAATTTATATAGGATAAAATGTGTTAAACACATTTGAAAATATCATAATGATGTAGAAATATAGTAAGAAAAGTTTATTAAATTATTTAAAAGTGCAAAGACATGAATTTTAGCCTATTTACTGAACTGTATAACAAGATTAACTATCTGAATCTTTATTCAGAAAGCAATAAGAAGCTAGTTGGGATGTCAAGGTAAAGCCACAATTAATATTACTATACTTGTATTCAGTAAAAATAACAGCATTAGTTTAAATAAAAATATTTCTTACCGAGGAATGCCGTCTTCTAACAGGCTTCTGAATATTGTCACTAAAAAAAATTTTAAAAAAAGGAAAAATTATGTGTATGTAGATCAACAACTGAATTTGTAAAAGCTATCATCACCTCATTACCTCATCTCTTATGTGTTATAGTATAAGACTTCAATGTTTTTTTTTTGTTTTTTTTTTTTTTTTTGGTTTTTCGAGACAGGGTTTCTCTGTGTAGCTTTGCGCCTTTCCTGGAGCTCACTTGGTAGCCCAGACTGGCCTCGAACTCACAGAGATCCGCCTGGCTCTGCCTCCCGAGTGCTGGGATTAAAGGCGTGCGCCGCCGCCGCCGCCACCACCACCGCCCGGCAAGACTTCAATGTTTTATCTCTGTGAGTTTCGAAGCCAGCCTGCTTTACAAAATGAGTTCCAGGGCAGCTATGGCTGTTGCACAGAGAACTGGGTGGTGGTGGGGAGCTTTCTTTAGCTGGGCACACAGAAGGTAGAGGCAGAAGGAGCTCTGTGAGTTTGAGGCTAGCCTGGTCCACAGAGCAAGTTCCAGGACAGCCAGGGCTACATAGAGAAACCTTGTCTCAAAAAAGAAAAGAAAGAAAAAGAGAGAGAGAGATTTAATGGTTTTTCTTTATTTTTTTAATTTTATGTGTATCGGTGTTTGCCTGCATACCTGTGTGAGGGTGTCAGATCTTGGAGTTATAGACAGTTGTTAGCTGCTGGGAATTGAACCCAAGTCCTCTGGAAGAGTAGTCAGTGCTCTTAGCCACTGAGCCATCTCTCTAGCCCCAAGCAATCAATGTTTTAAAGGCATGCTGTGGTCAGCTGAAGCAGAAGAATCACAAATTTGGGGCCTGCCCTGGATACCAAGTAAGTTCAAGGCCAGTCTGGGCAATTTTATGAGACACTGTCTCAAAGCAAAATGTAAAAGTCTGGGGCTATAGCTTAGTGGTGGAACACTTGTCTAGCATGAATGAAATCCTAAGTTCAACTTCCAGTACCAAAGGGGTAGGGGGTGAGAGGAAGAGGCTGGGAGTGTAGTTTAGTGGTAAAGCATATGTTTAGCATGCTGAAGCTTCTTATGCCTAGATTAAATAATTTTTCAAACAATGGCTGGGTGTGGTAGTACACACCTTTAATCCCAGCACTTGGAAGCAGAGATAGGTGTATCCCTGTGAGTTCCAGGACAGCCTGGTCTTACAAAGCAAGTTCCAGAACAGCCTGGACTGGTACAGAGGAACCCTGTCTCAAAAAACAAAACAAAACAAAAACAACAACAAAAAAATCATGTTATATAAGACTATCTCTTGGCTGGGTGGTGGCCTTTAATCCCAGCACTTCGGAGGCAGAGGCAGGCAGGGTCTCTTAGTTTGAGGCTATCCTGGTCTACAGAGTAAGCTCCAGGACAGCCAAGAACTGTCTCAAAAAACAAAAAACAAACAAACAAAATTCCCATAATCAGTATCACATAATTTATCATATCTACAGAGGTACAATTATTAAAATAAACAATCTCTAAGTCACCAGATACTAACTGTGGTACTATGGTATGATTTTTGGACTGGGTTTTTAAACTCCCAAATGCCTCCTAGCCAAATAGATAATGGTGAGGTGTAAAAAAAAATAAAGACAGTTTAGAGACTCAAATAATCTAGAGAATTCTTAACTAGTCTAAAGATCACAGGCATTATGTTCTACCAGCTAGCTGTTCCAAGGAAGAATGTGAGTTTTTGGTGCCACACTTGGTTTTCAAAGAAAAACTAAAAATCTAATTATTGTATGGAATCTTGAGATTTTTGCAATTTGGGCAATTAACTAAAAAATTAAGTATCATGTATAAGTTAAAACTAAGAGCTGGGTAGTTGTGGCCCATGCCTTTAATCCTAGCACTTGGGAGGCAGGGGCAGATGGATCTCTGAGTTCCAGGTCACCCTGGTCTATACAGAGCAAGTTCTAGGACAGTCAGGGCTACAAAGAGAAACTCTGTCTTAAAAGAACAAACAGACAAATTAAAAAAAAAAAAAAAAAATAGGGATATGTGTGGTGGCACATGCCTTTAATCCTAATACTCCAAAAGTGGTACTTCTCTATGAATTCTAGGTTAGCCTGGTGAAGTTTCAGGCCAACCAAGAACTTCATAGTGAAATTGTCTCAAAAAACATTATTTTTAAGTGGCAAACAGATCACTAGTTTATGATGTTAATTTTGGAGAAATCATTTCACCTCCTAAGGCCTTAATGAGATGAAAAGTGGTACCTATGCAAGTCCTTCAAGTCCTCAGTTCTTATTTATTTGTTTTTGTTTGTTTGTTTATTTATTGGTTTTTTTGAGACAGGGTTTCTCTGTGTAGCTTTGCGCCTTTCCTGGAACTCGCTTTGTAGACCATGCTGGCTTTGAACTCACAGAGATCCTCCTGCCTCTGCCTCCCGAATGCTAGGATTAAAGGTATGGGTCACCACTGCCCGGCCAAGTCCTCAGTTCTTACTCTAAGTGAACTTTTACAAAGATATGGCAGAAGGGCTGTCACTTTATAACACCGACTTCTTTTACTTGAACAAAATAGAAAACAATTTCAGATGTCACTGATAGTTCTTAACTAGTTTGAAAAGAATCTTTCTTAAAGAAAACATTTGAGCAGCACTGAATGAACTTACTTCTCTTCATTAGCCTCTGAAGACATCCCATCCATTTTTGACAACTGTTTTTCTGTAAAAAATACATAGTATTAACAAGTAAGAAAGATGATAAAAATTATAATCTATGGGAGATTAGAAGCATGAATGAGACTTTATAGTTATTTTGTAAATACCAAAAATAAGAAGCAAAAACCACATTGTAATGGATGGAACTAGAAAAAAATCATCCTGAGTGAGGTAACCCAAACCCAGAAAGACAGTCATGGTATGTACTCACTCATAAGTGGATTCTAGATATAAAATAAAGAACAATCAGACCACAACCCATAGAATCATAGAGGCTATATATATAGCATGGAGGTCCCTAGGACGACTGTGGCTTATAATAAATTTCGGTTTTACTCAATTATTGAAAAAAAAATAGCCAAACGATGGAAACACATGAACTATGAACCAAAGGCTGAGGGGCCCCCAGCTGGATCAGGCCCTCTGAATAGGTGAGACAGTTGATTGGCTTGATCAGTTTGGGAGGCAACTAGGCAGTGGGACCAAGTCCTGTGCTCACTGCATGAGTTGGCTGTTTGAAACCTGGAGCTTATGCAGGGACGCTTGGCTCAGTCTGGGAGGAAGGTACTGGACCTGCCTGGACTGAGTCTACCAGGTTGATCGCAGTCCTCGGGGGAGGATCTGCCCTGGAGGAGGTGGGAATGGGGGGTGGGCTGGGGGTAAGGGGAGGGGGTGGGAGGGGGGAGAATAGGGGAACCCGTGGCTGATATGTAGAACTGAATGGTATTGTAAAATAAAATAAAATAACAAACAAACAAAAAAAAGCACATTGAGAGCTCTAAAACATAAGGGATTTAGGACAGTTTAAATACTGTTATACTCCCCCCCCCCCCCTTTTTTTTTTTGCTTTGTTTTGTGCTGTGGCACAGGGGAAAAGGCAAGGACTTTGCCTCCACTTTGCATTTGGTAACTCTGGCCTCCCAGCATGACTTTCTGGCAGGTTCTCTTTAGGTTCAAACTTTTGCTCAGGCCTAGAATTATAGCACAGTGCTAGTACTCCAGGAGTAGTTGCCACACACACCTTTTTTGTTGTTGTTTATTTATTCTTTTCATGTGTGCACACATGTGTGTGTGGTTGCATGTGCATGCACGCATGTGTGTGTGGTTGCATGTGTATGTATGCATGTGTATGTATATACTTGTATAATACAGAGGATGACCAGGTGTCCTCCTCCATCTCCCTCCACCTTGGACAAGGTTGCACTGAACCAGAAGCTTGCCATTTGGGCTAGGTTGGCTGGCCATAGGGCTCCAGGCTCTGCCTGTCTCCATCACCCAGTGCTAGGTTATTGGCACATACAGCCTTTATGTGGGTCCTGGGGATTTGAACCCAGGTCCTCATGCTTGCAAAGCAAATGCTTTACCCACTGAGCCATCTCCCCAGCACCCCCCCCCCCATGTTATAATATATATATATATCAAGTTCCAGGCCAGCCTTGGCTATAAGCCATTCCTCCTCCCTCCCAGTTTCTCACAAAAAGAAAGGAAGAAAGGGGGGGGGAGGGAGGGAGGGGGGAGGGGGGAGGGAGGGGGGAGGAGGGAGGGAGGGGGGAGGGAGGGAGAGAGGGAGGGAGGGAGGGAGGGAGGGAGGGAGGAAGGAAGGAAGGAAGGAAGGAAGGAAGGAAGGAAGGAAGGAAGGAAGGAAGGAAGGAAGGAAGGAAGGAAGGAAGGGGATAAAATCTGTAGACTAACACTGAGTGTGATGATATGGACTTTCCAATAAAAATCTGGCCTAGTTTGCATAATAAATAATATATAACACTTAACTGCATAATAATTCAACGCCTAAATGGAAATCAACTAGATATCTTTTTTGTTTTTTTTTTGTTTTTTTTTGTTTTTTTTTAAGGACAGGGTTTCTGTGTAGTTTTTTTGGTGGCTGTCCTGGATCTCACTCTGTAGACCAGGATGGCCTCGAACTCAGAGATCCACCTGGCTCTGTCTCTGGTGTGCGCCACTACCGCCTGGCTCAACTAGATTTTTTTTTTCTTTTTTTTGGAGCTGAGGATTGAATCCAGGGCCTTAGCAAGCGCTCTACCACTGAGCTAAATCCCCAACCCCTCAACTAGATATCTTAAATAGTGAATTTATCTTAAGAAAATGAAACTATGCTGGGTATCCTATAATCCTAGCACTCAGGAGATAGAGGCAAGGGAGATTGCTCCAGGTGCTAGGATGAAAGGCATGTGCCAACCACACATAACCTTTAACATATACATGATACTTAATTTTTTAATTTTATTGCCTAAATTGCAAAAAACGCAAGACTTCATACAATAATTAGATTTTCAATTTTTCTTGAAAAAAGGATGGCAACACAACTCACATTCTCTAAGTTGCCAAGTGTCCTTGAACTCACTCTGTACCAAGACTTGTCTTGAACTTTTGATCCTCCTGTCTCAGTCTACCAAGTAACCTCGATTACAGGAAAGCACTACTAGACCCAGCAGTATTGCTATTTCACATGCTATAGTTGACTATTCAATTAGAATTCTACTCAGCGAGTATTAACCCTGGAAAGGACATGAAATAGGAAGTTAAGGGCCATTGAGACAGCTCAGCATGTAAAGGCACTTGTCACTAAGCTAACTACCTGAGATCAATCCCTGGAACCCACATAACAGAAGGAAAGAACCAGAACTGCCTCCCACTAAGTTAGCCTCTGACCGCCTCATGTGTCATGTGTGTGATGGATACACATACACAAGATAAATAAATACATACATGTTTTTTTTTCACTGAATGCATTAACTAGAATCTTACTTCCAGGTGTCATGTCGGGTTTAAAAATAATAGCTACAAAATTTGATAACTAGTTTTAGCATTTCTACCATAACATTAAATTAATACCATATACACAAACTACTAAATGTTCTTACTTTTAGCAATAAAGACAAAAAGAAACCTAAAAGATAATATCTTATTTCACACATTGTTTATATATAATAAAAGCTAAATTTAGGAAACAGTGATTCATTTTAAGTCTGAAACAAGTATGTGGGTTTGGGTTTTGTTGTTCATTTGTTTTTTTGTTTTTAAGATAAGTCTCACTATGTAGTCCTACCTGGCCTGGAACTCACTTAGGATCATGCTGGCCTCAACCTCATGGGTTTCTTTCTGCCTCTGCCTCCTGAGTGCTGAGATTAAAGTCAAGGGCAAATACAACTGGCTTGGCTGGTTTTAAATATATACATATGTAATTTTTAATTATATATATATTTATTACATGTAATGTATATGAGTGTTTTGTTTGCATTTTTATCAGTGTACCACCTTTGTGTCTGGTGTCTGTGGAGACTAGATCCAGAAAACTGAATCCAGGGGCTGGAGAGATGGTTCAGTGGTTGAGAGCACTGCTACTCTTCCAGAGGGTTTGCTGGAATTCAATTCCCAACACTCACAAGGCAGCACACAACTGTCTGTAACTCCAGTTTCAGTGGATCCAATACAATGTAGGCAAAACACCAATGCACATAAAGAAGGAAGGAAGGAAGGAAGGAAGGAAGGAAGGAAGGAAGGAAGGAAGGAAGGAAGGAAGGAAGGAAGGAAGGAAGGAAGGAAGGAAGGAAGGAAGGAAGGAAGGAAAGAACAAAAGAAATAAAGAAAAGAAAATGGGCCGGGCGTTGGTGGCGCACGCCTTTAATCCCAGCACTCGGGAGGCAGAGCCAGGCGGATCTCTGTGAGTTCGAGGCCAGCCTGGGCTACCAAGTGAGCTCCAGGAAAGGCGCAAAGCTACACAGAGAAACCCTGTCTCGAAAAACCAAAAAAAAAAAAAAAAAAAAAAAAAAAAAGAAAAGAAAATGGAATCCCCCAGAACTGGAGTTATGGGTGGTTTTGAGGTCCTTCCTTTCAAAGATCAGCCAATGCTCTTAACTACTGAACCATTTCTTCAGCTCATAAATGTATGCATTTAAAAGTAATTTTCTACTTACATTATTTCAACTGCTTGCTATTGTATTGACAATCTTCACTGGGACCTTACCTCAAGACTTCGTTATCCCTTATTACCCCCTGATTTTGGTAGCCATACTAGCTGTTCTATTCCCATGCAGAGATCTTTCTCAAATTAGTGTACTCATAAGTGCTATTCTCTCTTGGCAAGAAAGAAAGTGTTCTTGGTAGTACTATGCATATCTTCTCTGAGCATTATGACTATAATTTAAAATTTCATTATATAAATTAACTGTTTCTATCATTTCCCCAAAGCTACCTTTGCCACAGCAGAAAATTGTGAAAATAGGGTGGTGTGTCTTAAGTTTGCTGTCATAGTCTAGCAGTGCTTTTAAATGGAAGGAGCTCAGTAACTATTTGCTGAATAAGTACCCTTCACAAGTAAACATGTGACTACTAACTAGTATATTTTGCTCTTCTGTAGCAGCAGTAGTTCAAAAACTGTGGGTTGTGACCCCTTTGAGGGTTGAACAACCCTTTCACTGAGGTGGTATACCAGATATTTATTTTACAACTTAAATTACCTTTTTTTTACATTATGATTCATAACAGTAGCAAAATTACAGTTATGAAGTAGCGATAAAAACTTTTTTTTTTTTTTTGGTTTTTCAGACAGGGTTTCCCTGTGTAACCCTGGCTGTCCTAGAACTAGCTCTGTAGTCCAGGATTGCCTCAAACCTGCCTCTGTCTCCTGAGTGCTGAAATTAAAGGTGTGTGCCACCTCGCCCAGCTACAATGCAAATAATTTTATGGTTGGCAGGTCACCATAACATGAGGAAGTGTATTAAAGGGTCACAGCATTAGGAAGGTTGAGAACCACTGCTCTATAGGAATAGTTTCAAATTCCGTACTTAAAATAGATTTAAAAAAATACTAGGAAATATTAACCTAAGGTAACTTAAACACTGTTGTTTAAAAGTCTTTGAAAATCATTCTTCTCCAACTTGTGGACTACTTAGCATTTAACTAATGAGATTCAAAAACCAAAGGGGGGGTGTGAAGTGCTTACTGGAAGTCTCTAATTCTATTAAATGTGTATTTTATTACATAACCCACAACAGAAACCCTTTAACAGAAACAAGCCAAGCCCCTAGACCATTACAATAACCTTACTTATAAAATGCTTTTTGATTACATTCATACTGAGTATTGACTGGTTCCAAAACTGCATTTGGCATTTAGGGATATACTTATACTTCGAGGTGTTTAAATATTATTTGTTTTTTAAACAGCCATTCTTGAAAACTATCAGGCACTGTGTGAACTACTAATTCAAAATAGTACCCAGCTACATCACTGTCGATTATAATAATATATCATTGTGAACAGTTTTAGCAACTGGTATGAATAAAAGCTAATGAGTTTTTGTTTGTTTGAATCAAAGTGGTACAATGTTCAAGAGACAAACTTATTTAATTAGTAATTTGACTAATTAAGAAAAAAGCATATTATCTTTATCTTCAACTTGTATTTATCAAATGGCCACTAAGTTGTTAAGACATATTCATTAAATTTATTGAACCTAGTTATATAATAAATGGAACTGTTAAGTATTTCTTTTGGACTGTTTGAACCAAAAAGTTTGAGAATCACTAGTCTATATAGTCCAGGAGTCTGCAAAGTATTCACACTGGGCCAAAACAGTCTTTGAGGATTTTTTTTAATTGAAGAAAATAAACAACAACAACAACAAAACATTATGTGGCAGAGAACATCACAGTGAACTACAGCCAGCAAAGCCTAAAATACTATCTGGCTGTTTGTCCACTCCTGAACTTATACAACCAAAATCTACAGTAAATGTTTTCCAGTCTTCATTGACAGATTCTAGATCTATGCTGTCAAATACAATAGTCATCTACACTGAAATTAAAACAAGTTAAATCAGGTTTTTGGTAACCATGGCTGCCTGCATTTCTTTGTAACCATAACTACACTTTAGATGCTCAAAACAAGGTCGCTAATGGATCCATGTCGGACAGTGCATATATATTACCATTACCACAGAAGATTCTATTGGAAAGGCTCATCCCATCCAGTATCTAGAGTCAGTATCTTCTCTTGTTCTCTTAACATCAAACACATCATGTATATCACCATTCCAACATCTGTTATTCCATTTACATATATTTATCATCTTGCAAAGCTTTCCAGCCATTCACACAGTCAGGGAGTACATTGCTTGAACCTAACCCTTTAATGACCAAAATCTTACAATATAGTCTCCTTTCATATCTATAAACCATCCCTCAACAATTTAGCCCAACAATGAAATGCCATCTCCATGAAGTCTATTTTAGCACAATATAACGAACCTATAAGACACAGAAGAAACTCAACCCAACCATTTAACTGAAGTGAAAACTAACTTCAACCTTTAGTGTCTGGAATAAACTGCTGCTTCGGCTTTTAGCCACAGCCTTTATTTATCTCTGTTATTCTGTCTGGGTCCCCGTTCTATGGCTGTGAAGAGACACCATGGCCACAGCAACTCTTACAGAAGAAATCACTGGGGGCTGCCTTACAGTTTCAGAGACTTATCCTCATGGTGGGGAATATGCCGGAGGCAGGGGGCTGGAGGAGTAGCTGAGAGCTTCCACAGGCAGCAGCAGCAGCAGCAGAGAGCCTGGGCTTGGCATGAAAGCCGTCCCCACTGACTCATCTCCTACAATCCTTTCCAACAGTGTCACTGTCTGGTGACGAGACATTCAAACGTAGCATCCTAGGGTGGCCATCCTTATTCAAAGCACAACGACTAACACATTTTTACAATTCCAGTGGGTAATATTTTTCTCCCCATCCAAAGCCCGATGACGGAAAGGGAGTTTTATAATCGAAGTTGTGCCACGCTGATACTGACTTAATTAATGCTGGACCTGCAGAAACCCGAAACTCGACTCTGGGGCTCAGACGGACCACCAATTTAAAATTCCCTCCCCGCCTTCCAGTCCCTGCGGCCGGGCACCTCCGGATGAAGACAGGCGGCGGTACAGGATCCCCGGGCCCTGACCAAAGATGGCGCGGGGGGGGGGGGGGACCCCGGAGGCCGGCAGGGCGCCGCGCCCACACTAGGGACCGGCGGGAGGCCCCGGGGCGGGACGGAGCAGCGCTGCGAAAGGGGAAGCGAATCGCGCCGGTCCAGGCGAAGGGGAGCGGGCCGCTGGGGCTCGCGCGTTCACCACCACAGGGGCCGGAGCCTGCCGGGGCCGCCGGGCTGACCCAGCGACCCTCACCCGCCCGCCCGCCCGCGCTCAGACCAAACCCAAGCCCTCAGGAGCCCAGAACGAAAAGCAGGACTCTTACCCGCCACGGTCCCCCCGCTCCACTGGTTCGGGGTCCGCGCGCTCCTTCGGGAGGAGACGTCACCTCACGCCGTCCCGCCAGGCCCCGGGAAGCATTCAAATCTAACCGCCCGCGCGGCGCGCATGCGCGGTGCGGCGCGCCACGACGACCCCGCCCCTGAGGCTTCGGGCCGGCCCCTCCCCTAAGACGTCTTTAAACTTCCCTGTCGTCCTCTGCGCTCACTTAAAGTTTCCTCAACCTTTTCTTGTCTTCTACAGGATTTTCTTCGCCTCTCTCAAATGCAGAGCTCTTATGCTGGGAACGGCCATCTTCTTCCGATTGCCCGCCCTGCCAACAAGCGGACTGTTGGCTTCCGTACAAAATGGCGACTTCCATGATGTTGCGTCACGTCCCTCTAGGACTACTCCCTATAGCTGCCGGGAAGGACTAGGCTTCTGGGACGAGGTGGCCGAGTGGTTAAGGCGATGGACTGCTAATCCATTGTGCTCTGCACGCGTGGGTTCGAATCCCATCCTCGTCGGGAACTCTTTTTTTTTTTTTTTTTTCCCCTCAAGGTTTCACCACCTAACGTGAATTTATAATTTACAGGATGAGAATAACTGAATATTTCACCGAGTTTTAATTCCTACTAGATTTTATCTAGCACCATTAGTCTCAGCAGGGAGGAGTATTTCTTTGCGGTATTAGGATTGGAAGGAAATATTTGAAAAGCAGCTTTTGACCTCACAGATGACGAAGAGGCAGATTAAAGTTTTATAGGAATCAGAGAATGTACTGGATTTAACTTCTTACAAAGTAAAAAACAGCACAGAGACTACAACTTCAGCTCACGAGTTCAGTAGTGAGTGATCTGGAGCATGAAGCGACCTAGCTCTGAGATAAGTTTCAGTTATTTAAAGAGCTCTTATTCGGAGATTGTTGTGGTTGTTTTTAAGTTTTTGAAACCAGAACATTTATTTTACGACTGACTGAAACCCTCAAGACGAACTGGATGCGGCAGCAGCTACCCTCTTATGTATAGATGTTCATTCACTGAATCCTTGTCTGAATCTGCGGTAGACAGTTTTTAGGCGCCTCCTGCGGCCTGTCCGGGAGTGTTTGTCTCTCAGCCTGGGCACTCCATTCATACTTTGTCTTGCACCTGGCAGGGTAGCCACACTTGCCACAGGTTGACTTCGGAAGGTGGCAGGCCTAGAGCCAAGCCGTGCCACAACGTGTGCATCTTATTGGGATGTTTTCCAAAGGAAGTTGTTCCTTTCGACTGTCATCTTGCTCTCAGGGCTGATGTTTTGAGACAGTCTCACCGTGTAGTCCAGGCTGGCCTCAAATACAAATTCATCCTGCCCAAATGCTAGGATGGCAAGGATATCCCACTACTCGGGCTATCTCAGGGTTTGTAATACCTTTCCAGCCGGTGAAGTACCATATTGCATTACAAAGGCTACCTCTTCCAGTCCTCAAGCAGGTTACAGGTTTGGTTTCCAATGCACACATTAAAAAGATGACTATGACATCTGAATCCTTGGTGAGATTGGAAACCACTGAACAGGAACATGACTGCCTTTCCAGAAGACAACAAGCTGAATCTTCTAGATTTAACCAGAGAAGAGGATTAAGAAGCAAGAAAAGAACAGATTTTCCTCTTGTGAAATCATTAGAATTCATTGAACTCATGTTTAACAGCCTTCATTTTTTTTTTATACATAACTAAAAGCTTTATACATTTCATGTGGGTTATGTTCTACAGAACTCTGTGATCATGTAGAACTACCATCCTGTGTGGTAGCAGATAGTGACAAGTTCTTAATGATCTCTCAGGGTGGTGGTTTAACAGTCCCCTGTGAGGCATCTGATTAGCACAGTGTTCAAGAACCCAGCACCTGGCAGATGCCTCAGTGAGATTTGTGGCACTGAAAGTCTGCAAGTTGGAAAGCAGTATCCTGCCTCCTCCATTTTCAGTCCAAATTCCCTGGGAATGTTGATCCTGCCACAGGCTGAACACGCTTAATTCTTTTCAGCCACATATTCCTGTTCATTTTCTGTCCTGGCAGGACATACATCCCTTCAGGGGCCTTGTAGACAACTCAGTAGCACATTGCAGGGGAGAGGCGGATTTCATCTTCATTTGCATAATCTCTCATTGAAAAGGCTCTTTTCTTTTTGGGGGGGGCGGGGGGGGGGGGAGGTTCAAGACAGGGTTTCTCTGTGTAGCTTTGCACCTTTCCTGGAACTCACTCTGTAGCCCAGGCTGGCCTTGAACTCATAGAGACCCGCCTGCCTCTGCCTCCCAAGTGCTGGGATTAAAGGCATGCGCCACCACCACCCGGTGAAAACACTCTTTTCAATACAGCAATGAGCTTTATTAACCTTGCCTGCGACTTTGCCACTTATAGAAATCATAATTTATATATTACATTATTGTTACTGCTTTAGACTGCCTATGGTTTGAATCTCTCTCTCTCTCTATTTATATATATATATAAAATTTGTTTTTCGAGACAGGGTTTCTCTGTGTAACAGTCCTGGCTGTCCTGGATCTCGCTCTGTAGACCAGGCTGGCCTTGAACTCACTGAGATCCACCTGCTTCTGCCTCCCGAGTGCTGGGATTAAAGGTGTGCACCGCCACCCGGTCTAAATTTATATTCTTTATAAATTATCCAGTTTAACAAATTTTGTTGTACAGAAAACAGCCTAAGACAGTATTCACTACTTCAAAATTATGGTAATTTTTAAACCTGCCATTAGATTTTTTTAACATTGTACATTAATAGAAAAGGATCTGGGCCGGGCAGTGGTGGCACACGCCTTTAATCCCAGCACTCGGGAGGCAGAGGCAGGCGGATCTTTGTGAGTTCGAGGCCAGCCTGGGCTACCAAGTGAGTTCCAGGAAAGGCACAAAGCTACATAGAGAAACCCTGTCTCGAAAAAAACCAAAAAAAAAAAAAAAAAAAAAAAAAAAGAGAGAGAAAGAAAAGAAAAGGATCTGGGTGTGGTGTCACATGTCTGTAATCTCAGCACTTGGAAGATCAGGAGTTCAAAGTCATCCTCAACTGTTTAGTCAGTTTGAGGCCAGCCTGGGCTATATAAGACTCTGCCTCAAAAAAAAATTAAGGCCGGGCGGTGGTGGCGCACGCCTTTAATCCCAGCACTCGGGAGGCAGAGCCAGGCGGATCGCTGTGAGTTCGAGGCCAGCCTGGGCTACCAAGTGAGCTCCAGGAAAGGCGCAAAGCTACGCAGAGAAACCCTGTCTCGAAAAACCAAAAAAAAAAAAAAAAAAAAAATTAAGTACATAGTTTACTGTTCCACAAATTTTAAAATATTTTGTAAGCATATGTATGTATATGTATGTATGTGGATTTTTAAAATGTATTTTATGTGTATGGGTGTTTTGACTGCATGCATGCCTGTGCACCCCATGTGTGTCTGATACCCATATATGCCTGAAGAGGATACTGGGTTCCCTGAACTGGAGTTATAGACAATTGGGAGTCACCATGTGGGTGTTGGAAATCAAACCCCAGTCCTCTGGAAAAGCAATCAGTGCTCTTAACCAATGAGCCATCTCTCCAGCCCTGCATGGAATTCTTTTTTGATTGTGTTTGTGTTCATCTGTGTGCACATGTAGGCCAAGGGTTGATATCAGATATTTTTCTTTTTCTTTTTCTTTTTTTCTTTTTTTCTTTTTTTTTTTGATTTTTTCGAGACAGGGTTTCTCTGTGTAGTTTTGCGCCTTTCCTGGAGCTTGCTCCGTAGCCCAGGCTGGCCTCAAACTCACAAAGACCCGCCTGCCTCTGCCTCCCAAGTGCTGGCATTAAAGGCGCATTAAGGGACAAAAAAGAAGGTTCAGTTGTTAAGAGAGTGAACTGCTCTTGCAGAGAACTCAAGTTTGGTTCCAACTATCCACATCAGGTGGCTCAAAACCACCTATCATTCCAGCTCTGAGAAATCTAGCACCCTCCCCTCTTCTGGATTCTGTGGGTATCCACATTGATGTGCATAAACATACATGAACACATACACTTAACTAAAAATACACATATAATTAAAAATAAAAAATAAAATATTTTGGTGCTTATATTCCAACATTCATAGTTGCCTTTGCATTCCAACACGGTTTATTTTATGCACAAAAAGCAGTTTTTGCCAGGTGGTGGTGGCACATGCCTTTAATCCCAGCACTCAGGAGGCAGAGGCCAGACTGGTCTACAGAGTGAGTTCCAGGACATCCAGGGCCACACAAGACAGTGAAACCTGTAGATGGATTTTTGTTTGAGCTGCTAGCTCACAAAAAATGACAGAGACTTATTAATTATGAAAGCTTGGACAATAGCTTAGGCTTGTCCCACTAGCTCTTATAACTTAAATTGACCCATTTATATTAATCTATGTTTTATCTTGTGGCTTTTTACCTCTCTTCCATCTTGTACCTCCTGTTCCCTCTCTGTGTCCTCTCTCATCTCTCCCACGCCTAGATTCATCTCATCTATCTATCTATCTATCTATCTATCTATCTATCTATCTATCTATCTCTATCTCTATCTCTATCTCTATCTCTATCTCTGCTGGAAGTCCAGCAAAACCTCTTCCTGCCTAGCTATTGGCCATTCAGCTCTTTATTAAACCAACCAGAAGGTGCCTTGGCAAAGACACATCTCCACAGTACATAAAAAGATTATTCTACAGCAGAAACTCTGTCTCAAAAAATGGAAGAAAAAGAAAAAGAAAAAAAGAAAGGTCGTTTTCTGGGACTGTAGAAATGGTTCCTAGCATCCCCATGGCAGCCCACTCTGTCTATAACTCCAGGTCCAGGGGATGTAGTCCTATCTTCTGACCTCCTTCAGCATCAGGTGTGCACATGGTACACTTACAGACACACAGGCAGAACACTCACACCCATGAGATAAAGAGAATAAATTGAAGTGATTTCCAGATGAG
Organism: Peromyscus maniculatus bairdii; assembly: GCF_049852395.1. Lineage (NCBI taxonomy): Eukaryota > Metazoa > Chordata > Mammalia > Rodentia > Cricetidae > Peromyscus > Peromyscus maniculatus. The sequence goes on along the minus strand of NC_134855.1, from coordinate 96,650,420 downwards.
ATCCACGAGCTTCACTAGGCACTCAAAGGCATCTGAGTCCCAGCAAAGGTGAAGAGCCCATGAGGGAGCTAGCTGTGTGGAGGAGACCCTTCAGTACTCAATCCCAACAGGAGGTGTAAGTTTGAGGCTAGCTTGGGCTACATCATCAACCCTGTCTCAAAAAAACAAAAACACATTAATAAAAAGCTTTTTATTTCTATGTGGATGCCAGTATTTGAACTTGGCTAATCACTTAACAGCTAAGTCATCTCTCCAGCCCTCAGCCCCATTTTAAAGTTTTATTTTGATACAAGACCTCACTAGTTGCCCAGGCTGGCCTTGAACTTTTGATCCCCCTGCTTCAGCTTCCAGAGTAGCTGGGATTATGGGCCTGCACCATCAAGCCTGGCTCTACCCTCTGCCTGAAATAGGCCTCTAATCTCCCACTCCTTAGCCTGTAACTAGCAAGCCTGTTTGTTCCTGCCTCTCCTTCAGATCTCAACTTAGATATCCTAGTTAGCTTTACCTGTCAACAACACAGCCTAGAATCACCTGAGAAGGGAGTCCCAACTGAAGGGTCGCCCAAAGCAGATTTGCCTGTGGGTTTTCTTAATTACTAGTTGGTGCAGAGGGGTCCAGCCCATTGTGGGTGACACCATTCCCTGGGCAGATGGTCCAGGCCTGTATAAGAAAGCAAAGTTAAGAGCATGCAAGCAAGCCAGCAAGCAGCATTCCTCCATGGGTTCTGCTTCCAGTTTTATCACAGCCGGTAAGAAACTTTTAGAGAAGACACTCTCATCGACAAGTATCCCCGGGCCCTGGGTTCTGTACATCCCTCCATTTCCTTCCACCGAGTCTTCTCCTCTCACGGGCTGCGGAGCCTTTGTGCCTCCCCTACACATAGCCCTCTGCATCATCCCCCCCCCCAGCACTTGTCAGGCAGTGTCAGGTGCCAGCTAATGTAGAATGGCACTGAATCATCGCCTGGGTTTTACCAGCTTCTCATAATGATGATTTCTTTTGGGTCCAGTTTCTACAAATAAAAGGTAGCTGAAGCTGGGGGAGGGCAGCTGCAGACCTGTAATCTAAGCATTCAAAGAGGTTGAAATAGGAAGAAGATGAATTCCAGGCTAGCCTGTGCTACATGATGAGAGACCCTGTCAAAAGCAACAACCATGACAACAAAGCAGGGAGACTCTTGTTAACCATTCTTACTTCACTATTTTTATTCTATGTGTGTAAATGTTTTGCCTGGCTGCACATCTGTGCACCATGTGCATACCCTTAGAGGCCAGAAGAGGGTGTTGGATCCTCTGGAACTGAGCTAGAGATGATTCTAAGACTCCATGTAGATGCTGGGAATCAAACTCAAGTCTATTGCTCTTAAATTACCGAGCCATCCCTGCAGAATCCTTTTTAAAGTTTTTATTTGTATTTTATGGGTGTTTTGCCTGCATGTATGCCTGTGTTCAGTATCTACCGAGGCCAGAAGATGGCACTAGATCCCCTCCAAGTGGAGTTACAGATGGTCGTGACCTACCATGTAGGTGCTAGAATCAAACCTGGGCCGTCTGGAAAGCAGCCTGTATTCTTAGCACTGAGCCATCTCTGCAGCCCCAGGTGAGTTATTTTCACCAAGGAACATCTTCAGGTGTTCTAAAAACTATAATACACTAAAAAACCTAGGGCTGGAGAGATAGCCCATCCGTTAAGAGCACTTACTTTCTCAGCAGAGGAGTGGGATTCAGTTCTCAGCACCCAGATGGCAGCTTACACCAGGTGGCTGTTAGGATTCTGCCACTCCAGCTGCATGACTACACATGCGCAGTTCAGTCGCTAAGCAGGGGTCTTGTGTCTTACATCATCCGTGTGCTGCGTGATTGAGCAAATTCTTCTAGTGTGGTCACACAATCAGCGTATGCGTGGCGTAGCTCGGTAAACCCACATGTGCATGTACAAGGGAATCCTTAAAAAACCGGACAGACTCCTTCCCCATCTTCTCTGCTCTCTCCTCACCTCTCTCTCTCTCTCTCTCTCTCTCTCTCTCTCTCTCTCTCTCTCTCTCTCGATCTCTCTCTCTCTCTCTGTGTGTGTGTGTGTGTGTGTGTTTCCCCCAGGCCTGGTTACTCTCTTTCGTCCTCCCCCCCAGTAAAACTCTGATACTGGGCTTTGTTGTGTCTCATGACCTTTTTGCCCTGTAACAGCGCCGCTTATCATTTTTTAAAACCAACATTGCTGTAACTCCACTTCCAGGAGATCTGGTACCAGGCATTTGTGCATTGCAAATACATAAATGGCACACACCTTTAATCCTAGCACTCCAGAGGTAAAGGCAGGTAGATCTCTGTGAGTTCGAAGCCAGCCTGGTCTACAGAGTGAGTTCCAGGACAGGCTCCAAAGCTACACAGAAACCCTGTTTCAAAAAACAAAAACAGCAGCAACAACAAAAAACAACATAAAAATCAAGAGTAAAAAAATGAATTAGAAGCTCATTTTAAAAAACATTTATCTGCTGGGTGGTGGTAGTGGTGGTAGTGATGGTGGAACACACCTTTAATCCCAGCACTCGGGAAGCAGAGCCAGGCAGATCTCTGTGAGTTCGAGGCCAGCCTGGTCTACAAAGTGAGTTCCAGGAAAGGCACAAAGCTACACAGAGAAACCCTATCTCGAAAAACAAAAAAAAACAAAACAAAACAAAAAAAAAAAAAACAAGAAAAGGGGGGGGGGATTTAGCTCAGTGGTAGAGCGTTTGCCTAGCAAGCACAAGGCCCTGGGTTTGGTCCTCAGCTCCAGAAAAAAAAAAATTATCCTTGCATAGTTTCTTACATGTATTTAATAAATTTTAGTCATTGTCAACCCCATTACCCTCTCTCATCCCTTCCACCAAAACCCTTCTTTCCAAGAAGTCCCCTCCTACTGTCATATGTTTATTTTTTTTTTAGTGTGTGATGCACTGAATTAAATGAAGGCTGCTTGTAATGGGTGGGAGGTTATTTTCTGGGGCCTGAGCAACTTTCCAGTAGTTAGACCACTGAAGAAAATCACATTCCACCAGGCGGTGGTGGCGCACGCCTTTAATCCCCAGCACTCCGGAGGCAGAGGCAGGCAAATCTCTGTGAATTTGAGGCCAGCCTGGTCTACAAAGCGAGTTCTAGGAAAGGTGCAAAGCTACATAGAGAAACCCTGTCTCAAAAAAACCTAAATAAATAAATAAATAAATAAATAAATAAATAAATAAATAAATAAATAAATGACATTCCTTCCCCCAGCCACCATTAACTGTCAATAGCCCCTCAGGGAGGGTGGCCCTTCATGAGCCCCTCCGTCACCATGTTGAAATGTCAATGGACTCCATCTTGTGTTGGTCTTGTGGAGGTAACCACAGCTACAATGAGAGCAACAGCCATGGCATTCCTAGAAGGCACCCTTCTTATCCTCTGGCTCCTGAAGTCTTCCCCTTTCCTCCAGATGTTCTCTGAGTCTTGGCGGGTGTGGTGCACTCATCCCGTATCAGGAGGCTCACTCTTGAACCTCTCATGGCCTTGCTTCTTTCCATGACTAGTTGTTTACTTCTTACTCTGAGGTGAAATTACAGTACGGCTTGCCATGAGAATACCAGGGTTCTCTCTCCTGTTGACCTCCTGATCCATAACCACCAGTACCTCAGCTCCCTTTTCCTTACTGAGTGAGAACAATCAACAGTGGCACATTATTTTAAAGCCAGGAAGGGAAAAATTACTTGAATTAGTAATAGAAAAGAAATCGAAGTGATAAAAGAGTGCGAGGCGCCATCTACTGGATGACTTGCAACTTCCAGATTTGGATGACAAAAATGATTGCAACTTTTTACTTTTTAAATCCCATCAGCAGGCTTCTGCTCAAAAGAACACCCACCCCATCAACACCGAGGCTACTCCTCACTCTATCCTGAACTATTACAGGACACTCCAACCTCTAGTCTCTGGAAAACTATGAGGAAGGACAGATGCTCAAATCCATAGTTAAGACATCCATAGTGTTTACTGACTGAGTGCCAAGAAATGGGCCTTCATCCTCTGGATCCTGCTTCAGATAGACCCATTCCCCTGGTTGACTATGAAGTTATCAGGGAAGAAGTGTGTTTAGCTGTCGATGCTCCACAGTGCTGGATGATCACACATCAACAACTCTTATGACTTAATTCTGAAGGAAGAACATGCAATGGATAGCTGTTTGTGTGTGTGTGTGTGTGTGTGTGTGTGTGTGTGTGTGTGTGTGTGTGTGTACGCACAGGCACACTCGCTTGCTTGCTTAGTCTATGTCTTACTATACATAAGAAGTCTTCTGGAGTGGTGGTGTATGAGTTTAATTCCAGTGTTTGGGATTTTAAAAAAATAATCTTCAAGACAAACTTATAGATGGTTGTCTATAACTCAAACAATTGGAAACCCAAGGAGGAAGATCCTGAGTGTGAGGCCAACTGGAATATGTAGTAATTTGGGGGCTATCCTGGGCTATGTAACAAGATCCTCTCAAGAAAAACAAACAGAAAGAAGAGAGAGAGAAGGAAAGGAAGGATGGGGGGAGGGAGGAAAGGAGAGGGAAGGGGGAGAGAAAAACCCAAACTTCAAGACTTGCAAAAATTGGTTGTGTGTGTGTGTTTGTGTTATTTTCTTGTTTGAGACAGGGGTCTCAGTATGTAGACGAGGCCGGACTAGATCTCAAAGAGATCCTTTAATCCCAAATGCTAGGTCCAAAGGTGTTCTTCACATTGCCCAGTAAAGATTGGTTTTGAGCGGTAGGTAGGTAGGAGTGAGCGTGGTCTCTTCCTTACCATTAGGAAGAGGTGTGGTCCTACAGGTGACCTACTGCCTCAAGAGGGAATCCAGGCATTCTCTGGGACTGCAACACTTGAATCACATTTTTCTTGCTTAAATAATGAAACTTTTTTTTTTTTTTTTTTTTTTTTTTTTTTTTTTTTGAGACAGGGTTTCTCTGTGTAGCTTTGGCGCCTTTCCTAGAACTCACTCTGTAGCCCAGGCTGGCCTCGAACTCACAGAGTTCCTCCTGCCTCTGCCTCCTGAGTGCTGGGACGAAAGGCGTGCACCACCACTGCCTGGCTCAAATAATGAAATGTTTGCAAGAAAAAAATTAACAGGAATAATTATATCATTTGTATTTTAATTGAATTACTGAAGTGTTTTTAAGAATCTTATGACTTGGGGTTGGGTATTTCGCTCAGTGGTAGAGCACTTGCCTAGCAAGCACAAGGCACTGGGTTCTGTCCTCAGCTCCAAAAATAAAAAAGAATCTTATGACTCAAGATGTCTCAAGATGTGCCACTAAGCCTGAGAACTTGAGTCCCAGGCTTATATATGTGTATGGCAGTTTGTGTACACACACACACACTTACACACAAACACACATGCAGCTTAAGAAAGACATTACCCAATTCCTTTGATGTGGCTAATAGTTGACAAAATGTGGCTCTGAAAACACGAACAGGCTTCACGTGAAGAGAGTTAATGGGTTTGGAGCGGAAGGGCACAGTCACAGTCATGCACAATGCTCATGTGTGGAGGCAGGGTTCTGGGCAGAGTGAGTGCCGTGGTGGTGATAGTCCTGACTCCAGTGAGCACACCATTCTAATTCTAAAACCTGGTCGTTTCCTTACGCTGCACGCTTCTGTCTTTGTTGTTATTTTGAGACACAATCTCACTATGTGGCCCTGGCAGAGGCCAGAAGAGGAGATCAGATCCCTGATGCTGGAGTTTCAGGGGGTCATGGGCCACTCTAAGGGCAGTGAGTGCTCTTAACATAAAATCATCTCTCCCTCCAGCCTTGTTTGGCTTTTTCTTTTTTTCCTTTTTTGGTGTTAACCAGAACCCTTTTGTACACTTTTAAATTGGGCTGTTAATTCTTTTGTTGTTGAGAAAAGATCTCATGTCCAGAATAAATAATAAAGAATACATCAAAAAGACTAACGTCCACTGTGAGCTATTACTTCACACTCACTAGGAGAGAAATATTATGGTAAGTTAATACACAGGTGGGGGCTGGAGAGATGGCTCAACGGTTAAGAGCACTGGCTGCTCTCCCAGAAGACCTGGGCTCAAGTCCCAGCACCCACATGGCAGCTGTGATTCCAAGATCTGACACCCTCAAACAGTTGTACGTGCAGCAAAACACCAATGCCAATAAAATAAAAATAAATTATAAAAATAAGTAAATAAATAAGCCTTTAAAAAAAAGAAAAGAAGACAGAGATTATGGGTCCATTTATGTGAAATGCCTAGAACACACAATCCCTAAAGAACAGACTAACTCTACCAGCAGTTGAGGAAGGAGAAAAGGAACGATTGCTTAGCAGGTACAGATTTCTTCTAGGGGAGAGAAAACATTTTGAAATCCTGAGAGAAGGTTGTTCAAGTTTGTAGACATAATAAATGCCAATAAAGTGTATATCTTAAACTGGCTGATTTTATGCTATGTGAATTTTAGCTGAATGTTTGAAAAAGCAAGGCATGGTGCTTCATGCCCGTGTTCCCTCTGGGAGGCAGAGGTAGGATTCCCGGTTCAAGAACAGTCTGGGCTACACAGAGAAACTCAGAAGTCCTAGGGACCAGGAATGGAGCTTAGCTGTAGAGCACTTGCCTTTCTTTCTTTCTTTTTCTTTTTTTTTTCTTTTTTTAAAGATTTATTTATTTATTATGTATACAGTGTTCTGTCTGCACATATCCCTGCAGGCCAGATCTCATTACAGATGGTTGTGAGCCACCATGTGGTTGTTGGGAAATAAACTCAGGACCTCTGGAAGAGCAAGCTGTGCTCTTAACCTCTGAGCCATCTCTCTAGCCCCACACTTGCCTTTCTTGTGAATGGACCTACATTCCGTCCTAAGCACTGGGGGAGGCGGAGAGTTGTCAGAAAACCAGTAAAAACAGATATGCAAGGTGCTAGAAAAAAAATGATATATTTACAGTCCTGTAGGTCCCCAAATGAACTAAGAGGAAGGAGGTAGCAAGTACAAGGTTCCTTTACAGTGAAACCTCACTCTTCCCCAAACCCTGAGTATCAACCAATGGGATCAGTCCCTGCCCCAATGCCCGTCCTCCTTTCAACCCAAGAAGTCATTCTCCCACTGGCCACACCCCTCAGGGTTCCTGCCAGTCATCCCGCGCCCAGACTGGCATGGGTGAGACATACTCAAAGTCTGGCCCTTTATAGCGGAGGGCATGCAGGAACATCACAAGATCTTGGGGCAAGGGATCCTGTCGCAACACCCGGCACTCTGCACAGAGTGGGTCTGTTTCTTGATTCGTAACATCTGCTTTAGCTGTCTTCTCTGGTGCATCCAGATCCTGAGAGGCTGCCTCAGCTATTCCATCTCTCTTCTGGGCTACTGCAGCCAACTCTTCCAGGCTGCCCTTGGCCAACTCTGCAGAGGGGGCCGTGGAGTCCATGAGGCCTGAGGCCAGGTCACCCTCACAGAGATCTAGCACATTCAGGCTTTCTTTGGCCTGGTGTTCTGCGACCAGGTCCCGGAGGAGTTCCTCATCTGTCTTTGGAATGTGGCCACCCTGGCCTCGAGAAGGACCCCAGGCAGCTGAATTGTAGATGGGGTCATTGAGGATGGGGTGGCCCAGGAACTGGAGGTGGACTCGGATCTGGTGAGTACGGCCTGTAAGTGGTCGGCACTGTACCACACTGGAGTGGCCATTGTAGCTCAGTCTCTGGAACACAGTCTCACAGGGCTTGCCCCGGGGATCCACGCGGCACACTCCTACCTTGTAAGACACCACTAAGATGGGTTCCTTGCAAGTTACCTCCTTGTCAGGGAATTCCCCTTCCACTCGGCATACGTACTCCTTCTCCAGCTACAAAGGAAGAAAAGGGGAAAAAGTCAGTCCAAAGCCAACCTGCAGAGTCTAAACCCTCTACAGGATGCACCAGTGCATCTGAGAGAAGAAGATTCAAACCCCGGTGCTAGCTTTGTCAGTTTCTCCATCCTGGGTAAGTCAGCTAAGCTCTGTATATCCCCATCCCTCATCTAGGAATAGGAACTCAGGGGCTGGAGAGAGAGCTCTGCAGTTAACATCACCTGCTGCCCTTGCAGAGGACCTGGGCTCAGTTCCCTGCATCTATATGGTTGTTCAAAACCATCCCTAATTCCAGGTCCAGGGGATCTGTCCCCCTTCTGACCTCAGCAGGCACCATGCACACATGTGGTGCACATAAATACACACAGGCAAAACACTCACATAAAATAAAAGAATACATCTAATAATATATATATATATATATATATATATATATATATATATATATGAAATCAGAAAACATTTATCTCCTAGGGCTGCTATTAGCATTTAGTAAATTGGACTCTAATGTGCTGGGGATTAAGTCTGGCATGTGCTCAATAAATGCATTATGATCCAGATGCAAAATTCTAAGTCTCCAGATCATAACAACTACCAGCCAATGATCTTACACCTCTCTAACTTCATCCAGTCTTCCTCCTAAGCCAGCTGCCTCAGAATCTTAAAAATGTTTAGTGATTTCTGAACAGCAAACAACCACGAAGCAGTACAGCCATCTCCAAAGACCTTCTAAAACATACAGGGCAGTCTGTCTTTGGCACTTTCGGCGCTGAGCCTCCTCAAAGTAGTTAGGATGTAGACACACCCCAGTCTAGGAGTCCATGACCCCTGTCTAACACACAGCACGCGGGAGCCCAGGACGCAGTCTCCAGCAGACAAAGGCCCGGCTCACCTGACGGTCCCGAACTTGCTCATGGATCTTCTCCGAGACTGCAACCGTCTTGGCAAACATGAGCACTCCTGAGGTGAGGCGATCGAGCCGATGTAGCGGGTGCAGCTCCTTCAGCTGGTGCTCCTTGCCCAGGATGAAGATGACCGTGTTGTGTCGGAAACGGCCACAGGGGTGGACAGGAATGGAGGACGGCTTGTCTATAACAACCACGTCTTCGTTCTCAGCCAGCAGGCGAATAGGCTCTGCGGTGACCGGCGGCTCATGTCTGTGCACCGTGTTCCGCAGGAAGTCGTTGTCCTGTCCAAAACACAGGTAGCCAGTCAGCCTGGGGCAGCAGCCTATAGACAGCCAGCTTCCTCAGCTCCTCATTGACAGGGAGGAATGGTCGCAGTAAAGCCTTAAGCACAAAAAGAAGTGGCTGTAGTGTGATGTCATTTTGTCAAAATACACCAAGCACACGCCTAGTGTTGAAAACTACACAGTTGGTTGAATACCTTGGTGGTGAGATTATGAGTGTTTTCTGGTTTTGCTTCTTCGTGTGATCTGTATAATACAGTTGTATTGTAAAGATTCTTCACTACATTTATTCATGTGTGTGCACGTATAAAGGCACATGCAGAGGCGAGAGATTGTGAGTCTTAGTGGCAAGGACCTCTACCTGTTGAGCCACCAACCATCCTGATACAAACACTTTGAAAGCAAATGTCTTTTAAATGGGGGGGGGGGACCTCTATTCGTCACCAGTTATAACCTTCAACAAACAACACCAAGCCGTGAGTCCGGAGCTCCAGGCTCTACATCTAGATTTGACATAAGCTCACTACATATTCTTGGGCAAATCATTTTACCCTCTCTGGGCCTCAGTTTTCTTACCTGTGGATGTGAGAGTTACAACAGACCTGTGGTTTTCAAAATCAGTATGAGAGGTTATTGCCAAATCCTGAAATTACCCTTTTCTCCTTATAATCATGGTGAGCCAGTGTAATCACAGGTGTCTCATGGAATTAAAAAGAAGAAAAAAAAAAAGCCAAAGCACCTGGCTAGTATCTATCCCTGAATTCCTAATTCTCTAACACCAGGATCCATGACAAATACTTCAAGCATTAATATGATCACACACTTCGAAAACTGCACTGTTGCCTTTCTTCCATGTTAGAGCGCACAACATGCTTAACTTTGTGCCTGATACAGTTAAGAACACATGAGTGAGGTATCTACTATTATTATTGGTACAGAGATCTATCATGCAGGGTGGAAAGTAGGCAGCCCCCTTGACAAAAGGCAGATAAAAGAGGAACATGAGAACTTCCATTCCTGGTTCTTAAAAAAAACAAAAACAAAAACAAAAAACGCCTTGCTGGGGAAGGATGAACAGGTTGAGTTCTAGGGCATGGAAAGGCTGTCTACTTGGGGATATGGGAAGCGGAAACTAAACGAGTCCCTAGGGAAAACGAGATTGTTTCTGAATCACCATCGTTGTACTCCGGCATTTATAAACAACAACAACAACAACAAAACCTTTCCTCCTTTTCTCAAAGCCTGATTCTGGCCAGCCCCATCGGACACCACCTTGAGCACGATGCTGAGGTCCTGAACCGGTTCCTCGTTGAGATGCAGCCGTCCCGCCCGGACTGCAGCCTCGTAGTACGCCAGTGGCTGGGATCGGAACTCGGTGCTGAAGACGTGCAACAAGCTGCGGCCCACCCAGCGACCTTTACAGTAGGTCTGGAAGTCAAAGTAATAGGGCCGCACCTTGCGCAGGCCGCCCTCGAAGTAGTAGGTGGTCTCTGCAAAGTGCTCATCGCCGAAGCTGACCCCAGTCCGCCGTTTCTTCGGGGGCGGCACGACCCGTTCCCCGGCGGCGCCTCGCCGCTTCTTCCTCTTGCCTGAGTCGGCGACCGGAGCTGGGACCTGTCCCCCCGCCGGCGGCGGCTCCAGGCCCTCGGGGAGCGGCTCTCCGCTCCCGTCACTACCGGAGTCTCCATTTTGCTGAACCGGAGCCTTCAACTCGCCCGCTGCCTCGGCCTGGGTACAGAGCGCCTCGGCCATCGCCTCCCTACAGCTCCCCCAAGTCCTGGCAAAGCTGTGGGACCAGAGCGCCAGCCGCCACTGCAGAAGGATTCGTAGGCAGACGGGGACACCCCGCCACATGACAGCGAGGCCAACTGCCCCAGGGTCGCGATCTGATGGCGTCATATGAAAGCAGCCAATCAGAGGGACCCATTACGGAGGTTTGCAAGGAGTGAGTTGAGTTAGCCGAGTTAGGTGTCAGAGGATGTCTTCCCCCAGAGTGGCTTATGAAGGAAACAATGAGCGTACACAGACTCCCGTCATCAAAGAGATCAGAGGTTACTTCCTGAAGGGAGTCTTCGGGAGTGCTCCACGTAAAAGCGTTGGATGGAGATGATGGTACACATTCCATATAGATAGGCTCTACTTCCCCGGGTCTGTAAAACAGTTAAAAGTTTACTTTAAAGGAAGCAGAGCGGGCAAGGCAGCGCACACCTGTAGTCTCCGTGCTCAGGAGGTAGAGGCAGAAGTGTCATTAGTTTCAGTTCTAGGGTTACCCAAGAGCGTGTCTCAAAATAAAAACAAAGAAATAATAATAATTATTGTTGTTTTAAAAACAAAGAAGCCGGGCGGTAGTGGTGCACACCTTTAATCCCAGCCCTTGGGAGTAAGTAACAGGTTCGAGGCCAGCATGGTCTACAGAGTGAGTTCCAGGACAGCCAAGACTGTTACATAGAGAAACCCTGTCTCGAAAAACAAAAACAAATGAATAAAGAGAAAAACAAACAAAAAGCAAACAGGCAGGACACAGAGGACCAATCAGAATGAAAGTGGCTACGACCATGACTGTACCAAGGACTGTTCCGTCTGCTCTACTCGTTTGAGGGGCAGTGTTGGGAATCCTAGAGTCTCAAGCACTCTACCATTCAGTTATACCCATTACTACTACTGTATGATTTAAAATGGTACCCGTTATAGTCTACTACAGATCTCAATAAAGCTATTATATACATATCTATATATTTGTATTATACACACACACCACAAAGCAATATTTTTCACACCTGTCCTTCCTACTAACAGTACCAAAAGAACTAGAGATTTCCTATTTGATTTCCATAAACTCTTATCCAGAACAGCTTGCACATTAAAACCTCAAATGGATTAAAAATGCATTGCCAGGGACTTCTGTGTGTATATGTATGTTCTGGTTACATGCAGTTGTACATGTGAGTGTGTATGGAAGTAAGAGAAGGACTTCAGGTGTCCTTTCTCTGGTGGTACCCATCTTGTTCTTTTGAGAAAGTCTCTGTCTTAGTTAGGGTTTTCTAGTGCTGTGAAGAGACACCATGACCACGGCAACTCTTTCAAAGGAAAGCATTTAACTGAGGTGGCAGCTTGCAGTTTCAGAGGTTCAGTCCATTATCATCACTATGGGGAGCATGGCAGTGTGCAGGAGCATGACTGTGAGCAGATGTGCTGCTGGAGCTGAGAATGCTACATCTTGGAGGCAATGGGAAGTCAATTAAATGTCACACTGAGGGAAGCTTGAGCAAAAGAGACCTCAGAGAGCTCACCTCCACAGTGACACACTTCCTCAAACAAGGCCACACCTCCTAATAGCGCCACTCCCTTTGGGGGCCATTTTCTTTCAAACCACCCACAGTCTCTCACTGAAATACAAACACACACTATAATGCCACCTTCTTTATGCCGGTTCTGGGGATCAAGCTCAGGTCTGTGTGGCACGGCAAGCACTTTACCAGCTGAGCTATCTGCCCAGCTTGCTACAGTTCTTAAATGCAAAATGCTGAGATCCATGTTGGCTAACTTCATCAGTGAGGGAATTACTGGAAGGACATTGGTGCCTCTTAAGATTCATAAAAGAGCTAAAGATTAGACTCGGCAAAGAGACCAAACCAAAGGAAGCAAAGGCCTCTGGAAACTAGCCGTTGCTGGAGAAGAACCCAGTTGGGATGCTGCCACACTGTGAGATGAGCAGCTGTGCCAGAGGACTTTCTGCCTCACAGCCTTCTCGTTCCTTGAAACATCTCTAAAAATCTCAACCTCTTTGTGTTCCTATCTCAAGATCCAGAATCCTACAAGGAAGCCTTCCTTCCTCCAAGGAGGGACTAGGTCTGTCTTTATTTACAGAGTGCCTGTAAATAGACTAGAACCCTGTTTAGTCTTCACAGTGAGATTCCTCCAAATAGGTCGACATTTGGATGCTAGTGTCTAAAAATTGAACAACTGTCTAGTCCAACTGAAAAATGTGAGCATGAACTTTTTCATGAGCATTTATGATATAAAATGTTAATGTTGGTTTAGACTATTCTTATCTTATGTATTAGCATTCTGGAGAGGATCAAGAGGAGATTTTTAGCTAAATTCTTCATTATATCAAAAGTCCCACAAAGGCAGGCATTGTAATGAATGCCTATAGCCCTAGCACTTGGGACGTGGACGTGGGAGGGTCAGAAGTTTTAGGTCATCTTTGACTACAGGGTGAGTTCAAAGCTAGCCTAAACAAAGGGCTCATCAAACCAAGTGAAGGACTGAAGTTGTTAGTCTTACTCCAGAGCAGACTGACGTATCTGAAGCTATAGAAGTCCTTATGCTGAAATGCCAGATTCCTAATCAATTGCTTTTTAAAAAGAGGTTGAACTTTTCGCTGGTTATGGGTACTTTAGAACAGAATTGTTTCAAAAGGAAAACACTATCTCTTGAATGAGTGGTCTTACTGGAGATGGCTCAGCAGTTAAGAGCACTGGCTGCTCTTCCAGAGGTCCTGAGTTCAATTCCCAACAACCACATGGTAGCTCACAGTCATCTATAATGAGATCTGATGCCCTCTTCTGGCATGCAGGCATACATGTGGACAGAGTACTCATACATTAAAAAAAGAAAGAAAGAAAGAAATTTACAATGAGGACTGGGAGTAGTGGTGTATGCCTTTCAACACAGCACTAAGGAGGCAGGTGGATCTGTTTGAGTTCAGCTTGATCTACATAGAGAGTTCCAGACAAGCCAGGGCTACACAGTAAGACAAAAAGAGAGATGAGACAGAGAGAGAAGGACAGAGAGAAGGAGGAGGCAGACACGGGTGGAGAGAAAAGAGAGAGACAGCAAGAGGAAAGGGAAGAAACTTACAATGAGGGTAACATTTTATCCAAAGAAAATTATACATAAGCAGGCTTTCTGCTTCCTAGAGTTTGTACAGACTCAGCTTGACCTGATCACAGCCATCTTGAGTCATAACCACGATTGCCTCTGAGTAAACTTAGTTGGCTTTCCCTGCATAGTTTCCCAGTACATTGTAAGTACACTATATGGTATGTGGAGCTTTATAGCTGGATCTCAGCACAATCAATGCCTGACGTCCTTGATATTGGGTTAGCTAAAGCAGGTATATTCTACCTTGAAGTCACTTCTGCTTTTACCAGAATATAAACTCTCTTCTGGCTGAAATTACAGGTATCCCTCATTGCTCTTGTTGCCAGACAGGACCACACTTCCATCAGCAAGTCCCTTGAACTCTATACAATCTGGGGTCTTTCTGCCTCTTTCTTCAGTCTCATGTGACCTGGAGCCTGTTTTTCATACTGGTTTGTTCTGGAACAGAGTTTGGAGAATTAACAAAGTAATCCAATTAAAACACTTAGAATAGTGCTTAGCAAAATTGTTGGATGTAAAAAACAAATCAAAATCTCATTCTCCCACTATTCTTGACTTTTGAACAGAAATCTGCACTTCAGGCTGATTTATGTGGAAGGCTTGAGAAGTACTAATATAAAACATCCCAGCATTCCTTGTACTTTATGGATATCTAGCACTTTCCAAATACATTTAAAAATTTTAATATAATTGAGTTGTTGTGGTATTGGAGATCAAACCCAGGGTCTTGCACATATTGAACAAATGTTCTACCACTACACTATACCCCCCAGACCTTGTCCCCTTCTCTTGAGTAGAGAAACTTCTGACATTACATTATTACCTCTAAGAGGTAGAGGCCACAAACTGGCTATGATGGTTCCTTTTGACTGTTAATCTTATTCAATTGAGACACACCCAAGAGATTAGTTTTTACTAGCCTAGCTTCTTATGAACTAATTAGTCTGTACTAGTCTAGCACATTTCTGGGTATGTCAGTGAGGGCATTCCTGGGGAGGGGGTTGATAGGTGGTACAGAAACAGAGGTATAGACACACTTACTCAAGATGGAATAAAAATAGAAAAAGAAAGAAGCCTGAACCATCACTGATGGACACTAGGATCCAGCACACAAATCAGATTTGGAGGACTTGAATGACCTGGTAGTGTTCTAAATTGTTAACCTGTGGTTGTAAATTTAAGAAAGTACTTTTTCAGCAACTGGGTTATTCACAGCTACTGTTTAAAGGCATCTCATCTTGGCATCCAGACATCGGAGAGACCAAATAGGAAATCAAGAATGTGTTTGGAAGCCACTTAGTAGTGGCACATGCCTTTAATCTCAGCACTTGTGAGGCAGAGGCAGGTGAATCTTTGAATTCGAGGCCAGCCTGGTCTACAGAGAGAGTTTCAGGACAACCAGGGCTACACAGAGAAACCCTGTCTCAACGAAACAAAACAAAACCAGACAGACAACAAGACTGTTTTTGGTGAGCATTTGATCAGTGTAAAGAGTGTATGTGACTCATGAAGACTTGGCACATCTTAATGAAACCCTGGGAACTCTATTCCCATGCCGCTTTCTGTGAACCAGATAACACCAGATTTCTTTCTCTTATTCTGTGAGTAAATATTGCCACAATCTTCACTGTTACTTATTTTGTTGTTTTTAGTCTCTTTGCTTTCCAGTTCCTTCAGTTTGTAGTCTAAGAATGCTTACAGATGTGAGCAACAGTATTCTGTGCTGGCATTTGCACATGATAGCAGTTTGCTGTTACCTTTGCCATAACGATGGGATTTGGCCACATCTCAAGACAATCTCCTCTGCCAAGCTACTGTGCTGATGACTGGCTGATGTGTTTCATCACGTCTTTCTTTGTGATAGAGTAACAGACTTAGAACTGGGAATAATGGGGCTCAGCTGTTAAGAGTGCTTGCTGCCCTTTTGGAGGACCAGGTTCAATTCCTAGCATCTCCATCAGAAGTCTAGCAACCACTTGTAACTTCAGCTCCAGGACTTCCAACACCCTCTTCTGACTTCTACAGACACCAAATGAAAGATATACACATAAATAATTTTTTTAAAAAATCATTTGGAACAAGGAATAACTAAAGGAATGTGTTGATAATCTTTGGAGGATTGTAAGATAATTTTACTTTCAGATGGGATCTTTCCTTGTAATTCAGGTTGAACCTGGAACTAACTACATACCTCACGCTGGCCTTGATCTCCTCCTGCCTCAGCTCTAGAATTATAGGCATGCACCACCACACCTGGCTATTGCAGGTGTTATAAAAACTGTTTCTCTCTCTCTCTCTCTCTCTCTCTCTCTCTCTCTCTCTCTCTCTCTCTCTCTCTCTCTCTCTCTCTCTCTCTCTCTCCCTTTCCTCCTTCCTCTCTCCCTCCCCACACTACCCTCATCCTCCATAACTCTTTGGTGCCATCTGTAAATCCGTCTGTCTCTCTGGTGGACCACCTCCTACACTAAGCTGTAAGGAGCTTTGGGGCTCATACTCACTCTTGTGTGTCCCGAATTCACACTTAGAATACCTATAGCAGAGTAGGAGCTTGGCATTTTTCAACTAAATGAATAAAGGAACGTCTCAGAAGTTGGCGAATGGCCCTAATGTCCTGTGTCACTGACATAGTCTAACTTGGGGTAGTCGAGGGGTAAAGGCAACGCAAATATTCAGAGAATTGTCTGGGAGGTAATTGATACACGACTTACTGCCCCAAAAATCTGTATTTTTGCCCAAGATTGGGAAATACACTGGACAACAGACCAGGCAATGGCAGATGGAAAGGGCTGCACCTAGAGCCTCGGGACTTCGAGAACCATCTAGACATATAAGACAGGCAGGCACCTTCTTTCCGATGGGGCTTTAGAAATCAAGACCTCTCGGGCCCAAGAAAAGTCTAGAAAACTGGCTTCACTATCCGAGTCGGGGATGCCTGGGTGGAAAGCTGGAACTCTGGGACCTGCTAAGAATCAGTCAGGTCTTGGAGAGGAAACTCTGGATAAGCGATTCCGCCGTTCCCTGGCAACTACTAGTTCCGCCCACCGACTGCCGGCCCTCTGGGCGTCACTAACTCTATTCTACCAATCAACTCACAGGATGCCAAAAAGTCAGGCATCAATTGGAGGGCTCCTGAGTTCCGTCATTCAGAGACTCCGCCCCTCACGGCTTCTTCCTGACTGCCAGCGACAGACCTGAGCCGGGCGTTTGGAGACTGCAGGGCAGGTGATTGCGGTAGGTGGGGGGCCACGGTCCAGTGTTTAGCATCCTCTCCTATGGCCTGACCCCGGAACACAACTGAGGGTACCAGGGACCAGATCATCAAGGCCAGTCAATTCTTGAGGCCGAGTGACTGAGGCCTGGGATCTGGACACACGGTTTCCTCCACTGTTCTGGACGTTCTGGGGTCAGGGACACGCGAGCTCCCGGGTGAGAGCAGACTTGGGGTTTGGGTGTGTTCAGAAGACTTCCATAGAGGATCTAAGAACTCCGTGACATAGCTGTTCCTCTGACTTTGGGCCCTCGCGCTGTCTGAACTGTCTGCTGGAATTTTTCAGACTTGGCTCTCGTCAGCTTTCCTGATCTTTAAAAGCCCTCTTACAAGCGGGAGCCGACCTATTCTATAAACCTAGATGGTTATGGAAATCCCTAGGCTCTGCGCATAGCCTGTCTCATTGATCTCAGCGTGGGCGGCTTTCAGTGCTGGGTAAAAATAAGGATTTTGGAAGCAAAACATCATATACCAGCAATGCAGCTTTGAGCAAACTACTCATTTGATCTTGTTATTTCTTCTTCCCGCTTCTTCCTGGTCTTTTTCCTGCTCCTCTTCCTTCTTCGTCACCAGTTCCTGGAATTCATAACCTTTCTGTCTCAGACTTCTAAGTGCAGGCCTCACAGATGTGCTCCACCACACACCTAACTGTATCTGTAAAATGATAAAAATGCCTCTCTTTCAATGTTTGTATTCAGTGCTAATTATCTGGGTGATTACACATCACATACATTTATTGAGTTATCACACGTTACCGCATAAATATGGGCAACTAAAAATAGTAAGTGGTAAGAAGTATGAATGGGGATGTGGAGGAACTTGAAGGGTACAGCCCAGCTGCTGCTGTAGTGAGTGAATGCCCTTGCATTATGATAGTCCTCTTTGACAGACACTTTCACCAAGCAATGTTTTTCCTGTTTTCTTATGTAAGACTGTCAGTCTGTGTCCCACTGAAGACAGGCTTTAACTGACGGATGATAGAACAGCTGTGTGTTAAAGAGATCTGCAGAGAACAGTGTAGCTAGCTACTTGTGCATGTGGGAGCATCACAGGTATTCTTGTGTTTCTTGAATATATAGAATGCAGTTCTGGCACTAGGGAGGCAGAGCCAGGTGGATCTCTGTGAGTTCGAGGCCAGCCTGGACTACCAAGTGAGTTCCAGGAAAGGCGCAAAGCTACAAAGAGAAACCCTGTCTCGAAAAAACCAAAAAAAAAAAAAAAAAAGAATGCAGTTCTGGGACTGTGGTTTCTCACACTCCTGTATGGATTCTCATCCTGTAGATGAAGGCCATCTGGAGGAACAGACTCTTCTGTCCAGCCAACTGTAAAGCCCTGGGCTCCTTTAATGTATTTCTTAGACTCCTTTACCCATTCAGGGTGTGTGTGTGTGTGTGTGTGTGTGTGTGTGTGTGTGTGTGTTTTAATTTTTTTGACACAGGGTCACATTATGAAGCCTTGACCTGGAACTTGCTATGTAGGCCAACCTAGCTTCAGACTCACAGATATTCACCTGTTTCTGCCTCTGGAGTGCTAGGATTAAAGGTGTGCGCCACCACACTTGGCTATACTGTATTTTTTTAAAGATTTTTTTTTTCCAAGACAGGGTTTCTAGGTGCCTGTCCTGCATCTCGCTCTGCAGACCAGGCTGACCTCGAGCTCACAGAGATCCACCTGGCTCTGTCTCCCAAGTGCTGGGATTAAAGGTGTGCGCCACCACCGCCCGGCAAGATTTATTTATTTTTATTTTTATGTGTGTTTCTCCTGCGTGTATGTATGTGCACCACATGCATGCTTGGTGCTCAGAGAGCCCAAAGAGGTCATTGGATGCCCTGGAACCGGACTTAAAGATGGTGGTGAGCTGCCATGTGGATGCTGAAGACCAAACTAGTTGTCTGCAGGAGCAGCCAGTGCTCTTCATCTCTGAGTCATCTCTCCAGCTCCTATACTATATATAGCCTTTCTCTTTCTTTCTCTCATCCATTCATTCATTTAGAGACAAAGTCTCACTGTGTATTCTTGGCTGTCCTGGAACTCACGGAGATCCACCTGCCTCTGCCTCCCAAGCTCTGGGCCTAAGGCGTGCGCTACCACACCCAGCATTATACTGTACTGGAGCTGGTCTTCACTCACTGGAGCTTCTGTTTTTCAGCTCAGACTCCAAATGAAAATGTTTGAGAGTCTTGACTCTTCAGCTGCAAAGTCTAGCCGAGACCTCTGGGCTGAAATCTGTTCTTGTCTGCCAAGTCCTGCCCAAGAAGATGTTGCCAGCCATGCCTTCTCGGACTCCTTTCTGGATTCATGTCCTGCAGGTGAAGGCCATACCGAGGCAGCGGACTCTGCTGTAAAGCCATCTGTAAAACCCTGGGCTCCTTTGCAGGACTCAGAAGTGTATTTAGCATCTCTAGGTAAGTTCTCTGCCTGTCTGTCTCTGTGTGTGTGTGTGTGTGTCTGTCTCTCTCCCTCCCTTTCCTCTCTTTCTCCTCTCACCCCAGCCCCTGTGTTTTTTAAAGAGGCAAGTTCTGTTACATTATCTTTAATTTTCTATTATGTTTTTTTGTCCTTGCCACATGTGGGCCAGATGTGATTCTAGGGGATGTCTCAGGTTCTTGGCTGGAAAGGACACCTCCCCCCTTCTTTCTTTTTTAAATTTTTTTTTTTTTTATTTTCTGAGACAGGTTTTCTCTGTGTAATAGCCCTAGCTGTCCTACAACTTGCTTTGTAGACCAGGCTGGCCTCAAACTCATAGAGATCCACCTGCCTCTGCCTCTCAAGTGCTGGGATTAAAGGTGTGTGCCACCACTGCCTGGCTAAAAACCTGTTTTATCAAATAGACTAATTGTGGGAATGGGAGTGTGTTGCCAGAGGGGTTATTCTGTTTCTGTTAGTGATTTAGATTTATTATTTAGTTGTCTGCACCTGTATGTATATGTGTATATACAGACATGTAGGTACCCTCAGAGGCCAGAAGAGGGTGTCAGATCCCCTGGATCTGGAGTTGCAGGCAGTTTTGAGCTGCCCAACATGGTTGCTAAGAAGTAACTTCAGTCTTCTGAAAGAGCAGTAAATATTTTTAACTAATAGCCATCTCTCCAGGCTCCTATTGGCCATTTTAAAGACATTTCCTGAATATATTTTCAGTGCCCTGTATTGTGGCCATAGTATAAATATCTAGAGAGATATTAAAATTAAAATTGTTTCCCCTTGCATGAGAAACTAAAATTGTTTCATGCAAGGGGAAAGAGACTGTCAGTCTAGGACAATGTCTTAGTTACTTTTCTTTTTTTATTTTATTTTTTGGTGTTTCGAGACAGGGTTTCTCTGTGTAACTTTGCGCCTCTCCTGGAACTCACTTGGTAGCCCAGGCTGGCCTCGAACTCACAGAGATCTGCCTGGCTCTGCCTCCCGAGTGCTGGGATTAAAGGCGTGTGCCACCACCGCCCGGCTCTTAGTTACTTTTCTATTGCTGTGGGAAAAACATCATGACCAAGGCATCTTGTAAAAGAAAATGTTAAATTTGGGGTTTATCCTTTCAGAGGGTTAGAGTCTGTGGTGACAGAGTAAGGGCATGGTGGCAGGAACAGCTGAGAGCGCACATCTTACAAGGTGGAGAAAGAGAGAGACAGACAGAGAGAGAAGAGAGAGAGACTAGGAGTGGTATGATTCTTTGCAAAGCCTGCCCCCAGTGACCCATCCTCTAACAAAGCCACACCTTCTAAACTTCCCAAACAGTTCCACCAGCTGGGAAGTACGTATGCAAATGTATGAGCTTTTGGGGTCCATTCTCATTCAACCACCGCAGGCTGACTTTGACTGTGATATTTCTTTATTTATGCTGCTTTTCAAACCCAAGGTCGCATACATACTAGACAAACCAAAGTTCTACCTCTGAGCCATATCCCCTGGCATCCAACACCCCCACTTTATGGACAAGGTCTCATGTAGCCCAGTTTGGCTTTGAACTTACTGTGTAGTTGAGGATGACCTTGAATGCAGCTGGAAAGGTGGAAGACATGATGAGGGATCTGTGTGAAATTTGTAAGGGAGCCAGCAGAGAAGAATGATGCTTGCTGTCTTGGCCAAGGGGCAGAAGGGTTCTGTCTGCGGTAGACAGAACATCTGCTTCACAGTGAGAAGAGGCAACAGTCTGGGGAAGAACCAGATCCTTTGGCTGGTAGGTAGCACGAGACCAGGACTTACAAGAAACACTCTTGGAGCTGGGCAGTGGTGGCTCACCCTTTGATCCCAGCAATTGGGAGGCAAAGGCAGGCAGATCTCTGAGCTCAAGGCCAACCTGGTCTAGAGTGTGAGTTCCAGGACAGCCAGGGCGACACAGACAAACCCTGTTTCAGAAAACAAACAAACAAACAAACAAACAACAACAACAACATAATACCCCACTCTTGGAGATGATGATGATGATGATGATTGGTAAATATTGGTTGGAAAGTTAAAACTCCACTGGCCTTTTCTAAAATCAGTTAAGAAACTAACTGGTAATTAAAATTTCCTTCTCGAGGAAGTTGGAAGCCTTTTTGCAGCCCAGGAAAGGATTAGGTAATAATAGCAGGCAGGTTTGGAGTGTGTCACAGTACCTGAGCCTGCTTGCCTGTTAAAACCACACATGCTTGGGAACCTAGCATACTCAGAAGCCCATTCTACCCCCTAAGAGTACCTATCTCCATGACAACTAAGGCTAGACAATTTGAAGATTGTTTTTATTGCCAAATAAACTTGTGCCAAAAAGAATCCACCAATAAGAGTAACAATTAAGCCTGGCGGTGGTGGTGCACGCCTTTAATCCCAGCACTTGGGAGGCAGAGCCAGGCGGATCTCTGTGAGTTCGAGGCCAGCCTGGTCTCCAAAGCGAGTTCCAGGAAAGGCGCAAAGCTACACAGAGAAACCCTGTCTTGAAAAACCAAAAAAAAAAAAAAAAAGTAACAATTAAAAATTCAGCCAAATAAATGTTAGATATACATTACCATTTTTATATCCTTAAGGAAAAAGAAGCCTTAAACATTAACATTTATCAACTTCAGGTGTTTTATATGGGTGAGCTCTTGGTGGTGACTTACAGAAATACAAGGTGTTTATTGATTTGGTCAGTGTCTGTTAGCTGATGTAACTTTTTTTAGAAATGGAAACAAGACTGCAGATTATAAAATTTCTATTGGTTCTAAGATCGATGTCACCCCTCAAACAGCTATCAGTTGCTTGTTTTGAGCATTCTGTTCCTAGGGAGACAGTGTCCACTCCTTCCTTATGGGGTCCCAATGACAAAACTAAGTACTATAACCCTGAAGTTCCCCCTGGGGAACCAAGTGATTTCTTGGTCTTGTTTACAGAGCATAGGTGAAGGGCTACAGAGGCATGGATGACCCCAGAGCAACTAAACCTGAGAGACATCGCCCCATATAGATGATGGCTCCCCGATAGCAGCATAGAGGTGTCCCCTCAGCCACCCTTCCCCGGCCACCCTTCCCCAGCCCACGTAACGTAGCACCTCTTGAGGCTGCCCACATGCAATAGGGCAGAACGCCAGGAAGTGCAGGAAGGTGAGCCAGAATCTTAGGTGAGGGTCCAACAACCGTCTTCTTCTAAGGCTGTGGTTCTCAACCTGTGACCCCTTTGACAAACCTCTGTCTCCAGAAATATTTGCATTACGATTCATAACAGTAGCCAAATTACAGTTATGAAGTAGCGACAAAAATAATTTTAGGGTTGGGGGTCCCCACAGCATGAGAAACTGTATTAAAGGGTCGCAGCATTGGGAAGACTGAGAACCGCTGCTCTAAAGGAATGTGTATGCCAACAGTGGCAGGCTGCTAGTGAGGATCTCCTGCAAGCAGGCAGCTGGGACACCCGTGCAGACTCCCACACTGCTTCACAATCAGGATATTGTCTGAGAAACGTAATGTAAGGGGCTTTCGTCAGTGAACACGGTAGAGTGTACTCACTCAAAGTAAGACATGTGACATCCCCGACCTTATGAAATCACTATGACATGTGGCTTGTCCTTGACTAAAACATTACAAAGTACATGAATTATACAGCTGAAGACTGAATTAAACAGAAAGTAATGGTGATGTCATTTCTTGCCCGATTCAAAAGAGAGCTCCTCAACAATTCAAATGCAAAGAAGAGTAATTAAACATCTATCATTGGGAAGCCCCGTGGACCACTCTCAAAGGGATTACAAGATATTTGCTTTTATTAGGCTCCAACATGCAGGCCACAAATTGAGGAACTATTTAAAATGTTGGAAGATATTTTTCTTTAATCAAGAATTGAATCCCACATAGAGACCCTGAAGGTCTCTTATTAGTGCATTCCCATCAAGTCAATGTTAGCATCTAATGACCCATTGGTCTCTCATCATTTTCTCTAATTCTCTCTTGTGAGGGCTGGAAACCACTTCATGTCCTTGTAACCAGAAGAAAAACCGTTTACTCCTCAGAGACATTCCTTTCCAGGAGTTGAAAACAGGAGATGGAATACACATGCCAAGCCAGGGAAAACAAGCATTCCTTAGAGAGACACCTGCTGGGCTGCTGTGATTTCAAAAAAAAACAAAAAACCATGCCGTTGATTTATTTATGAGAGCCTATGGCTCTTCCTTTTTCCAGGGTTAAACATTTACTCCATACAGTGCAGGACTGGAAAAGAAGCATCTTCAATTCACTTTTATTTTTCCTCTAAAAATGGGTTTGTTTTTTTCCTGTTGGTTTTTTTTTTTTTTTTTTTTCCCCCAGGGATTGTGGACATATTCATCAGTAAAAGGGTTTTTTGTTTTTGTTTTGGTCTGTTTGGCTGGATATTTGAGACAATGTCTCCAGTAGCCTGGATTAGCCTTGAATTTGCTATACAGCTGATACTGGCTCATACTCTCTATGTTAAGCTCCATTTCTTTTCTCTTCAGAGAAGAAACTAAGAAGAATCAAAGGTTTAAATGAGGAAGTAACTTCCAAGGACATGCTTCGAACTCTGGCCCAAGCTAAGAAGGAATGCTGGGACCGATTCCTCCAAGAGAAGTTAGCATCCGAGTTTTTTGTGGATGGCCTTGATTCTGATGAGAGGTAACTGATGGACAGCTGGTTTCACTGAACATACTTTTCATTCACTAAACAACTCAGGGAGAGTGACCTCGGAGTACTGGTATCAGTTGATACTGATAGCTCTTTGAGGTGAAATCAGCCCTTGGAAGGTTGTCCAGTTTGCCCTTAAACCAACAGTGGGTTTTTCAGAATGGCAAATATCCTCAGCTACATCTTGGCCACAGATTTAATGGAGTTGAGGATGAAGTACTGTCTTCATTTTTCATTATATGGTGCACTGGAGAAGGAAGTAGAGAACCCACAGAACCATGCTTTCTTATCTCCTAATTGTCATTGCTGTAGAGCTTCTGTCTTAGTAGAGCTATTCGATGTGGATGGGTCAGCCCCACAGTGGTGGTGCTCAGTTTAATCCCAGTATTCGGGAGGCAGAAACAAGTGAATCTCTCTAAGTTCGAGGCCAGCCTGGTCTACACAGCGAGTTCCAGGACAGTCAGGGCTACACAGAGAAACCTGGAAAAAAAAAAGTGTGTGGATCAAACAGATATATTTTTAAAGCATCTTTTATGTGATGTCACTGCTTGGTGTTTGGAGGATGATGTATTAGTTACTTTTCTGTTGCTGTGATAAGACATCGTGACCAAGGCAACTTATAGAAGAAAGGATCCATCATGGTGGGGAAGCCTGGCAGCAGGTAGGCATGGTAACTGGAGATGGAAGCAGAAAGCTGAGGGTTTAAATCTTGAGCCATAAACAGGAAGCACAGAGAGTATACTTGGGATGTGGGAGGCTTTGAAACCTCAAAGCCTCCCTCAGTGGTGCATTTCTTCAAGCAAGGCCACACCTCCTAGTCCTCCCTAAACAGCATCGTTGACTGGAGACCAAGTGTTCAAATGTCTGAATATATGAGGGACAGTTCATTTGAACCATCACATTTCACTCCCTGGCCCCCATAGGCACATGAGTATATCACACTGCAAAATGCCTTTAGTCTAACTTTGAAAGTGCCTGTGGTCTTACAATCTCCACACTGTTTTAGAGGTCAAAGTCTCTGAAACCTAACGTAGTCTCTTAACTGTAACCCTCTGTAAAATCACTGGCCTACTCCAGGTTCAGTGGGAGACCCTGTCTCAAAGGAACAAGGTGGAGAATGATGGATCAAGACATTGGATGTCTTCTTTTCACTTCTCAGTGTATACCCAAGGGTTTGTGCACCTGCACACACACATACCACACCTGTGCATCACACACATACACATAATTTAGAAAATTGGTGGGAGGAATAACAACTCCCATTTTAAGCAAAGGCCTTAGGGCACTATGGCTTTAGCTCAGAACACACAGTTAATATTGGTTTTGAGAGTCCCATTGTGTCATGTGAAGAAGCTACAGCCAGAATCAAGGCCAATGTCTGAATAAAACATCATAGTCACACTTCATTTAATTTACAAAGCACTTTCCATTGCCTTCTCTCACATTTTGAGTCAGCATACCCTCAGGCCCTTCAGAAATCAGTGTAGCATTTTAAGGTTAGCCCAACTACACTCTGAAGGCTTACAAGATAATATGTTTATTTCTGTCTGTAAAGGCTTAACATAAGTGAGTCTTAAACTTCCCCAAACAGGCAATTTGAAGCTACATGGATTCCTGATCCATTCATAACTTGGCATAATGTTCTGTCTCCCCAAAACCTCCCTCTACTCCAACACTAAGAAGACAAAACTTTGGCTCGGGGTGGTGGCGCAGGTCTTTAATCTCAGCACTCAGAAGACAGAGGCAGGTGGATCTCTGAGTTTGAGGCCAACCTGGACTACAGAGCAAGTTCCAGGACAGCTAGGGCTACACAGAGAAAACCTGTCTATCTCGAAAAACAAAAAACAAAGCGCGCGCACGCACGCACACACACACACACACACACACACACACACACACACACACAAAGGAGCCAAAACTTTCTCTTGTGTAGTCGAGAAAGAATTCCCTCTTTCTGAAGTAGGCTTCTCTGCTCATGGACTCACACATAAAACTCAGTGAGCGGAGGGATGGAGAGATGGCTCAGAGGTTAAGAGCACTGGCTGTTCTTCCAGAGGTCCTGAGTTCAATTCCCAGCAACCACATGGTGGCTCACAACCATGTATAATGAGATCTGGTGCCCTCTTCTATATACATAATAAATAAATAAATACCCTCTTCTGTATACATAGTAAATAAATAAATAAATCAACAACAACTACATGAAGAAACCCTGTCTTGAAAAAATAATAAAATAAAAAAACCAAAAAAATATTTAAAAAACAACAAAACAAACCTCGGTGAGCCCCGGCTTTTGTTTCGACTTCCCTTTCCTATGGAAATAATTTGAACAGTTCCATGAAAAGGGTGGCAGATGAAGGGTCTCTTTCACCTGATTCTCTTGAGCTGTGGGCATGGGTGTGCTTATTCTGACCTCTGGCCCTGGGCTCCGTCCCTCCCACCTACATCTGTGGGAACGCTTCTGTCATTCTGCAGAACTGAAAGCGAAGCAGTGCTTATGGGAAACTACTGGAGAACAGTGGTTATGTGTTGGTTTGCAAACTCCAAGTCTGCATTTGAAGCAGGCAATTCTGCATTTCGTGAGGGCAGGCAGGAGATTCCCCATGTGAGAGATGCTGCTGGTTAACACATAGTTGTATGGCTTTGTGCTTTTTGTTTGTTTGGTTGGTTGCTTGGTTAGTGATATGGTCTCATTCTGTGTAATCCAGGCTGGCCTTGAACTTGTGACAGTCCTCCTGCCTCAGCCTCCTGGGTGCTGAAAACTGTGGTGTGAGCCACCAGTACCTAGCTGCTGCGTGTCATTAAAGAGCATGGCATGGTGTTCATATTATATCCATTTCTAGTTTACTGTGACTGTGTAATAACTGTAAGGTGCGGGATCCCGGGTGCTTAAGGGAGTTGGAGGGAGATAGGAACCTGACACCTGACCAGCCCCCCTCTACACAGGCAAATGAAGAGTCCCCTGGCATAGTGGCCATTCCTTGGTGGGAACATTGGATGCTCAGATGTTCCTATCTGGGGGTCTTAATCCTCCCTCCCCCAAATTACAGTTCTTACAAATAAGCTCTGTTAGTGTAATCGAGCCTCACACTGTCTTAGGTAGAAAAGATCTCAGTTCTCTGTCTCACCCATCATTTGGTATTTATTTGTTTCATCCCCTTGACAATTTCTCGCCTTTTCAGATTGGAGGGGGAAAAAAAGATAAAACTGAGGCACAAGCTCTTCAGCTGTTCTCATCAAGCCTTCAGAGACCCTGCTTTGAAGGGGCTCTGGCTGCTTAGAGCCCAAGTGCTCACTAGGGGGTAGATGACGCTGCTGAGCTGCCAGGACGCACGCACGCAGCGTCAGAGCAGTTAGCACTGTTCTCCGGTGCAGGGAAAGCGGGGCTGGGAGGACGCTGGTGGTGGGCCGCAGCGCAGTATCTGAGTCGCCGAGCCTGCCATTAAGTAACTAATCATCGAGGGCTGACCTAGCCCTTCCTTTCTCCTGTTCTTTTCTAGCACCTTGGAGCATTTCAAACGGTGGCTTCAGCCAGATAAAGTTGCCATCAGCACAGAGGAGGTCCAGTTTCTCATCCCTCCAGAGTCGCAGGCTGAGAAGCCAGAGGCCGGGGACAAGCCAGCGGCAGGAGAACAATAAATGACGCACACATCAGCCAAGCAGCTGCTGGGGCCCGGGGGAAACACTGGAGAGAGCTCAAGAGCCCGGCAGCAAAGTGAAATCCAGGGAGAGAAAACGCCCAGACTTCCAGTCCACAGAGCAGACAGCTGCTGGCCCCCGGGGACTTGCTGGGAGCTGGCTTGTGTGACTGTCTTGGATGAAGTGACTGACCCAGTGTGTGCTGGATCAGAAAGCTTGACTGAGCGCTCTTGCTGCAGGTGAGAGGTTTGCAAGGGTCCAGTGAAGAGCAGGGTGTGGAAGAGCCTGGAGAAATTGAGCTCTGGTATATATATAATGTATCGGTTAAGTGAGCCATATATATATTTTTTTCTCACTTCTGGGTCTTCATGTCTGTGTCTCAAGCATTCCATAGCTAAGTAGTCAGGAGCAAATGTAGCCAAGGAGAGTGAAGTCAGCCTCCTTGAGTCCAAGCCCTTGTGGGGCTTTCTCACACACTCATTGTAAATAGAAGGTCTCTAGGGAAATGGGCTTTTCCTTTTGATTTGTTCCTTGTGTCAAAAATGGGAAAAGAAGTCTCGAAAAACCAAAAAAAAAAAAAAAAAAAAAAAAAAATGGGAAAAGAAGAAGTGTGAAACGTGGGTGTTTATATCTGTGTAGATATATTTTCTATTTCATGGCTTCTCCCCCAGCTTCTTTTTGTACCAAGTTCCAAATTAGACTTGTAAATATGGTTTAGCGCTTGACACAACTCTTGACTAGTTCCAAACTTGCTCCCTGCGGCAACTTTCCTGACGGAGCTTGCATTTACTCTTTGTTTATTGTGTTGTTGTTCATGTGAAGTTTGAGTTGTCTATATAAAACTTTGTCATTGGAACAACTGTGTGGTGTGGATCGTACTGTTGACCCATTGCCTCTCATATGGACTCCCGGGAGGGAGGGAAGTAAAGACAGAGGTATGCTATGGCAGGGGAGCTACCAACCTTTGCCAGCCTCTTTGTGTGTGTGTGTTTGTTAAGATTTGCTTATTTGGGCTGGGCAGTGGTGGCTCACACTTTTAATCCCAGCACTCAGGAGGCAGAGGCAGGCGGATCTCTGTGAGTTCAAGGCCAGCCTGGGGTACAGGGTGAGTTCCAGGAAAGGGGCAAAGCTACACAGAGAAACCCTGTCTCGAAAAATCAAAAAACAAAAACAACAAAAGGATTTACTTATTTGGCCAGGCATGGTGGCCCAGGCTTTTAATCTCAGGACTCAGAAAGGCAGAGGAAGACCATTAACTCAAAATCTGTAAGTGTGAGGCCTGCCTGTCTACATAGCGAGTTCTAGGACAGCCAAAGCTACATAGAGAGACCCTATCTCAAAAAAGAAAAAGAGAAGATTTTCTTATTTAATTGTTTATTTATGAGGATGTGTGTTTGCTTGTGTGAGTTTCTGTACACCATGTATGAGCAAGAGCCCATGGTGACCAAAAGAGGATTCAGATCCTTGGCTACCAGAGTGACAAGTGGTTGTAAGATGCCATGTGGGTACTGGCAACTGGACCCAGGTCCTCTGCAAGAGCAATAAATGCTCTTAACTGCTGATCTATCTCTCCAGCCCTAGGTCTAGGGCTGTTTTTAATACATGCTTCTGACAGTCTAAACGTTCTGGGGTTGTGGCTGCTGGGTAACAGTGAATCCATAATGATGATGAGTAGTGTGACTAAAAATCTTCAGAGAACATTGCTCTTCTCCCTCCCTCCCCCCCCCCCCAGATAGGGTTTTTCTGTGTAACGTCGCTGGCTGTCCTGGAAACCCTCTTTATAGACCAGGCTGGCCTTAAACTCACAAAAATCCACGTACCTCTGCCTCCTGAGTGTTGGGATTAAAAGCATGCACCACCACCACCCTGCCACACTTGCTCATTTTTAAATCAACCCTTATTGCAAAGGATAGGTGCCAAATAGGTCATGCCATATGTTTCCTTAATGATAGGAATACTTCATATTTTCCAGATACACTCTTCTCATCCCTTTTTTCCCCCATCAACTACCAGTATTAGCTTTATTCCTACAGCTGTTGGTCAGTAGGATATATTTGACATAAAAGGTGGCCTTGGGTGGCACCTTGGGGAAGCCTGAACAGTGATGGAATCTGGCACCGAACCAGGCTGTCAAGCTGCCATCTCTGTCCGTGGGTCAGGTGACAGATGACCTCACTATTCCTCCAGGGCCAGCTAATGGCTTCAGCTAGATGGAGAGGATTAAAAGAAAAGGGCTAAGGTTTTTCTTCATCCTGTATGATAAAAGAAAGTCATTCTTCCTCAGTCATGACAGGAAGAAAAGCGGCAGGGTCCTGAGAAACCTTGCCAAGGAGCAGCTGGTCCTGGGACGGACGGACAGTGTTCTTGTAGAGCAGAAAGTAGTGCTTCTATGATCAGGCAAAAGCTTAGCCTTTTCTTTTTTTTTTTTTGGTTTTTCGAGACAGGGTTTCTCTGTGTAGCTTTGCGCCTTTCCTGGAGCTCACTTGGTAGCCCAGGCTGGCCTCGAACTCAGAGAGATCCGCCTGGCTCTGCCTCCCGAGTGCTGGGATTAAAGGCGTGCGCCACCAACGCCCGGCTGCTTAGCCTTTTCTTATCTTTGCCTCCTATTTTCTACCTCAAAAATAGATGTTTTGGGGTCTGGAGAGATGGCTCAAGTTAGCACTTGCTGCTCTTGCAGAGAACCTAAGCTCAGGTCCTAGCAGCTACACCGGACAGCTCACCATTGCTTGTAACTCCAACTCCAGGGGATCCCACACCCTCTTCTAGATTCTAAGGGCACCTACACACACAAATGCACACACACACACACACACACACACACACACACACACACACACACACGGACATTTTGGTATGAGAAGGCTGAGGGCTGATTTAGAGGAAACCCTGGCAGAGG
This sequence comes from Peromyscus maniculatus bairdii, assembly GCF_049852395.1. Taxonomy (NCBI): domain Eukaryota; kingdom Metazoa; phylum Chordata; class Mammalia; order Rodentia; family Cricetidae; genus Peromyscus; species Peromyscus maniculatus. The sequence continues at coordinate 96,619,621 of NC_134855.1, read as the reverse complement.
TAGGAGAGGGAGGCTCCAAATCTCCAGCCATCTTGATTCATTCTGAGACAAATCTCCATAAAAGGGACTCCAGTGAGTTTTAGCTGTGGACTCTTAGCTGTTTCAGAGGTGACAGCTTATGTAATCATTCCTTTTAAAAAGGTGAAGCCCCATTAACCTAAGCCAAATCTCTTATGAGCCCCCAAAGCCAATGAATCTATGAGTATATAGATTGTTCTAGGCTCTTGAAGCGGTTGGTACTACATTTGAAACCAAGTGTTTGGGGTGCTATCTCTGTCCTGTGGCTTACTGTGTGGTCATGAATAAGTCAAATGACCTCTTCGTGTTCCAGTTCCCTTTCAGTAATTAGACTAACCATAGGAAAAATAAGATTGGCCTGAAATGCTGATCTGTTTCCTTTCACCCCGAAACCTTAGGGAGAACTTCCTCAAATCGGTGAAATGTGTGAGTTGGGAGAGCCTTATCACCCCACCTTCCTTCCTCCCTTGTGTCCTTACTGAAACAGATCAAAAGGTAAAGCAAAGCCGTAACAGTACTCGACCTTGCAGCCAGGGAGGGATAATTACCAACCAGGGATAAGGCAGTAATGACCTGGTATAGCCAGGGAAGTAAGCTAAGTGACTGCCACTGTTTTTTCTGGCACATGCACTCATCACCCAGGCCTTGGCAAGGTCAGTGCTGGAATGGCACAGGCTTGCATCCAGTACCTGCTCCAGAAATAGGCTCCAGACACATTCACACAACATAAACAAGTATTCCGCCAGTGCTTGCCAAGGTGCGTCCCTTCTAGGCAGGCCTGCCTAACTGGGTGATTGCTGGAAGAGAAAAGACGCCCTGAGCCATTTCTTAGATCCTGCCTGCCCAGGTCACATGAAACTGCTAACGTTTCCTCGAGACTCCTCACGGAGCATTGACTCTGCTTCAGGTACAGGATTCTGGACAGGACAGGGCCGTGGGAATCCCTGCTTGCTTGAGCCCAGCCCTGGGCTGTGTGAGGCAGAGGCGACATCTAACCAAGGCCTCTGCTGTGCTCAGGCACTGGGTGTGGTGATAAGTGAAGACAGACCCCGGCAGAAGGAAGCGTTAGGGTAGGGCGCTTTGAGAGCACCCGCCAAGGAGAGACGAGAGCACTAGGCCAGCTGGTGGCAGGTGTGGGAGAGACGCCACTTCGGGAAGCTGGTCCAGAAGAGCCAGTAGGAGCATGGAGAGACAGAGAGTCAAGAGCGGGGGACCTAAGTGTGTACAAAGACCTAAGGCAAAAGGTGTTGGAAGGATCTTGAGAAAGTTGTTCAGTGGGGCTGAAGAGAACAAAGAAAACAACAACGACAAGGGATATTAATAAAGCAAGGCCACGAGTCAAAGCTGCATCACCATGGTAAGGAGTTAGGAATGTATGGTGGAAGCAGCACTAATGGACCATCTAAAGAGAAACAAGATCTGATCCGCATCTAGAAAGATGGCTGTGCTGCTCTGGGCAGGACCTGGTTAAGTGGCTAGGAGATGGACAAATTATTCCCTTTTAGCAGGACAACGACGTACCCATGAGTTGAAGCAAGCCCAGGGCCTGTGTTTTGCTTTCTAACTCCATTCATTTTAAGTTATTTCCCTCTGTTACGTGGCAAGTACAATGATGCCTGGCAAACGGCATTTCCCCGATGATGGCCGATTCAGGACATCACATCTCACACAGTCACACTCCAGGGCGATGTGTGCACTGAGATGTCGGGTCGATGTTCCCTGCCTTTGGACTTGGCGGACTTTATGTCACTGCCTTGCTAATAGAGCACAGCACAAGTAATGTGAGTCTGAGGCTGTTACAATCTGAGGCGGTCCATCTGCTTCTCCCTCCCTTTAACCCTTTCCACTCCCCACCCCCACATTCAGTCGGGTTATTTCCATTCCTGGTCTTTAATCAAGCCTACCTAACACTAAGTGGAATTAAGACAAGCGGTCTCTGCCAAACCCTGAGAAATCCATGGGCAAACCAAATGTTAAGGCTTAAATCACTAAGTCTGGGCTGGATTTGTTACTCGGCCATAGTCAATAGATGACCGTGATTTAGGTTTCAGATGTCATATAGCTAATTTCAACTATTTTATCTATATCTATTTCAACTATTTTATCTGTTCTAGTTTCTGATGATTACAAAATTTTAATACAAAAAAAAACAAACAAAAAAAACCCCAAAATTTTAATACACTGACTGTAGTATGGATGGAAGCAAAATTGGAGGTGGGAGCCAAGCTTGAAAGAGTTACATTAGCTACAGAATGGTGGAAGGAAAATGTCTTCTGTATCCTAAGAAAGAGACATAGCCAGATAGCTTACATAATTAGGTAATCTCTCTCTCTCTCTCTCTCTCTCTCTCTCTCTCTCTCTCTCTCTCTCTCTCTTTCTCTCTCTCTCTCTCTGTTTTTTTTTTTTTTTTTTTGGTTTTTTGAGACAGGGTTTCTCTGTGTTGTTTTGGTGCCTGTCCTGGATCTTTCTCTATAGACGAGTCTGGCCTCGAACTCACAGAGATCCGCCTGCCTCTGCCTCCTGAGTGCTGGAATTAAAGATGTGCACCACCACCACCTGGCTCTTTTTTTCTTTTTTTATGCTACTCCAATTATAACTTTTCTTCTCTTTTTTTTGGAGACAGGGTCTCTCTGTTATGTAGCTCTGGCTATCCTAGAGCTCAATATGTAGACCAGGCTGGCCTCAAACTCACAGAGATCTGCCTGGCTCTACGTCCTATATGCTGGGATTAAAAGTATGCACCACCTTGCCAGCAGAGGTTGTTTATGGTTTTTGTTTGTTTGTTTGTTTGTTTGTTTGTTTGTTTGTTTTTGGTTGGTTGGTTGTGTGTGTGTGTGTTTGATGCTGGAGATTGAACCCAGGGCTTTCATCTTGTTAAGCAAGTCTCTGCTAAGGAGGTATATCCCCAGCTTCTATCATAGGTTTTCTTAAACTGGTCAGAAAGCTGAGGTCACAAGGCAGTCACGTAAAGCCCCTCTCAAGAGCCCTAGGTACACATACATGAACATACAACTCTGGCAAAGATGTCGTTGCCATGCAGTGGGGAAGAGGAAATCTGCAAACATGTTAACAAATGTGTAAAGACTATGTGTGGATGATCATATCCATTTAGAATAGCTTGAGACTGGCTTGGGATGTACCTCAGTGGTGGTACCCTTGAGCAGCATGCACAAGGCCCTGGGTTGGATATTCAGCACTGGAAAGAAAAAAAAATGTGAGATACCATTTCAGACACAGGAAATCTATACTCGCCAGCAGCCTTGTTTCAAGCCTTGTCTCCTGGGGCCCTGAGAGAAAGTAGGAACGGAGCAGAAGACAGGAGAGGGCTTCCTCCTTGGAGGCACAGCCCACAGGAATTGTCCAGGTGGTGGCTACTGGGAAAACAGAAATTCCTCAACCGTGTTCACCATCGTCTCCTATAAGCCTTAAGTCACTGGGGAAAGAGGCAAAAGCTTCTTGCTTCAGGAAGAGGATAAAAGCAAGACCCATTTGTTTTCAGCAAACACAAACTAATCATAGTCAAAGATCCATTGCTTTGGGGAGGAGAGTAGAAACCACACACACACACACACACACACACACACACACACACACACACACACCAGTGAGCTGGGTCTGGTGGCTCATGCCTGTATCCTCAGCAACCGGGAGGCTAGGGTGTAGAGTTTGAGCTACAGAGTGAGTTCCGGGTCTCAGGCCCTGAGAGGAGGACAGCGAGGAGGTAGAGGAGAAGGAGGAGGAAATCGGTGGTGAGAAAAGCTCTGCCCCAGGGTCGGGAGCAAGAAACTGTAGGTCGTAGAAAAAAGCAAAGATCTGCTGTGTCGCAAGGAGGACAACAGCCATGGCCACCTATAATCAGCTACAGGGAAAAGACAGAGTTTGGTCTTCATGCGGAGGAGGAGCAAAATTGGGAAAGCCCTAAATCTTATTGTTTAGGATTAAGATTTTTTTTTAAATTTATGTGTATATGTGTGTGCCTGCTTGAGTTTATGTACACCTTGTGTATGCAGATTCCTGCTGATGCCAAGAAATTGGCAGTGGCTCCCTTGGTACTGCAGGGACAGGCAGTTGTGGATGCCAGATGTGGGCGGTGGAGTATGAACCCAGGTCCTCTGTAAGGGCAGTAAAGTGCTCTTAACTACTGAGCCATTTCTCCAGCCCGAGGCCCTAACTCTTGAAGCTCAGCACTACGGACCTGCTCAAGACTGAAGCTGAGAGCAAGTGAGATGGCCTGGTGTGTAAAGGCAGCAGCCGCCGTGCCTGAGCTATCAGCCAGGGTTCTCTAGAGGGACAGAACCGATAGAATGAATCCATACGTCTATGGAAAGGGGATTTGACAGAGTGACTTACAGACATCAGTCCAGCTAGTCCAACAATGACTGACTGCCAACTGAAAGCCTAAGAATCCAGTAGTTATTCAGTCCATGAAGCTGGATGTCTCAACTGGCCTTCAGTAGATGCCAGGATCATGAAGGAGTAGGCTCTAATGCCAGTGAAGAAATGGACTTGCCAGCAAGAGAGGGGGCAAGCAGAGAGAGAGAGAGGGGGGAGAGGGAGAGAGAGAGACAGCTTTCTTCCTCCACATCCTTTATCTAGGCTGTCACCAGAGGGTGTGGCCCAGATAAAGTGGAACTTCCCATTTTGAATGATTTAACTAAGAAAAAATCCCTCACAGGTGTACTCAGCCCCTCAAGTTTAGTTCCAGGGGTAGTCAAGTTGACAATTAAGAATAGCCATCACACCTGATCACCTGAGTTCAATCCCCAGGCCTCACATGGTAGAAGGACAGAACCAACTCTTGCAAATCTTTTTGTTGTTGTTTGAGACAGGATTTCATTGTATAACAGCTCTGGCTATCCTGGAACTCTCTCTGTAGACCAGGCTGGCCTTGAACTCACAGAGATCCTCCTGCCTCTGCCTCCTGAGTGCTGGGATTAAAGGCATGCGCCGCCGCCGCCGCCGCCGCCGCCGCCGCCGCCGCCGCCGCCGCCACCACCACCACCCACCACCACCCGCCACCACTGCCCGGCCTGAAAGTCATTTTTGTGTGTTGTGAAAGACTTCCACATGTAATCTATGGTGCACATATGTTCGAGAACACACACACAAATAAATGTAATTTTAAAAGTTGTTAAGGCTGGGGCTGGAGAGGTGGCTCAGCAGGTACGAGTATTTATTACTCTTGCAGAAAACCCAAGTTCAGCTCCCAGCACCCACATGGTGACTGACAACTAGTAACTCCAGTTCCAGGGGGATCCAATACCCTTTTCTGACCACCACAAGCTGTTGCACACATGCACACACATATACACACTCAGGAACATACATACACACAAAGTGAATAGATGTTTCGTTCTAATTGTTATGCTGGAGCTAAGCGGGGATAGCAGGGACACAAATCCATGCTGCCTGCATGAGGCTAAGAGCCTAGCATCACATGAGCAACAACTGACGTGGACTGCTAGAGGGGGAGCAGGCGGGGACAGTTGGAAAGCCTTGAGGGTTAGCGCAAGAACGCAGAAGTCCCTGACGTCTGCCCCGGCCAAGTGGCCCCACACAGAGGAATTTGAAGCCTGGGGTGCATGAGAGATAATGAGAGCAATGAAACCCAAACTTCCTGACTTCTAACCAGATTGACTTAACCATCCTACACCAGCAGGCTGCAGGCAGGGACATGTCCATGTTCGGACTTAAATACTATTTTCTATTGACCTCAATCTCTGCCATTCGACACATCATGGGCATTCATGGGAGAAAAAAGCAAAACAAACAAACAAATAAACAAAAATACACCCCCCCCCAAAAAAAAAACCACCCACAACACACAAAAGACATGAAAGAAAAAAATCTGCCCTTGCATTTGTTTAAAAATAAGTCCTAGATGACACAGATGTTGACTTACCAGACAGGGGCTTTTGAATAATTATGATTAATTTGTTAAAAGGTCTAGAGGAAAAAAGTGAGCAACTTGCATGAACAGATGGGGAATCCTGCAGAGACACAGAAAGTAGAAGTCAAATGGAAATGCTATAAATAAAAACTTGCTATCTGAGATAAAGTGCCCCAACAGGTTCTCAGTAGCCAGGCAGAGCTGAAGAAGGAGCCGCTGATCTTGAATACAGGTAAATTAAAAACCATATGAACTGGGCATTGATGACACACGTCTTTAATCCCAGTACTCGGGAGGTAGAGGCAGTTGGATCTCTCTGAGTTCTAGGCCAGCCTGGTCTACAGAGAGAGTTCCAGGACAGCCAGGGCTACACAGAGAAACTCTGTCTAAAAACAACAATAACCATGATAGAGGGAGACATCATGGGGATAGGGAAGAACCAGGTGCTAGGGAAGTTCCCAGGATCCACAAGGGTGACCCCAGCTTAGACTACTAGCAGTAGTGGAGAGGGTGCCTGAGATGGCCTACCCCAGTAATCAGATCGGTGACTACCCTAACTATCAACACAGAGCCTTCATCTGATGGAAGCAGATCCAGAGATCCACAGAGATCACCAGGCCGAGCTCCAGGAATCCAGCTGAAGAGAGAGAAGAGGGATTCTATGAGCAAGGGGCATCAAGATCATGATGGGGAAACACCTACAGAGACAACCAAACCAAGCTAGTGGGAACTCATGAACTTTAGTTCCAACAGCTGTGGAGCCTCCAATGGGACTGGACTAGGCCCTCTGCATAAGTGAGACAGTTGTGTAGCTTGATCTGCTTAAGGGGCCCCTGGCACTGAGATCAGGATCCATCCCACATGCCTGAGCTGGCTTTTTGGAACCCACTACCAATAGTGGGACACCTCGCACAGCCTTGAGGCAGGGGGAGGGGCTTGGACCTGCCTCTACTGAATGTACCAGGCTCTGCTGACTCCCCATGGGAGGCCTTACCTTGTTGGAGGAGGGAATGGGGGATGAGTTGGGCAGGGGAAGCCTGGAGGGACGGGATGAGGGAAGAGAGGGGGATCTGTGGTTGGTATGTAAAATGAACAAAAAATTCCTTAATAAAAAAATAAATTCTGGGTTGGGGATTTAGCTCAGTGGTAGAGTGCTTGCCTAGCAAGCACAAGGCCCTGGGTTTGGTCCTCAGCTCTGGAAAAAAAAATTCTAAAACACAACAGCAACAATAACCAAAACAAACAAACAAACAAACAAACAAACAAACACATCTGAACTGGAACAACAAAGAGAAAATGGGATGAAACTGGAACAACCGAGGTACCAAGAGCTGTTCCAAGGGACAGTAGCGTAATATTTGTTTGATGTCAGCCCCAGAAGGTGGAGAAAGAACGAGGCAGAAGAGATATTTGAAAAAATGATGAGTGGGGATGTAGCAGTGAGGCTAAGACAAGTGACAACGAGAAGCATTTCTTCCACAGACTTGGCAGCTGAGTGAAGGCTAGAGAGTGGCAGGATCGGAGCCTGGTGTCCTAGTCTGTCTTAGAATTGCCTGTGATCCAGCAGGTTGGCAGGGTCTTTGTCCTGGTGTCTGATGGAATCACAAGATCTAGGCAGAGGAGGATATAGGCTGGAAAATAGTACGGTAGGATTTTAGAAAAGCATCCCCAAAGTGTGCACAGACAAGATGATACTCCGCTATCATCTTCTTTAAAAATTCGTATCTTATTTGTGTGTGTGTGTGTGTGTGTGTGTGTGTGTGTGTGTGTGTGTGCCTGCATGGGCCTGCAGCTGCCTTCAGAGGCCAAAAGAGGATCCCCTGAGGCTAGAGTTACAAGTGGTTGTGAGCCATCTGGATGCTGGAAACCAACCTCCAGTCCAACACAAGAGCAGCAAGTGTTTTTAGCCCCTGAGCCATCTTTCCAGCCCCTTCTTTTCTTTTTCATTTTCTTTCTTTTTATATTTGTTTATCTTATTTTTTTGTGTGTGTATGTGTGTGTTGCTTGCACATATGTCTGTGTACCCCACATGTGCCCAGTGCCCCTGGAGGTCAGAAGATGTCATCAGATCATCTGGGACTGGAGTTAGAGATGGATGTGACCTGCCCTGTGGGCCTGAGAATCAAACCCAGGTCCTCGGCATGAACAAGAAGTGCTCTTCACTGCTGAGCCAATTGTCCAGCCAATTATCTTTTCTTACTAAGGCAGGATCTCACTTTAATTCAGGCTGACCTGAAACTCACTATGTAAAGAAACCAGACTAGACTTAAACTCTTGTCAATCCTCCTGCCTCAGCCTCTCAAACGCTGGGTTTACAAGTGAGAATGACAGTCTTTCCTCTATGCAACTCAACACTGAGATGAATGATTTGGATAAATAAATTGAAAGTGCTCTACCGAAAGTCATAGGCTTGTGTAATAGATTAAGATCAGAATTGTAACATTTTTTCCCCCTGTAGCAGAGTGATAGGACAGAGGTGAAGCCTAAAAGAGATAAACATGAAGACTTTTATTTAGGATCAAAACTCTACAGAGGTCCAAGATGAGCTGTGTATTTTGTGTCCGTCTGAGGCAGGACCTTACTGTGTAGCCCAGGCTGGCCTGAAACTTGCGTTCTCCTGCTAAGTTTCTTGAATACTAAAACTATAAATGTGAACCATCATACTGAGTACTGTGTGCTACCTTGTTGGTCATAGTGACAAAAGCCAGGCTCAAGCTAGCCCCAGTCACAGAGGGACACTGGCTATAAAGGACACAAGTGGAAAGAGCTTTAGGACCTCGGAATCTGAGGAGCCTGACAGTGCCTTCGTCCTCCTCTCCTCTGCATTCTTGATTTTTCTCCGGCTCACTATAGTGCAGCAGCTCTGGGCTTACACCATCCTGTTTAGCAATTCTGGAGAGCCTGGAGGGGGCGAAACGAGAGGATTTTGGTTTCAAGGCTAGCCTTAACTACAAAAGGGAGTTCCATGTTGTTGGGCTGTGTAGCAAGCCTCTCCCCGCTTGTGAAAGAACAGAAACTATGGAGGAAAGATCTTGCTTTCCAACTGCTTTCTCAGGGAAGGGCTCTGACTAGTCTAGATCACATGGTCATCACTTGAGTGATGATTCCAGCCCAGAGAAGACGTATGGCTAGGGCAGAGGGTGTTATAGTCACCAGTGCCACCAGGAGCCCACGAGAACGAGACGGGAAGAACTACAGCTATCCAAAAGGACGTTCTAAATAAATAAATAAGTAAACAAACAAACAAACAAACAAATGATGTTCAGAAGCCAAAACAACAGGTGCTCTGTGTCTTAACAGTCCAACTGAGTCAGTAGTGTTAGGTTAAAAAGAAGAAAATTACAGTTCTGGGGCCGGAGAGAGAGCGCGGCAGGTCGGAGTGCTTGCCGCTCTTGCAGAGGACCTGGGTTTGGTTCCTAGAGCTCACTTGGTAGTTTATAACCATCCTGACCTCTGGTTCCAGGAGATCTAACACCATCTTCTGGCCTCTGAGGGCAACAGGCTTGCACATGGTGCACTTACATACATGCAGGCAAAACACTCATGCACATGAAATAAAATAAATCTAAAAGAAAAAAATTAATAACACTTCTAAGCCAATGCGGTGGCACATCCATTTGGCCCCAGAACTCAGGCTGCAGAGGTAGGTGGATTTCTTTCTTTCTTTTTTTTTTCTTTTTTTAAAGATTTATTTATTTATTATTTATACAGCATTCTGTCTGCATGTACACCTGCAGACCAGAAGAGGGCGCCAGATCTCATGACAGATGGTTGTGAGCCACCACGTGGTTGCTGAGAATTGGACTCAGGGCCTCTGCTCTTAACCTCTGAGCCATCTCTCCAGCCCCAGGTAGGTAGATTTCTACAAGTCCATGCACAGTTTAATGTACAAAACAAGTTCCAGGCCAGACAGGACTATAGAGTGAAAATCTATGTAAAAAAACAAAACAAATGAAAAAGAAAAAAGCCTCAATAAAATAAATTAATAAGTTACAGTTCTAAGAATCAATAGTGGAAATATATTTAAGGCCTGTTACAGTTCTGATGTAAAATGTCTCCAAAGGTTGTGTGTTCAAGGGAGGACCCCAAAAATAGTACAATAGTTAACAAGTGATGGGGTGGGGGCACTGGGGAAGTGGCTCAGCGGTTAAGAGCACTACCTGCTCTTCCAGAGGTTCTGAGTTCAATACCCAGCAACCACATGGTGGCTCACAACCATCTGTAATGAGATCTGGCGCCCTCTTCTGGACTGCCAGCGTTCATAGCAGGCAGAACATGTATACATAATAAATATATCTTTAAAAAAAAAAAAAGTGGCTGGGCGGTGGTGGCGCACGCCTTTAATCCCAGCACTCAGGAGGCAGAGCCAGGTGGATCTCTGTGAATTCAAGGCCAGCCTGGTCTACAGAGCGAGATCCAGGACAGGCACCAAAACTACAGAGAGAAACCCTGTCTCAAAAAAAAAACCAAAACAAAAGCAAACAACAAACAAACAAAAGTGATTTGGGGCTGTCAAGATGGTCCAATGGGTAAGGTGCTGGCGGAGTTTGACCCCCTGGAACCTACACAGTGGAAGGAGAAAGGAAATCAGCTCCTGAAAGTTGTCTTCTGACTTCCACACATCATCTGTGGCAGTCTCTCTCTCTCTCTCTCTCTCTCTCTCTCTCTCTCTCTCTCTCTCTCAATGAATGTAATTAAAGGTGCCTGATGACAAGCCTGACGGCCTGAGTTTGAACCCGTAATTCACACAGTAGGAGAGAAACAACTCCCAAAACTTGTCCTCTGACCTCCACACGGGCCATGATACAAACCCCCTTTAATAAATAATAAAATAAAATTTAAAAAAAAAATGATTGGATCATGAGGGTGTAACCTCATCAATGGATGGATTTATTGATGAATTCATATAGGGTGAGCTATTAGGAGGTGGAGCCTTCTGGGGAAGTAGGTTACTTCCAACCTGCCTTTGAAATGTATACCTTGTCCCCACCCCTTTCTCTCCTGGTTTCCCAGCCACTGATTGGTGAGCGGCCACCTCTGCCACATGCCCCCCTCCTGCCATATTCTCTTACCTCACGCTCACAGTGGGGGAGTCTGGCTGCCTTGAACTGAAACCTTAGAGACCACGAACTAAAATCTACTTCTCTCCTTTAAGTTGCTTAACATAAGTATTTTTGTTATTATTATTATTTTTATTCGTGTGCATTGGTGTTTTGTCTCCATGTATGTCTGTATGAGGGTC